>NC_054471.1:55961811-56271719 GCF_017639515.1 Carcharodon carcharias | reverse complement strand
GAGAGTGTGTGAGAGAGTGTGTGAGAGAGAGTGTGTGAGAGAGAGAGTGTGAGAGAGAATGTATGTCAGTGTGTGTGAGAGAGTGTGTGAGAGAGAGAGAGTTTGTGTATGACAGTGTGTGTGAGAGTGTGTAAGAGAGAGAGAGTGTGTGAGAGAGAGAGTGAGTGAGAGAGAGTGTGTGAGAGAGAGTGTATGACTGTGTGTGAGAGAGTGTTTGTGAGAGAGAGTGTGTGAGAGAGAGTGTGTGAGAGAGAGAGTTTGTGTATGACAGTGTGTGTGAGAGAGAGTGTATGTGAGAGAGAGTGTGTGAGAAAGAGAGTATGTGTATGACAGTGTGTGTGAGAGAATGCATGTGTGAGAGAAAGTGTGTGAGAGAGAGAGTGTGTATGACAGTGTGTGTGAGAGAGAGAGTGTGTGTATAACAGTGTGTGTGAGAGTGTGTGTGAGAAAGAGTGTGAGAGAGCATGTATGACAGTGTGTGAGAGAGTGTGTGTGTATGACAGGGTGTTTGTGAGAGAGTGTGTATATGACAGTGTGTTTGTGAGAGAGTGTGTATATGACAGTGTGTGAGAGAATGTTTGTATGATGGTGTGTGTGAGAGTGAGTGTGTGTGAGAGAGAGAGTGTGTGAGAGATAGTGTCTATATGACAGCGTGTGTGAGAGAGAGTGTGTGTGAGAGAGTGTGTGAGAGAGAGTGTTTGAGAGAGAGAGTGTGAGAGGGAGAGTGTGTGTATGACAGTGTGTGTGAGAGTGTGTGAGAGAGCGAGTGTGTCTGACTGTGTTTGTGAGAGAGTGTGTATATGACAATGTGTGTGAGAGAGTGTGTATATGACAGTGTGTGTGTGTGAGAGAGTGTGTATATGACAGTGTGTACATGACAGTGTGTGTGAGAGTGTGTATATGACAGTGTGTTTGAGAGAGTGTGTATATGACAGTGTGTTTGTGAGTGAGTGTGTATATGACAGTGTGTGTGTGAGAGAGTGTGTATATGACAGTGTATGCGAGAGTGTGTCTATGACAGTGTGTGTGAGAGAGTGCGTATATGACAGTGTGTGTGAGAGAGTGTGTATATGACAGTGTGTGTGAGAGTGTGTATATGACAGTCTGTGTGAGAATGTATGACTTGTGTGTGTGAGAGAGTATGTGAGAGAGTGTGTGAGAGAGTGTGTATATGACAGTGTGTGTGAGAGAGTGTGTATATGACAGTGTGTGAGAGAGTGTGTATATGACAGAGTTTGTGTGAGAGAGTGTGTATATGACAGTGTGTGTGAGAGTGTGTATATGACAGTTGTGTGAGAGAGTGTATGACAGTGTGTGAGAGAGTGTTTATATGACAGTGTGTGTGTGAGAGAGTATGTATATGACAGTGTGTGTGTGAGAGTGTATGACAGTGTGTGAGAGAGTGTGTTTATGACAGTGTGTGTGAGAGTGTGTATATGACAGTGTGTGTGAGAGCGAGAGTGTGTATATGACAGTGTGTGAGAGAGTGTGTATATGAGAGTGTGTGTCAGAGAGTGTGTGTATATGACAGTGTGTGTGAGAGAGAGTGTGTATATGACTGTGTGTGTGAGAGAGAGTGTGTATATGACAGGGTGTGTGAGAGAGAGTGTGTATATGACAGTGTGTGTGAGAGAGTGTTTATATGACAGGGTGTGTGAGAGAGATTGTAAATGACAGTGTGTGAGAGAGTATGTATATGACAGTGTGTGAGAGAGTGTGTATATGACAGTGTGTGTGAGTGTGTATATGACAGTGTGTGTGAGAGAGTGTATGACAGTATATGAGAGAGTATGTATATGACAGTGTGTGTGAGAGATAGTGTATATGACAGTGTGTGTGAGAGAGTGTGTATATGACTGTGTGAGAGAGAGAGTGTGTTTATGACAGTGTGTGTGAGAGTGTGTATATGACAGTGTGTGTGAGAGAGAGAGTGTGTATATGACAGCGTGTGTGAGAGAGTGTGTAAATGACAGTGTGTGTGAGAGCGAGAGTGTGTATATGACAGCGTGTGTGAGAGAGTGTATATATGAGAGTGTGTGTCAGAGAGTGTGTGTATATGACAGTGTGTGTGAGAGAGACTGTGTATATGACATTGTGTGTGAGAGAAAGCATGTGTGAGATAAAGTGTGTGTGAGAGAGAGTGTGTGTGAGAGAGAATGTGTATGACAGTGTGTGTGAGAGAGAGATTGTGTGTATGCCAGTGTGTGTGAGAGAGAGTGTGAGAGAGACAGTGTGTGAGAGAGAGAATGTGTATGACTGTGTGTGAGAAAGAGTGTGAGAGAGCATTCATGACAGTGTGTGAGAGAGTGTGTGTGTATGACAGGGTGTGTATGAGAGAGAGAGTATGTGTGAGAGAGAGTGTGTGTAAGAGGCAGCGTGTGTGAGAGAGAGTGTGTGTGAGAGTGTGTGTATGAAGGTGTGTGTGAGAGATAGCATGTGTGAGAAAGAGTATGTGCATGACAGTGTGTGAGAGAGTGTGTGTTTGACAGTGCATGTGAGAGAGAGACTGTGTGTATGACAGTGTGTGTGAGAGAGAGATCGTGTGTATGACAGTGTGTATGAGAGAGAGTTTGTGTGAGAGAGTGTTTGTATGATGGTGTGTGTGAGAGTGAGTGTGTGAGAGAGAGAGTGTGTGAGAGATAGTGTCTGTATGGCAGTGTGTGTGAGAGAGAGTGTGTGTGAGAGAGAGAGTGTGTGAATGACAGTGTGTGTGAGAGAGAGAGTGTGTATGACTGTGTGTGAGAGAGAGTGTGTGAGGGAGAGAGTGTGAGAGAGAGAATGTGAGACAGAGAGTGTGTATGACAATATGTGAGGGAGTGTGTATATGACACTGTGTGTGAGAGTGTGTATATGACAATGTGTGTGAGAGTGTGTATATGACAATGTGTGTGAGAGAGTGTGTATATGAACGTGTGTGTGAGTGAGTGTGTATATGACAGTGTGTGAGAGTGTGTATATGACACTGTGTGTGAGAGTGTGTATATGACAATGTGTGTGAGAGAGTGTGTATATGAACGTGTGTGTGAGTGAGTGTGTATATGACAGTGTGTGTGAGAGACTGTGGGCAGAATTTTACGGCCCCACTTCAGCAGGGGCGGGGCTGTAACATGCATCGGGCCATTATAAGACCATAAGACATAGGAGCACAAATTAGGCCATTCAGCCCATCGAGTCTGCTCTGCCTTTCAACCATGGCTGATAAGTTTCTCAACCCCATTCTCCTGCCTTCTCCCCGTAACTTTTGATCCTCTTACCAATCACGTCCCTATCTATCTTGGTTTTAAATACACTCAATGACCTGGCCTCCACAGCCTTCTGTGGCAATGAATTCCATAGATTCACCACTCTCTAGCTAAAGAAGTTTCACCTCATCTCTGTTCTAAAAGGTCTTCCCTTTACTCTGAGGCTGTGCCCTCGGGTCCTAGTCTCTCCTACTAATGGAAACATCTTCCCCATGTCCACTCTATCCAGGCCTTTCAGTATTCTGTAAGTTTCAGTCAGATCCCCCCTCATCCTTCTAACCACCCAGAGTCCTCAAACGTTCCTCATACGTTAAGCCTTTCATTCCTGGGATCATTCTCATGAACCTCCGCTGGACCCTCTCCAGGGCCAACACATCCTTCCTGAGATACGGGGCCCAAAATTGCTCACAATTTTCTAAATGTCGTCTGACCAGAGCCTTATAAAGCCTCAGCAGCACATTCTTGCTTTTATATTCTTGACGACAGCGGGAACATAAAATCCCTCTGCGTAAAATTCTGTCCTGTGAGTGTGAGAGAGAGCATGTGCGTGAGAGTGTGTGTGTGTGTAAGAAAGAAACTGTGTGTGTGTGTGTGAGAGAGAGTATGAGAGAGAGAGAGTTTATGTGAGAGAGGGTGAGTGTGTGAGAGAGAGTGTGTGTGAGTATGTGTGTGAGAGAGAGAAAGAGAGTATATATGAGAGAACATGTGTGTGTAAGTATGTATGTGTGAGAGAGCATGTGTGTGTGAGAAACTGTGTGTGTAAGAGTCAGTATGTGAGATAGCATGTATGTGTGTGAGAATGTGTGTGTGTGTGAGAGTGTGTGTTTGAGAGAGAGAGTGTGTATGAGAGAGTGTGTGTTTGAGAGAGAGAGTGTGTGAGAGAGTGAGCGTAAGGGAGAGAGAGAGTGTGTGTGTTTGTGTGAGAGTGTGTGTGTGATAGAGTGTGTGTTTGAGAGAGAGTAAGTGTATGTATGAGAGAGTGTGCATGAGAGAGAGAGAGTGTGAGTGAGCGTGAGAGAGAGAGAGAGTGTGTGTGTGTTTGTGTTAGAGTGTGTGCATGAGAGAGTGTGTGTGAGAGAGAGAGTGTGTATGTGAGAGAGAGAGTGTGTGTGAGAGAGAGAGTGAATGTGAGGGAGCGAGAGAGTGTGTGCATGTATGTGTGTGTCTGGCCCAGCCTCAGGATTCTCACTCACTCTCATCCCTACATTGCAACAGATGTTCTCACCCACTCACACAGTGGGTGATGGTGAGTTAAAGAGCACTCTGAGACTGGGGGTGAGCCAGACACACGCACTCTGACTTTTTCACACCTTAATGATCATCTTTATTATTTACTCCTTTTTTAATTATCAGTTTATTGTTTTGACATTGTTTTTTTTTCTCAGCAACTTGTTCCTTTTCTTCAACCTTATTTCTTTGTGAAATTTGCTCATTGGCCCCATGAGTGAGAAAAAAAATGGAAATCTGCCCCTCCCCCACCCCCACCCCCACCCCCACACAGAAAGTTTGGATGGTCTGCTTATTTGTACTTTCTGATTTCTTAAATAGACAAGAGAAATGCTTAAATGATGGCTGATCAGTGCATATTGAGCACACAGTTTATGAAGCCAAGACATGAGAGATGTCATTTGCTAATGTACCTTAACATTGCTTCATAAATGTTGTGCCTATTCAGAAATATTTTCAATTACATACTTAATGCAGAAAATGTAAACATTGTTCTGTAAATTTGTTTTACAATCTAAGAATGATCATCAGAGCATTAGAGATATTAAAAGTAAAGCTTATCTAATACGGTCCAAAATTATTTAACATCACAATTTCCTCTTGCTCCAGGGAATTCACCTTATCACTTCCCTGATATTGTTGTTCATACAACCTCTGCCCTGTTATATATCCCAATATCATTCAACCTATAGACATTATTTAACGTGTGTTTAACATGTTTAGAGTGCAAGATGCAATAATCTAAAAAAAATATCAGTGCTAAATGAAACAAAATACCCTATCTTTCCCGAGAATTGCAGGATTTGCCATTTCTGGCAGGGTTATTTGCATGAGTTTGTGATGCTGCATGGACTTGTAGGGCCGAATGGCCTGTTTCTCTGTTGTATATCTTATGTAAAACTGTGTTAGGTCAAAGCCTCCTGCTTTCTCACTCTATGGGAAAGAAGTTCAACTTGGTTTTCTGGCATAAAAACTTTACAATTTGTAACACTGAGCCATGTAGTATTACACCAGATTGGTGTGGGAGACTTTTAATCAACTAAGATGCCCACCTGAAACAGGCTTTCTAAACATGCAATTGGGATCCTTTGTTAGCAGTACGACCCTCAAAAACAAAAGTCCGGTACAAAAAGAAAAACATATGTAAGCTACCAGGCGTTGGATGCCCTAACCAATGCTATTCTTAAAGGGACCACTGGATACTGTTCAAAAAGTTCAGTTTTTATTTTACTTGGCACACTTTGGAGGAGACTCAATCCAGGATCATATTTCCCCTTCTCCCCTCCACGACCTGGCTAGCTGGCCAGCGTTGAAGAAGAACAAACTGATTTCCCACCCTCCATGACAAGCAACCTGCAGAATGGTGATACTTTGCTAACCACAGTTGACTGGCTCCATGTGTAAGAAGGCAGAAGATGTTGCTCCACCAATATTACGCAGTTTTGGGTGCAAGTTGAATTTCTCAATGTGCATTGAGGTGCTTGTATTATAGTGGCAAGGAAAAGCATCACTGTGGGTGAAGGGGGAGTACATTCACTTTAGCTGGTCTCAGAGAAGAAAAAACAACAGAATAAATGATTAAAACATCTCTTCCATGAAGGGAAATAGTCCCATTTGTGCCAATCAACAAGCAGCCTGCTGGAGACCTATTCCTTCAGTTGAGAGTCAGCTCCTAAATGATGTTGTTTCATTCCGAGTGACACGTAGAACCAGGAAAGATGCCAATCCCTGCTAAGTGTATAGGCAGGCAGCCAAAGATGAGACATGTTGGAAATGTGATCTAATGGGTTCTTTTCCAACTGGGAGACCTGGAAAGATAATAATAGATCTGAAATGGCAGGTCACAAGCAAGCTGCCTCTTCAACTGGCAAAAATAGCATCAGAGCTTCTAAGGGAGGAGATGTTTTTAGGTGATTTTTGCTCCTAATCTTTTTGAGAGCTTTTTTTTGAGATTAAAAGTAGCTCTCCCCAGAGTAGTGTTCCCTTTTAAATGTAAATCACAAAATATGTTGTGCGTTCAATAGATTGAAAGGAAATGAGTACAATGGCCTCATTGGCTAGGATTTTGAAAGTTGAATTGTTTTCTGTCAAATTAAATCAACTCCAGGGTATGTGTTTCTTGAGGTTCTGCTAGATGAAGAACAGCCCAGTTGTCTTGGGTTCAAATCCCTGCCTGGGAAATAGAGAAATTGAATTCAATAAATCTGGGAAACAGTGGGCGGACAACAAATAATGCGAGCCAAAATGTTGGATTGTTGTGAAAACCCCATTCATTCACTAATGTACTTTGGGGAAAAGAATTTGTCAGTATTAACTGGTATGTCATACATGCAACTTCAAATCCACACGATGGGTTGAATTTAGTTGGTGCAGGTCATGGCAGTGAACCTGGCAGTGTGCGTCATCACTGCATGGAGGGATCATGCATCAACTGGCGAACTAACAGCCTGGAGGTACGGGGTCCATTCAATGCTGTCTGTCGCAAGGGGGTAGGGGTGGTTACAAGGCACTGATCTCGGTGTCATCCGATGAGGAGACAGGTGCTGGAGCCATTTTTGAAATCCTGCCAACCCTGAATCCACTCCTTCCTTGCACACTGCTGTGGTATAAGGGTATCTTGCATTGTAAGGATTAATGTGAATATGGGTACAGTGCTGCCCACATTGTGATAAAAAGGATCGCATCACCAAAACCTGGAGAGAGTTGTGGACTGGAAAGAGACCTGTGCAGAAGCCAGCTTGGAGTTAGCTCCTAGCTTGGACTTTACCCTGTATATATGCGCATAGTTATGTGTTACCAATAGACAGTTAATGTTTAACCATTCATTAACCTCTTCATGACGCCTACTGAATATACAGCAAATTACACTGCAAATGGCATAGCAGCAATCTCAGGGGGAACCTAATTCAGAGAGGGCTCCTGGAACCTGAAGTCAGACCACTTCCGAGTGGAGCTAGCTGAGGGCAGAGCATCACTGAGTCGAGAGCTAGGATTGCTGCTCGGCCAGTCAGTCAAAGAGACAGCCAGGAGGGTCCAGGAGACATGCTGGTGGAAAGACACCCACAGTTCAGCAAAGACTCCCTGTAGATTCTCCTTCAGTTTGCAAGGGATAAGCGAAAGCTACTCTTCAAAATGGACCGCAAGAAGAGACCCTCCTACCTGACCAAGGAAACATGTATCCAGGTAGCAGAGGAAGTCAGCAGTCGGGGTGGTGGGGTGGTGTCACCCCCTTCCCTTCAGCTCCGACCTTGGGTACAGTCTTTTAGTTCATTCTCGGGATCTGGGCATCGCTGGCTGGGCCAGCATTTATTGTCCATCCTTAGTTGCCCTTGAGAAGGTGATGGTAAGCTGCCTTCTTGAACCACTGCAGTCCATGCGTTGTAGGTACACCCAGAGTGCTGTTAAGAAGGGAGTTCCAGGATTTTGACCCAGCGACAGTGAAGGAACAGCGATATATTTCCAAGTTAGGATGATGTATGGCATGGAGGGGAACTTGCAGGTGGCAGTCCCATCTATCTGCTGCCCTTGTCCTTCTAGATTGTAGGGGTTGTGGGTTGGAAGGTGCAATGCATCTTGTAGATGCTACACAGTGCTGCCTCTGTGCATCGGTGATGAAGGGAGTGAGTATTTATAGATGGGGCACCAATCAAGTGGGCTGCTTTGTCCTGGAAGGTGTTGAGCTTCTTGAGTGTTATTGGAGCTGCACTCATTCCGTCAAGTTGAGAGTATCATGTCACACTCCTGATTTGTGCCTTGTAGATGATGGACAGGCTTTGGGGAGTCAGGAAATGCGTTATTCACTGCAGAATTCCGAGCCTCCGACCTGCTCTTGTAGCAACAGTATTTATATGGCTAGTCCAGTTTATTTTCTGGTCAATGCTAAGCCCCAGGAAGTTGATAGTTGGGGATTCAACGATGGTTATGCCAATGAATGTCAAGGGGTGATGGTTAGATTCTCTCTTGTTGAGATGGCCATTGCCTGGCACTTCAGTGGTGCAAATGTTACTTGCCACTTGTCAGCCCAAGCCTGGAAATTGTCCAGGTCTTGCTGCATTTGAACATGGACTGCTTCAGTATCTGAGGAGCTGCAAATGGTGGTGAACATTTTGTAATTATCAGTGAACATACCCACTTCTGACCTTATGATGGAAGGAAGGTCATTGATGAAGCAGCTGAAGATGGTTGGGCCTAGGACACTACCCTGAGGAGCTCCTGTAGTGATGTCCTAGAGCTGAGGTGATTGACCTCCAACAACCACAACCATCTTCCTTTGTGCTCGTTATGACTCCAACCAGCGGAGAGTTTTCCCCTGACTCCCATTGACTCCAGTTTTGCTAGGGCTCCTTGATGCCACACTCTGTCAAACGCTACCATGATATCAAGGGCAGTCACTCTTACCTCACCTCTGGAGTTCAACTCTTTTGTCCATGTTTGAACCAAGGCTGTAATGAGGTCAGAAGCTGAGTGACCATGCTAGAACCCAAACTGGGCATCAGTGAGTAGTGAATGCCTTGCAACGGAGGAGAACATATAGCCCTTCGTGCCTTGGGTTCCTCTCAGGGTGCTCTGACTGGGGACAGCTGTTCCTTGGACCCTCTGCCAGTAACACCAGTGCTTCCAAGCAAGGCAACAGAGGAGGGCCTTGCACACATTCAGGAGACCCTCAGCATGCCAGGGGTCCCATCGGCCTCAGGCAGTGAGAGGACTGCTGCCAAGATCATCACAAGTCCGATCAACTGCCTGCCTCCAACTCAGCTGCAAGCGCACTTACTCCCTCAATGAGCTCCCAATGTAGATATAGACTTCATATGGCGATTTCTTTAGATGTATGCTATGTGATGCTGTGCGATGAAGGATGCGATATCTGGCAAAGTGGGAGTGAAGGCAACATCGAAATAGCATCATGGCTGAAGGAAGTAGGTGTGAGTTAGTTTGCTACGAGCTTCCCTTGTGCATCTCTCAGTGGCTCTTGACTACTCATCCAGTAGTCCTGCCTGCTCTGCCCTGTCCTCTATAACTTCCTTATCAGATGAGGAGTGATGCTGATCTATATCCCCTGGGTGTGTGGCCTCTTCCCTCTGCACGTGAGGTTGTGTGGAGCACAGCAAAAACAATGATACAAGATATTTTTGCTGGGCATACCGCAGGATTTCACCAGATCAGTCCAGGTAGTGGAATCATATCTTTAGGAGTTAATGGCATGCTTGACTGTTGCTCAGGTTGGCCCATGGCAAGCATTGTAACATTCCTTGGCTGCACAGCAAGGGTCCCTCAGCATTGTCAGCAGTCTTGCCCTAAGCGGGTAACCCTTGCCCAAAAGGATCCAACACTGAAGGCGCATGGCAGGGGCTGAACCAACTGTGGCACCAGGGGATGTTGATGTATATGTACGTTATGATTGCTCTCAGGGAAACGGGCGCAGATATGCAGGATGCAGGATCTGTTTTCGATTGTCACAGACGAATTGAACATTGATTGAGTGGAACAACTTCCTATTGATGAAGGTCACTGGCTGGTTCATGGGAGCATTGATGACCACACAGTTAAAATCAATGACACCTTGCACTTGGTGTAATCCAGCGAGGGCCCCAGAGCCAATGGACCTCTCTATCTGCCTGTCAAGGTAGGTTCAGTAGCACACATAATCGCCAGATCTCTTTAGAAGGCATTGGTGACCTTCTTGATGTAATGATAAGCTGCTGCCTGGGAGACCAGGCCAGACAGCCAAGGGAGCGTCAGAGGTAAATTAGATCACTTTTGGGAACTAGTAAAGTGTAGTAGCAGTGCAAAAAATAATCAAAAAGAATGATGGAATGTTAGTCTTTACAACTAAAAGGTGTGATTAAAGAGGGGAGGGAATTTACAGCAATGCAGAAATCTAGTTAGACAACAGACTGGGCACTGCACCTTAGCAAAGAAATATTGGCCTTGGAAAGCATGCAACACGGATTCACCAGAATGTTACCATTCTCTAAGGGTTAGAATTTGAAGATAAATCACACACTTGAAATCCCTGGAGTAAAGAAGATTAAGGGGTGATTTGATTGGGGATTTTAGGATTTTTAAAGGAATAGATTCAGTGGAAAGAAGAAAGGTTATCTACTGGTGGGGGACTCTATAGGACAGAACCACAACAACCTGTATTTAAAACTTACTTTAACATAACACAAACTCCAAGGCACTTCACAGGAGTGTTATAATGAAAAATTTTACTCACTGAGCCACATAATGCAATGTCGGAGCAGATGATCAAAAGTTTGGTCTAAGAAGTAGATTTAATGGAGCATCTTATAGGAAGAAAGAGAGGTAGAGAGGTGGAGAGGTTCTGGGAAGGAATTCCAGAGCTCAGAGCTTAGGCAGCTGAAGGCACGACTACCAAAAGCGGAGCAATTAAAATCAGGAATGCCCAAGAAACCAAAAATTAGAGGAGTGCAAATATGTCAAACGGTTCTGCGGCTGGAGGACATTACAGATAGGGGGAGGCAAGACCATGAAGGGATTTGAAAACAAGAGCACAAAAGCACAATGGATGGCAGCAGGAGTAGGCCTTACAGCCTGTCGAGCATGCTCCACCATTCAATACGATCAAGGCTGATCTTCAACTCTACTTTCCTGCCTGCTCCCCATATCACTCAATTCCCTGAGAGGCAAAAAATCTGTCTACCCCAGCCTTAAATCTAGCCAACAATGGAACATCCACAACCCTCTGGAGTAGAGAATTCCAAAGATTCACAACCCTTTACATGGATGAGAGTTTTAAACTGAGGCCAGACTCTAGGGCTTGATTAAAACAAAAAACTGCGGATGCTGGAAATCCAAAACCAAAACAGAATTACCTGGAAAAACTCAGCAGGTCTGGCAGCATCGGCGGAGAAGAAAAGAGTTGATGTTTCGAGTCCTCATGACCTTTCATGTCAAAGGGTCATGAGGACTCGAAACATCAACTCTTTTCTTCTCCGCCGATGCTGCCAGACCTGCTGAGTTTTTCCAGGTAATTCTGTTTTTGTCTAGGGCTTGATTGCCTATTCCTGTTGCTATGTTCCCAAAAGCTGTGAGTGGCGAATGTCAATCAGCAGTCCTGGTGCAGCCAATCTGATGATAGCAGATAAAACATCAATACATGAAACCTCACCACAGCACAGGGCAAGACAATAGTTACTAATCTCTTTTTACAGCAAAAGTGCCAACAAGAAAATATATCTGAGGATCCCTTGAAATGCCCACCAAACATATTCCGTGCCAGAGGCCTGGGCCAGGACAGGGGGTGTCAGTCAGCCGATAAGGTTGAGAATTTGTTTCACCATCCTAATGGTGTCAACGGCACCTCAGATTGCATTTATTCGTGAGGTCCCTGCCTGTTTCAGAGGGGAGATCTGCTGGGTCAGGAAATCTTTATAATCCTCCTGAAAATCAGGCAATTCATGGAACTGATACAAACTATTCGGGACCAACTTGCTCAGTTCTCTCACCAGCTACTACCAGCTTGTTTGCGTGAAAACTGGGTGGTGAGGAGACCAAGGTCTATGCTGTGTGTTTATTATACTAGCTGACGCCGCAGGGAGCTGAGCGGATTCCCTCCTCCAGATATCCATCGGTGATGTCCAGACGGGCACAGGGCTGCATGGGGAGTAGAATGATTTTGTCCTCATGATTAAAGCTTGCCTTTTGCTGCGTGTGTCTCACCAAAAGGTCCCAGGACAGCACAAAGCAGGCCCACAGAGATTGACCACCCATGCTCCAGTAAAACATTGAGGTCAATAAAAAGAACCTGCTTAAAGTTTTTAAACCTAACTCATGCCAAAGTACGCACATTATTAACATTCCATGCAGATATTACTTTGTATCATTTACACTGCCTGGAGAACCCACTCCAAGTGCACCGCTACAAACATGTCAGTAGCACTTAAGCATGCTAATCAGTGGATAATGAAATATAATGAAACTATGCAAAGAATAAATTTTTTCCAGGTCAGTGCAGGCCTCTGCAGACACACAGTGCATGGTCAGGAAAATGTTTGTAGAGGGAGAAAAATGCACTATTAAATTACTTCCCAGGGTTCTGTATGGCCAAAAAATTTCCCTCTGTAGCACCACTGGTTTTGGTGC
The DNA here is from genome assembly GCF_017639515.1 of Carcharodon carcharias. Taxonomy (NCBI): domain Eukaryota; kingdom Metazoa; phylum Chordata; class Chondrichthyes; order Lamniformes; family Lamnidae; genus Carcharodon; species Carcharodon carcharias. The sequence continues at coordinate 56,259,144 of NC_054471.1, read as the reverse complement.
TACAGGAGCTCAGAGTTGACACAAATGTCACAGGGCCCACCCTCTGCCAATCACCATGTTAGGAGCAGTAATAGTGTGTGTGTGTGTGTCTGTCTGTCTGTCTATCTGTGTCTGTCTGTCTGTATCTGCCTGTGTGTGTGTGTGTCTGTCTGTCTATCTGTGTCTGTCTGCCTGTGTGTGTGTGTGTGTGTGTGTGTCTGTGTGTGTGTGTGTGTGTGTGTGTGTTGTATATGTGCTGGAAGCATGCAGAGTGATCAGTTTGTGCAGTCAGTCATCATCCAACACTGATTTGGCACCCGACTTGCCATTTTGTACTTTGCAGGTCCCGTTAATAGTGAACCTATATTCAGCTGCATGAGAGAACCACCCCCACCCACCCACCCACTCCCACGAGCACTTTTTAAAGGGATCACCATGCAACTTTCTGCTGCGGTGCTTTTGACTTTAGCTGCTACAGAGTTACTGGGAGTATTGTGTACTGTAGTTTTGGAGAGTTCTTTCAGTCAGTAGGTAGTGGTACTGGACTTTTGAAAGGAGTGCTGTAGATTTGAAAGGTCTCTGAAAACGAAGCTTGCTCTCAGTTATGGGGATTTAGCTGCATTTCCCCTTGGACTGCAACATGACAAGAAGATGGAGCAGAGGCAGCAGAGAGGAGAAGCTGTTTGCAGAGAGAAGAGGAGGGGTGCTATCAGAAGGCTATATCCGCTGAGGGCGATCTACTTTGACTGCCCTTCTACTGCTTTCAACTCAGACAGGAGTGGCCACGCTTTACCAATAAGATGGTCACTGAACTGTCCCCAAACTGAACCTGCAGCTGCAGAGCAGAGAGAGGACAATGCTGACAGTGGCCATCGAGGTCACTGCCGCTTCAGGATTCTTCCAAACTGGAGCCAGCGACATTGCCAACATTTCTCAGTTTGCTGTTAATTGCTGCATCAGGGAGGAACCTAGAGACTTTGTATGAAAGGAACGGGGTCTTCGTTGCCTGCTCTGCAAGCAGAGAGAAACAGGAAGTACAAGTACATGGCTTTACTAGAGTTACGGGATTCCCAATGCTGCAGCCATAGACTGAATGCATGAGTATCTGTGGGTGCCACATTTCAACTGATAGTAAGTGCAGGCTAGCAAGTGCAAAGTTTGTATGTTGCCTGCATGGGATATTTGTGCATAGTGATCCCTGTGCCAGCTAACAGAGCTTATACAATTTTTACCCCTGCATTTTTAACGTAAAGGAATAAAAACACTGCTTTGGAAGATATTGTAAACTGAATGATCTTAATCGGCCTCATTATTATTACTTGAGTAATTTATCTGATTTAGATTAATTACTGTCACAGCTTAATGAAACTTAGGAGCAGTTGACCTATGCATGTCTTGATACTCTCATGATTATAATTGCATCATAAAAGAGATTAAATTGAGGGAAATCAGCTGTAAGCTACAGCTATCATACAAATTATCAATGATCAAATATTAATAATGTTATGTGCTCAACAAACAATGGTTTACAGTGCTTTGAATCGCTTTGCAGAGTATCAATGCATCTCACCCATATTTAAATGCAGGGTATCTAAATTCAATGTATGATTTTGCGATAATTGACTCCATTAATTTTTTGCCATTTGCCACAAATACAATTCCAGGAGTTTTGATATCCAAAGCCATTTGCAACAATCTTGATCCTGTACTAAGCTTCATTTGAAGGAAAAACGGTTTTTAAAAAAGCATAGTTTTTCACACATCTCTGACCCTTATTGTCCACAAACTAAACGTTAGGTTAGAAAATATATTTGAAGCGCCAAATGTTGCTTAATTTGATTTATTTTAAAAAATCAAGTTTTTAGTATTTAAAAGGAAACAATACCAAATTATCTGAATTAGACTATAATCACAAAATTTATTAAAGGGAGGGCAGAAACCAAATCTTCATCCAGAGGATGTTTCAAATGTGGAATTGTTTGCCACAAGCCATTATCGAAGAGGTCCATACATTCTCTTAAAGATAATTAATTGCTTCAAAAATAGGAACATTAAAAAGATTATGGGAAACTGGCAGGAGGGTGGGATTACACAAGGTGACTCATCTGAAGACTACACCAGTGAAGGCATGATAGGCCAAATAGCCTGTTGATTCTGTGGCTGTGAAGAGCAAATTTCAATGTTATAACTGCTGTCTATGGGGGTTTGTACATATTTGCCAACCTAAGATAAGCTGATCAACAGCTTCAAAACTGATGATGTATCCTGAGAAAAACAGATGCAAACACAAAAGCAACTCACAAAGAGCCCTGGACAAGCACCTATGCTTTGTAATTGTATTGAAAGTGAAGCAGGCCCTTTCTTTGTCACAATTTCAATGGGTTTACGTAATGTTCCATCACTTCTAAAGCAAACCATAATGACAAAATTCTGAAGGTTTTCCTTCTTTTCTTGTGGAGACATTGGGGTTATTGTGGGAATTATTGGTACTTGTTGTTGCTAGACTGAGCTGTTAGGTTTCTTTAAAGTTGTTTATATGACAGTTACCATGACATAAGGACGGTATTCTTTCTTCAGCCACCAGCCCATGGTGACACTGTTGTTATATGCCCTTACTTCAACATTCACACTCTACACACCATGTCCCCCATTTCAATCAGGCATTCTTCTCCAAATTCTCTCTGGTTCACATTGTCATTCTTCTCCTCCTTCCCTTCTATCAGTTTACCCAGGTAATCTCATCACTTTCCCTCTGTTCATGCTAGCATGTTCCATCTTCCCCTCTCTATTTCAGCTGATGCTATTCCCCAATAGTTCAAGTGGCACAATTGATTCTCTTTCCATATATTCTGACACTCAAATCTCTCCATAACCTTGCCTCTCACTATTTCTGTAACATGTCCAGTTCGATAGTCCTGAATATCTCTGCACTCCTCCAAACCTGGCCTCTTGTTCATCTCCAATTTTAATCACTCCACCATTGGTGGCCATGCCTGCAGCAGACCCAAGCCTTAAGCTAAGCAATTCCCTAGCTACCTACCCCTGCCCCCACTTCTCTACCTCTTCCCTCCTTGAAACCTAACTCTTTGATTAAGCTTTTTTCAACCTATCCTAACGTTCCCTTATTTGTGCTTCGTTGTAAAATTTTGTCCATTCCTGTGAAGCAAGTTAGGATGTTTTTATTACCACAAAAGCAAATGCAGCTTGTTTTTATTCTTATACTAGAAGGTAAAGGATTCACCTATATAGTTAATAAATGAGGTAATCGATCATATCAATCTAAGTGAGAAGGCTTATATTTAGTTCAGACTGGGAGAACTAGAATAGGCAACATAAGCACACAAAAAATCTAAAATGGTGCCTGTGGTAATCTAAGGCGCAATACACCTTTAAGAGAATGTGAGCAGATTGACCACATGACTCTATGACCCAATTGCTGTGTAGCATGGGCTACAATGTTAATTAGTAGTTTAGAATAGGGTCTGGTTGGAGAAACACACCTGTGTTAGTGTTCTGTGACTTGTGTTAGTAAACAGCACGTGCTTCTTTGGTCTCTGTGTCTGCAGTATCTTGTTTACCAACTCAATCACCAGTAGAAAGCATGCAACTGTGTTAATTGAGTAAAGCGACCCTACAGAAGGAACATAACAGTGCTATAGTGAACTATGGAAAAGCCTCCCACTGCTCATTTTCCTCCAACGCTACATGTAAAATAGAAGGCCCAGTGGGAAGCCTATTTTACAGGCTGCCAAAAAGTTGTTCCCTAATCAGCTTTAACTACAAGGCATTCTAAATGGCAAAGGTTCCATTTTGTATTCATAAGCAGCCATAGGCCAACAAACAAAATGATACACAATGCGAAGCGGTAACAGAATGCAATGAAAGTACAAATCCAGTAGACAGGCAAGAGCTATAAAAAACAACAACTGTATTGGAGTTCCCGGGGGTCGATACTGGGGCCCTTGCTTTTCCTGATGTATATAAATGATCTAGGTCTTGGTGTACAGGGGACAATTTCAAAGTTTGCGGGTGACACAAAACTTGGGAGAATTGTAAACTGTGAGGAGGACAGTGTAGAGCTTCAAAAGGACATTGACACTTTGGTGGAGTGGGCAGGTAGGTGGCAGATGTTCAGTGCAGAGAAGTGTGAAGTGATACACTTTGGTACAAAGAACATGGAGAGACAGTATAAAATAAAGGATACTATCCTAAAGGGTTTGCAGGAGCAGAGACACCTGGATGTATATGTACATAAGTTATTAAAGGTGGCAGGACAGGTAGAGAGAGATGTTTCTAAAGCATACGGTATTCTAGGCTTCATTAATAGGGGCAACGAATACAAGAACAGAGAGGTTATGATGAACTTATATAAGACATTGGCTAGGCCTCAGCTGCAGCACTGTGTACAGTTCTGGGCGCAATGCAATAGGAAGGATGTGGACACATTGGAGAGAGTTCCGAAGAGGTTTATGAGAATGGTTCCAGGGATGAGACACTTCAGTTATGAGGAAAGATTGGAGAAGTTGGGATTATTTTCCTTGGAGAGGAGAAGGCTAAGTGGAGACTTGATAGAAGTTTTCAAAATCATGTGGCGACTGGACAGAGTACGTAGGGAGAAACTGTTCCCTCTCATAAATGGATCGAGAACCAGAGGCCACAGTTTGAAAGTGATTTGCAAAAGAAGCAAATACGAGGTGAGAAAAAACTTTTTCATACAGCGAGTAGTTAGGATTTGGAATGTACTGCCTGGAAGTATGGTGGGGGAAGGTTCAACTGTGGCATTCAATGATTATTTAAACAGAAACAGTGTGCAGGGTTATGGGAAAAGGCAGGCGATTGGCACTAGATTAAAATGGTCAGAGAGCCGGTGCAGACATGATGGGCTGAATGGCTTCCTTCTACACCGTAACAATTCTGTGATTCTGTGAACAAAGTGCATTGAGAGAATGTAGTAGGGAGTACAAAAAGGGAAAAGTACTTGAAATATGTTATGAGAAAGAGATGATCATTGTATCCTTAACTGACAGATGAGGGTGAGATTATAATAGTCAATAAGGAAATGATAGACTTGTTAAATTAATATTCAGTATCCATTTTCACAGTTGAGACTAAATTAAACAGGTACAATGGAACTTAATAATAATTTATTGAATTTAATATAAGCACAAATAATTGTAATAAAAAGTAGTGAGACCTAAGAAAGATAAATCCTCATGACCTGATATGAATCCCACCTTGTGGCATTAAAAGAAGCAGATGGGGACATATTGCAGAGGCATTCATTATAACTTTTGACAAGTTCTCTAGATTTGGGAATTGTGCCTCTGGACTGGGAAATTACAAATGCCATTAAATTGCAGCAGAAGTGATGGTGAAACCATCATTTGTTGAGAAGTTACTGGGATTGATTATCAGAGACAGTTTGATAGAGTACTTAACCAAGAGTTATCAAAGCTGGTCAGCATGGGTTTGTGAAGGGTTGGTCATACCTAACTAACCTAACTGAATTTCTGATGAAGTCACTAAAGCCTTGAACAGAGGAGTGTTTATGAGTGCCGACTATAAGGACTTCCAGGTGATTTTTGATAAGGTCACAAATAGAATTAAAGGTAACCTTGTGATGCGGGTTGGAAATTCTTTGGGCAGAGTGAGGCAGTGAGTACAAATACTTTCACTGGCAGGAACATAAAATTAGAATCATGTCTCGCTTTTTCACACAAGGTGTAGTGTGGAACTGGAATTATTTTCCCCAAAAGACTGTGCGTGCTTGATGAATTAAAATATTAAAGACTGAGCTACCCCTCTGAGGATAATAACCTTGTCGTGGTAGTGGTGGGGGTTGGGGGGGGGTGCGCAGTGCTTGTGTGATCCAATAAACCTTGGAGCTTTGTCGCCTGGAGTCTAGAACTCCTGGTAGGGTCTGCTTCAGTGAACAGGTCCAAGGAAAGGTTCCAGACAAAGAGCAATCCACCAAAGACCCCCATGATGGTGCTAGAAATAATTCTGAGAACCTTGCCCAGAACAGGGATACTGGGATCCACTCCTGGAGCCAGGCCTGGGGGTGGCATATGTTGGTGAGCGTCTGGTGGTCGGTCCATCCACATAACCCAGCCGGGCTCTGCCGAAATAGTTTGGTGGATGTGCTTCGTGGGTCCAGTACCTGCAAGACTAAGGATGGGGGCTGGGTGCAATGTCAGTATGGCAGTGATCAAGAGCAGGACAGATCAAGATGGACTAGACCTTGGCAATGGAAATTGGCTCTTGTGACGCAGAATGTCACTTCACTGGTGGGGAAGGAGCCAGAGCTGGTAGAGGAGGTGGAGAAGTACCAATTAGATATAGTTGGTCTCATCTCCACACATAGCATTTGCTCTGAAACCAAACTTCTCAATCAAGATGGTCTCTCCCCTACTCTGGAGAGGCCCCCCCCACCTCATGTGAGGCCCCAGGCAGGTGTGGGGATACTCTCAAGTCCCCGGCTGGGTGCCACACAGCTGGAGTTTGTCCCAGTGGAAGAGAGGGTCACCTCAATGAGGCTTCGGGTCTCAGAGGGGGAAACTTTGACTGTTTATGTGCCAAACAGCAGCTCGGAGGTCTTGACTTTCTGAGAGAGAGTGGGATTGGTGCTCGATAGAGTACCACCTACTGACTCTGTAGTTTTTCTGGGGGACTTCAACGATCCCATGGGGAATGTTAGGGATACCTGGGGAGTGGTAATTGGGAGGAACAACCTCACTGATCTGAACCCGAGTGGTGAGTTGTTATTGGGCTTCTGTGCTAGTCATGGAAAACCTATAACGAATACTATGTTCGAACACAAGGATGCTCATAAGTGTACCTGGAACCAGAGAACCTTGGGTCAATAATTGATGATTGACTTTGTCGCTGTGTCATTGGACTTAAGGCAGTATGTTCTGGACACTCGGATGAAGAGAGGGGCAGAGCTGTCAGCTGATCACCACTTGGTGTCGAGTTGGATTCGGCAGGTGGGATGTTGGCCGGACAGTCATGGGAGGCCCACACGTGCTGTGAGGGTCACCCGGGAGTGTCTGGCAGGCGTTGTTGTGCAAAATGATTTCAAATCTCACCTCCGGAGGAATTTCTCTTGTATCCTGGGTGAGGTCAAGGACATTGCATCCAAATAGACCATGTTCAAGACCTCAATTGTTGAGGTGGCCGTGAAAAGCTGTGGCTTGAAGGCGGTCAATGCCTGTCATGGCAGCAACCCTAGGACCCGCTGGTGAATGCCAGTGGTGATGGAGGCTGTCAAATTGAAGAAGGAGGCCTCCCGGGCAATGCTTACGGATAGGCCTCCTGATTCGGTTGAGAGGTACTGGCAGGCCAGGAGGGCTACAGCAGCAATGGTTGCTGAAGCAAAAACTCGAGCTTGGGAGGATTTTGGAGAGGCCATGGAGATTGAATATTGGAGGCCATCAAAGTTGTTCTGGCAAAACATTCAACGTCTTAGGAGGGGTCGGCAGGATGTCACCCAAGCTGTTCTCAGCAAGGACGGGGAAACGTTGACCACAACTGGGGAGATCGCTGAAAGATGGAAGGAACACTTTGAGGAGCTCCTCAGCCCAGTGGACATGCCCTCCTTGCAGGAGGCAGCGCCAGAACCCTCCAGTGAGAGCGGATCTATTGCGGTTGCTGAGGTTGCTGCGGTGGTCAAGGGCGTCCATAGCGGTAAGGCAGCAGCAGCGGACGAGATTCGTCTGGAGATGTTGAAGGCTCTGGACAATGTTGGGGTGCCGCAGTTAACACGCCTCTTCAATGGTGCGTGGAAGGTGTGGACATTACTGCTGGATTGGCAAACTGGGGTGGTGGTCCCCATATTTAAAAAGAGGACCAGAGAGTGTGTTCCAATTATAGAGAGATCACACTCCTCAGCCTCCCTGGGAAAGCTTAGGCCAGAATTCCTGAGGAGACTTCGTCTGTTAGTCGAACCTCAGATTCAGGAGGAACAATGCGGATTCTGCTCTGGTCGTGGAACAGTGGACCAGCTCTTTGCCCTCTTTCAGATATTTGAGGGTTCGTGGGAGCTTGCTAATCTGGTCTACCTCTGTACTGTAGACCTGGAAAAGGCATATAACCACGTTCCTCGGGATATTTCCTGGGAAGTGCTACGGGAGTACGAAGTGCGCTGCCGCTTCTGCATACTATTAGGTCCCTCTATTCTGTCAGTATCTCTCAGCTGGTCTGGGAATCCCCCAGGAGCAGCTGGAATCTGCGGCTGAGGAAAGGGAAACCTGGTAGGCCCTGCTCAACCAAGACCCTCACCAGAAGAAGCAGTGTGAATATGGATGGATCGATGTCTAAGGTAAATAGATTTTTATTAGATAAGGGTTTTTAAAAATAATTTCTTGGTGCATGAGCGTTACTGGCAAGGCCAGCATTTGTTGCCCATCCCTAATTTCCCTTGAATTAAGTGGCTTGCTACGCCTTTTCAGAGGGCAATTCATTAGTGTCAAACACATTGCCACAGGTCTGGAGTCGTATGTAGGCCAGACCAGATAAGTATGGCAGGTTTCCTCCCCTTAAAGACATTAGTGACCTGATGGGTTTTTACAACAATCAATGATAGTTGCGTGGTCACCATTACTGAGACTAGCTTTATACTCAACTGAACTCCACCAGCTGCAGTGGTGGTAGTTGAACCAATTCCAGTGAATTGACTTGGGCCCCTGGATTATTAGTTCAGTGACCTTACCACAATGCCACAATCTCCTCTACATGATAAGTGATATGAATCAAACTAAATGGACACAGCGGACTGACTGGTCTGTTTCTGTGCTGCAACGATTCTAAACAAAGTTGGGGTACAGATCTAACTGAATGGTGGAAGAACTTTGAGGGGCTGAATGGCCTACACCTGTTTCTATGTCCCTATGAGTCAGGCAGCATAAACAAATTAATCGCTAATGGTCTCAGTTTGATAGCTACAGTATAAATGCCCAGCAAGATTGTACTAAAGTTTGAGCTTAGGAGCTGTAATTTGGGTCAAAACCTGATAATAAATTGGGTAAAAGACATGCTGCTGGATGAATAATTAGCAGAGTGGGAGCTGGCAATGGTGGAGGATTTTGTAAATTTTACATGAATCTCTGTTCCCTGCTGTTTGACAGCTCACATTCATTCATTAGTACATGTATTCAGTATGGTTAGGGAAATAGGAGAGAAGAAACCTACAAAACACTTAAAGGGATAGACAGGGTAAATGTTTCCCATGGTTGGGGAGTCTAGAACTAGGGGGACACAATTTCAAAACACAAGGAAGCCACTCAGGACCAAGATGAGGAGAATTTCTTTACTCAGAGGTTTGTGAATCTTTGGAATTCTCTATTCCAGAGGAAGCTAAGTCATTGAGTGTGTTTAAAGCAGAGATTGGCAGACTTCTAACTACCAGTGACATAAAGGGAGATGGGGATAGTGTGGGGAAACGCATTGAAGTGGATGATCATATATGGCAGAGCAGGCTCGATGGGCTGAATGGCCTACTTGTGCTCCTATGTTCTTGAGAAGAGTTACTGTCAGTTTAGACATGAAACCAGTCTTCAGAATTCAAAAACAATTAATTCATTTACCTACAGCTGCGATAACCACAGATACGTTTCACTTTTAACATTTGGCCAAGGCCTGTGAATTAATGATTCACACCTTTGAAATTAAAACGTTCTGCTGAAAGAAAGACAGTAATAAGACATTTGTTCAATGAGCAGGCTATCACCCAGTGTGCAAAATGACTCTCACATTGAACCATTAGAGAAACACCTGCAGGCTTGTCTATTTGAAAAGCTGTGGATTTTAATTGATTTGGGAGCAAGAAGATGAAAGCATGCTGAAACATGGTGGAATGAGCCAGATACCAGCATAGAGGTTGCCACTGATGATTGCAACAGTTAATAGCACGTAGTCAATATTTTGGATGGAGTTGCTTCAGTATGTTTGAGTGTGATAATTTGTTACGGTGCTTTTTCTTTAAAGATTGAACGATGTGGCAGGCAACAAGGCAAAGTGATTTAGTATGCTATACTTTCACTTTGGAGACCCATGATCAAATGCAGCTCTGTCTGATAGATCTGATTTTTTTTCTTTAAACCCAAGCAAAAATACTGCGGAAATCTGAAATAAAACAGAAAATGCTGGAAATACTCAGCTGGCCTAGCATCATCTATGGAGAAAGAAAGAGTTAACATTTCAGGGCGTGAACTTTTGAAATGTAATAGCTTTTACGTTGAAGAAAAGGGGAGAGGATGGAAAAGGGAATGTAATAGGGCAGAAGGCAGGCATCAATAATGGTCTTCTACCTTGCTCTGTGCCAGCATCTGAGATGGCCTCATGGAGGTCAATGAGATGTACCCTAGAGAAAGGTCTGCTGTTCATACTCTGCTTCGTGCACAATCCAGTTAAGTTTTTTTTTAGTTGTTTGTATGTGGACATCACTGGCAAAGCCAGCTTTTTTTGCCTATCTCTAATTGCCCCTTACTGAGTGGCTATCTAAGGCAGTTCAGAGTCAACCACATTGCTGTGGTCCTGGAGTTGCATGTAGGCCAGGCTGGGTGAAGATGACAGATTCCCTTTCTTAAAGGCCATTATTGAAGTAAATGGGTGTTTTTTACAACAATTAATAATAGATTTTTCTAACCATTACTGAGATTATCTTTCAATTCCAGATTTTTAAAAAAATAACTAATTGAGTTTAAATGCTACTAGCTGTCATGGTGGGATTTGAACCCATGTCCTCAGCCCACTTTACTAAGCTAGTGACATTTCCACTCTGCCATCAGCTCTGCTTTTATAAGCTAGTCTGTTACTTGGACATATTAATGTCAATCATAATGCAATGTATAGATAGCGACATGTCAAATGGACTAGGGGATATTCAGATACCACTCTTGCACACATTTCAGATCTTTTTGCATCGTAAGGTCTCTTCTCCTGCAGATCAAAAATAATCAGATTCTTCTTCCCAGTGCCATGCTATCCCATGGTTGCTGTTGTACAGCAGGGGCTCTTCATCAGCACCCTACAGAAGGTGTTAATCTTTCCAAGACCAGGAAGCCAAGATGCCATGTTGAAACATTACCTTGATCCTTGCCAATTCCAGGTCTTGGGAACTCTGAAAGTGGGCAGGTCAGCTTCATCCCAAAAGTCTTCCAATCCATTGGAGGAGCTACCTACATCCCTTTTGGCTGAATCTTCTGGTCCCGCCAGCGGCGGACATCATGGTGGGCAAGACAGGAAAATTTGGAGAGCCCTCAAAAGCCAGTTTCCCACCGGCATGAAAATGGCTCCAAATTTTCTGCTATGACACTCCATCCACACCCATGGCTCTTCACGGCCCCTATGTCAAGCTGTGCACCTCCCATGCCTATCACTCAGGCAGGCTGCTGCACCATGTCAGGAACCATATTTGCAGGCATTTGAAACCCATGAATACTCATTAAAAACCCAGCTCGATCGAATCATGCTACCACGCCAGATCAAATAGCCACTCTGGCGGCTAATTAGACCGGCATGATTCTTGACCACATATAAGTGACATGCACCCGGCGAACTGCACTTCACTTGTGACCTTGAGATGTGTGTGCAGCGTCACACCTACCCTTCACTGTGCTGCCTTCACTGCTCTTCAGTCTCCGTGCCAAGGCTGCTAAGGTAAGACCAGCAGGAAGGCAAGGGTGTGCTCAGATCCAAGGCTTCTCATGTGAGAGCAGCAGGAAGGAGGTGTGTTTTGGTGGTGGGTAGGCTGGAGGGCAAAACAGTATAAGCTTGACAGGGGTGGGTTGTGGAGACAAGACAGAGGCAAGAGAAGGGGCTGGAAGGCAAAGGCTTAACTGGGGGTGGCATGTGTGATAGAGGGGTGTGGCGATGCAGCCTGGGGGAAAGGGGGGAATGGGAAGAGTTGATGGTTTCAGGGGGGGTGGCGGGTTGGTCTCGGTAAGTGACAGTACAATGGACCTCAAGATGGGGAGGGGTTAAGTCTCCATAAGGTATCAGGACATCAACATTAAATGGTTCAGGGAGCAGGACAGGGATATTAACTGCTATAACAATGGGATCAAGGCTTGGAAGGGGAGGAGGGAGAGTGATTGGAGGGAGCGAGACCTGAGCACGATGCTCCTCCACCATGATTGGAGGGATTTTGACAGTCACAGTCACAGTGGGGTGGAGATGGAGATGTGGGTGTCAAAGCTGGTCGGGCAGTAAAACTTCAGCACCACCATTTCTCAAGCTGATCCAATGACACAGTTGAAAAGCAAGTTATGAAAAAAATTGTCAGGGGAGGGCTCTCACGGCCTGTGTGAGGAGTCAGATACTGTAGTTGTTGGGTTATTGAAGGGCCGCCAAACTAATCCGCTTTACTGAATGGAGAAGGAGGCATCACTGAGAACTGTTAAATGAAACAGTCAAATGCCAATTTAGGGGTTGTGGCACCTTAACTCATTTTGCGCATTATTACACAGGCCTAATCCCAAGTGGGGTCATTGTAGGATTGGCTTCCAAAGAACATTACTCTCTCATAGGAAATCCGACTAGCACCATCACAGATCAAGCTGGCCAAGTCCTAAAGGACGTAGCTGCGAGACTAGGTCTGCGACAGGTAGTGAGGGAGCGAACAAGAGGGCAAAACATACTTGACCTTATCCTCACCAACCTGCCTGCAGCAGATGCAACTGTCCATGGCGGTATCAGTAGGAGTGACCACGACACATTGAGAATATCCTCCATCATATTGTGTAGCACTACCATTGTGCTAAATGGGGTAGATTTCGAACAGATCTAGCAACTCAGGACTAGGCATCCATGAGGTGATGTGGACCATTTGTAGCAGCAGAATTGTACTCAACAACAATCTATAACCTCATGACCCAGCATATCCCCCACTCTGCCATTACCACCAAGCCTGGTTCAATGAAGAGTACAGGAGGGCATGCCAGGAGCCCCACCAGGTATATATAAAAATGAGATGTCAACCTGGTGAAGTTACAACACAGGACTATTTGCATGCCAAACGGTATAAGCAGAATAGATATTCAGAGCTTAGCGATTCCATAGCCAAAGGATCAGGTCTAAGCCCTGCTGTGCTGCCACATCCAGTTATGAATGATGGTGGACAATAAAACAACTTAATGGAGCAGGAGGCTCTACAAATATCCCTATCCTCAATGGTGGGGGAGTCAGGCACATCAGTACAAAGGATAAAGCTAAAGCATTTGCAACAATCTTCGGCTAGAAGTGCTGAGTACATGAACAATCTTGGCCTCCTCTGGAGGTCCCCAGCATCACAGGTGCCAGTCTTCAGCCAATTCCATTCACTTCATGTGATATCAAGAAATAGCTGAAGGTATTAGATACTGCAAAGGCTCTGGATCCTGACAACATTCTGGCAATAATACTGAAAACTTGTTCTACAAAACTTGCCGCACCCGGAGCCAAGCTGTTTCAGAACAGCTACAACACTGGCATATACCTGGCTATGTGGAAAATTGCCCAGGTGTGTCCTGTACACAAAAAGCAAGACAAGTCCAAACCAGACAACTACCGCCCCAGCCGTCTTCTCTCGATCTTTAGTAAAGTGATGGAAGGGGTCATCAAGACTACTATCAAGCGGCATTTGCTTAGCAATAACTTGCTCACTGACACTCAGTTTGGGTTCCAGCACAGTCACTCAGCTCCTGACCTCATTACAGCCTTTGTTCAAAATTGGACATAAGAGCTGAACTCCTGAATTGAGGTGGGAGTGACTGCTCTTGACATCGAGGCAGCATTTGACTGAGTGTGGCATCGAGGAGCCTTAGCAAAACTGGAGTGAATTGGAATTGAGGGGAATACTCTCTGCTGGGTGGAGTCAGACCTAGCACAAAGGAAGATGGTTGTGGTTGTTGGAGGTCAATCATCTCAGTTCCAGGACATCACTGCAGGAGTTCCTCAGGGTAGTGTCCTCGGCCCAACCATCTTCAGCTGCTTTATCAATGACCTTCCTTCCATCATAAGGTCAGAAGTGGGGATGTTTGCTGATGATTGCACAATGTTCAGCACCATTCATGACTCCTCAGATATTGAAGCAGTCGATGTTCAAATGCAGCAAGACCTGGACAATATCCAGGCTTGAGCTGACACGTGGCAAGTAAGGTTCATGCCACACAAGTGCCAGACAATGACCATCTCCAACAAGAGAGAATCTAAACATTGCCTCTTGACATTCAATGGCATTACCATCACTGAATCCCCCAGTATCAACATCCTGGCGGTTACCACTGACCAGAAAATGAACTGGACTAGCCATATAAATATTATGGCTACAAGAGCAGGTCGCTAGGAATCCTGTAGTGAGTAACTCACCTCTTGACTCCCCAAAGACTGTCAACAAGGCACAAGTCAGGAGTGAGATGGAGTACTCTCCACTTGCCTGGATGAATGCAGCTCCTACAACACTCAAGGAGCTTGACAACATCCAAGACAAAGCAGCCCACTTGATTGGCACAACATCCACAACCATTCACTCCCTCCACTACCGACGCATAGTAGCAGCAGTGTGTACCATCTACAAGATGCACTGCAGGAATTCACCAAACCCCTTAAGACAGCACCCTCCGAAGCCACGATTGCTATCAACTAGACGGACAAGGGCAGCAGACACCTGGGAACTTCACCACCTGGAAGGACAAGGACAGCAGATAGATGAGAAGACCCTCCAAGTCACTCGCCATTCTGACTTGAAAATATATCATCATTCCTTCATTGTCAATGGTTCTGGAACTCCCTCCCAAACAGCACTGTGGGTCTACTTACACCATACGGACTGCAGCGGTTGAAGAAGGTGGCTCACAACCTTCTCAAGGGCAATTAGGAAAGGGCAATAACTGTTGGCCCAGCCAGTGACGCCCACATCTCATGAATAAATAATTTTTAAAAACCTGATCTATTAGAGCTTTGGCCTGATCCCATTTGAAGACCCCATGTTTCATTCCACCAGCCTGACATATCCTCACAGAAACCAGGTGCACCAATGCCATTGTAACCAACATGTAACCATGTCCACTGACCATCTGAGAACTGGCATAGGCTTAATGTTAAGAGATGCTAGCCAGACCTTCTGGCCCAATGCAGCATCCTCCCATATCAAACTCCATCATCTGTGGCCTTTCCTCACACTTCCAACCTCAGATACTTTTAACTATTTAGCAGGGATCACAAGGTTCAACATGTGTCAGTGAGGTCCATAGCTCTGCAACATGGATGTGGGAAGGTGGGCAATAGTACATACAGCCACCAGGAGCACGGAAGAGCCTTCAGTTTTGGTGCACACGTAAAGAATTCTCAAGGCTGGCGGACATTATATGAAGGCCAATGAAAGATGCACCAACTGAGATAGACTGCAATGTGCATTGACTTTCAACCCTCTTAGATCCACACTGAATACTCTTCAACGCAAAAGCATCAGGAGCCTAAAGCTGCATCCAGTGCCTAAAATCATGAGGCAGCATTATATGAACCTCTGAAGCAGGTCTCAGTTATGCCTTGCCCAACCACCAAGCTCTTAGGGCCAGCAGCTTCACTCGTGTCGATACTGCACAGAGGCTGATCACGCACTGTCGTGAGATGGTGCAAGCCTGCACAAACTGAGGCAAATGATGGGACATCTGTGAGAAGGGGCTGGGGGTGGGGTTTGCACCTGCGACACTTGATCACAAAGCATATCAAATAGAAGAGGCATACACTAGATGAGAAGTTGACTGAAACAAATTCTACTTACACTTGTTCAAATTCTGTACTGATGTGGACACTCATGATACCTTTGTGCTTTTAGTATTTCTTAATTTTCCTTAGCCTGCTGCTATGTTTTGGTGCATCCCCAACATCCACAGTAGAGGTGGAGGCAGCCTGTTGGCTACAACGCCCTGTTGTCTGTGATGATCTTGGCGGGCGTCCTCTGGAGGGCCAAGACCTGGAAGACCCCGGCCTGCTTTAGTATCCTGCTGTGGGGCAGGTGCATCCTCCTCAGCCTGTGGAGCTGGAGGCGATGGGGTCACAGGTAGAGGGGATTGGGAGCAGCTGGACATTCCCAGAGTCAGCTAGGCGGATGGTGCAGTGTCCAGCTGAAGGTCCACCTCCCTGTTGGTGCTCGAGAGCCCGTCTAAGTCCTTGAGGAGAAGGGGCATTCGGAATGAGGTAGAGGTGCCTCCGATTGCTGGTGACCTTGGATGTCCTTGGCTCTGCCTACTGTGAACCCGAACTTGTGCTGTGGTCACCTGATTGTGATCCTGAGCCTGCTCTAGAACTTAGTCCCACAGAGGAGTGTGTCTCTGCCCTGGTGTAGAGTGCTGGTTAACGCTGTGACAGCTCTACATCTTGTGGGTCCTCAGGATCTTCATCTGAGGTGGTGTGGGGGACTAGGGCTGATGGGCTGGCTGCCAGTGATCCACTTCCTTTTCATGCTGGTGCCTGTTAAAGAGAGAAGAGATAGTTAGTGATTGCCTGCTTTCTCACACAATTTCGGCAGGTGTCCAAGGAGCTATTAATGGGTCCTCACTGGCTTGGAAGATACCAAGCTCACCCTCAATGCTTGCACAGTCCCAGTCCTCACTGGCCTGCTCTGCTACCCACTCTTCATACTGTGTGAGGGCTGCATACCCTCTTCAGTCAGGGCGATCTTCTCTTGCATAAAGACAGATGGACAGACTGTGAGCAAGACAAATGCCAACGCTGATGATAAGGATGCCTGCCTTTTATGGGTGCTGAGTGGACCTCTGTAAGGCCTGAGGATGTGAGCTGTACAGGATGTGAGAAGCGATCAACATGTCAAAGCATGTGTGAGGGAATGAGTGGTGATGGCAGTGTGTGAGATCCCTGTGGACTGTAACCCAGTGATTGCCTGACGGGCTTGTGAGAATGAGTTGAGGGTGAGGAGATGGCGGACTTACTCTGGCGGAGCAGATGAGATCCTCTTCTGGCACTGGATGGGGTCCCCTTCTGAGGAGCGCTGGCGCTGGCTGCTCTGGCAACCTGCTTCCAAGCTGTGTGACGTTGTGAGGTCGGTGGACCTCCAGTTCCCATCACAGGGGAAAAGCACATTCCGCATTCCCTCCACCGCATTAAGAAGTGCCCCCAGTGCATTGTCACTCAACTTCGGGGCAGTTGGCTTCTTTCCTCTGGGGCTCATTCCGCTGCTTGCCAAGACCAGTCCTGGGCTGCAGAGAGTGATGTATGCGCGGTGTGGTTTAAATGTGGTGCCCGGAACATGAGCCAATGAAGCAATGGCTGGATGGACAAATCCCAATGCGCCTTAGGGCGGAATAGTTTCACCCACTGACCGCAATAGTGGGATTTCGCACTGTATCACCCCAATTCCGGCTCAATAATCAGGTATTCCCGGGAAACACACTATTTTGATGGCAGGTGGCCTCCAACTCATCTGCCACATCTTCACCTCGTCGCTTTACCATTCCAGGTGTGTGCCATATTTAAAGTGCAGCCATGCACACACCTCTCAGTACTTCCAGCCCACGGCTGCTGCATAGAAGACATGGTCCCGAAAGGCAAGAAGACTGCAGCCTATCTAATTCAATGACGCAGCCCTGGGAAGTCTTCTGGACAGCGTTGGAGTCTGCCGGTATGTCCTCTACCCCCACTCTGGCTGCAGGAGGTCCATCAGTGTCATCACTCAGGCTTGGGAGGCAGTGGCAAAGGCGGTCAGTGCTAACGCTGCACAGAAGAGGCTCGCCACCTAGTGCAGAAAGAGGATGAATGATCTCATCCATGCTGCCAGGGCAAGGCAACCATCTCAAAAACAAAAAGAGAATTACCTGGAAAAACTCAGCAGGCCTGGCAGCATCGGTGGAGAAGAAAAGAGTTGACGTTTCGAGTCCTCATGACCCTTCGACAGAACTTGAGTACGAGTCCAAGAAAGAGTTGAAATATAAGCTGGTTTAAGGTGTGTGTGTGGGGGGCGGAGAGAGAGAGAGAGCGAGGTGGGGGGCGTGTGGTTGTAGGGACAAACAAGCAGTGATAGAAGCAGATCATCAAAAGATGTCAACAACAATAGTACAAAAGAACACATAGGTGTTAAAGTTAAAGTTGGTGATATTATCTAAACGAATGTGCTAATTAAGAATGGATGGTAGGGCACTCAAGGTATAGCTCTAGTGGGGGTGTTTTTTTTATAAAAATAATGGAAATAGGTGGGAAAAGGAAAATCTTTATAATTTATTGGAAAAAAAAAGGAAGGGGGAAACAGAAAGGGGGTGGGGATGGGGGAGGGAGCTCACGACCTAAACTTTAGGTCGTGAGCTCCCTCCCCCATCCCCACCCCCTTTCTGTTTCCCCCTTCCTTTTTTTTTCCAATAAATTATAAAGATTTTCCTTTTCCCACCTATTTCTATTATTTAAAAAAAAAACACCCCCACTAGAGCTATACCTTGAGTGCCCTACCATCCATTCTTAATTAGCACATTCGTTTAGATAATATCACCAACTTTAACTTTAACACCTATGTGTTCTTTTGTACTATTGTTGTTGACATCTTTTGATGATCTGCTTCTATCACTGCTTGTTTGTCCCTACAACCACACCCCCCCCCCTCCACCTCTCTCTCTCTCTCTCTCTCCGCCCCCCACACACACACCTTAAACCAGCTTATATTTCAACTCTTTCTTGGACTCGAACTCAAGTTCTGTCGAAGGGTCATGAGGACTCGAAACGTCAACTTTTTTCTTCTCCGCTGATACTGCCAGACCTGCTGAGTTTTTCCAGGTAACTCTGTTTTTGTTTTTGTTTTTGATTTGGATTTCCAGCATCCGCAGTTTTTTTGTTTTTATTAAGGCAACCATCTCATCGCTCTAAACTCACACACTCACAAGCCCATCACTGGCATCTCACTCACTGCCAGTTCAAAAGATATCACCACACGCTTGCTCATACATGGTCTCACATCTCCATCTGGAGACTACCCCCTTAGCCCTCACCCTCTTGAGGCCACTTGCACAGATCAACCTGTGTCCACACACTCCTTGGGATATCCTCCTTCCCTAGTAATGCCCTAGCCCTGCAGCCTTTTCCCTTGCTTGAGGCCACTTCTTCCCCTCCCCAAGCAAACCTTAGCCCTGCAGCTATTGACAAGCCAACCCCACCTCATGGCTGGCCTGGTAGGTGAAGGCCTACCCATGACCCCCAATAAAAGTATGTGGTGCTGCCTGTGAAGCCCAGTGCTGATGACCACAAGTGCTGCCTGAAGCAAGGTAGGCAAACAAGCCTCAAAGTCCCATGGGAAGAGTAGCTTGCTAAGGGCATGTCACCTACATTCGGTTGTGAAACAGTTGTGCTTGGATGATCCAGTGTGGGGGGTGATCCTACCGAGCTGGGCTTAGAAGGATATGTAGATGTATTACAATGATGTTCTTGCAAGTGGCAGTGGGAAGTGCCATTGACAGGCAGAGCAAACTTATGCAAAGTGGTTTCACAATATCATGAATCCGACTTTTGGCATTCCTGTCATACTGTCCGCTCACGCCCGTAACAATGTCCAACGTCAGCAGGTATGGAAAATTCTACCCTTCGTCTCCAGAGTGGAAAATTCCCACCTTTTGTCTTTGCTCTGATCAGGATGTAAACAATCAAAGAGCAGTGTTTGAAGAAGAAGATAAAAGGAGTTCTCCCATTACCTTGACCAATATCCATCCCTTATCAGCCTGATCCTTAGCTATTTCACCACTGTTTAATCAACATTACTGAAATAGATATCTGCTCATTTAACTCACTGTTTTTTTGCAGGACCATCCTGTGCACAAATTGGCCACCATGTTTCCCTACATTCCATCAATGACTGCACTTTAAAATGACTTCACTAACTATAAAGCACATTCAAATATTCTAGGTAGGGAAAAACCCTAAATAATTTTGAGGAGGTAGAAATTGGACCTCTTTGCACTTGGTAGGTATAAACATGCATAATGAGGACCAATTTTAGGGACCTATAAGGGCACCTGAAAGGCCTGATGATGGGGCAGGTCATTTTTCACATGTTCCTGCGTCTGACTAAAACAAATGTTAAGCAGCTTACATAAGTAAAAGAGGAACACATCTGTTTTAGACTCTTTCTGGAATATTGCACATTGCAGGAGCGAAATTCTTCAACAACCATAATGGACAAATTCATATATTGGGCAGAACATTGAGCTCGGCTGGCGGGAACATGCCCAACCAGACCAAGCATAAAATGACGCGCGATGATGTCAGGCGAGCGTCCCGACATCATCGCGTAGGCCCGTGATATTTCGTTCGGCGGGTGGCGCCGGAGTGGGCAGCGCGCCCGCTGACAATTAAAAGGCCTATTAAGGCCATTAAAAAGGTAATTAAATTCAAATTTATGCTACCCGTCCAACCTTACATTTGGCAGGCAGGCAAAAACGCCAAGCGGCCTTTGCACTGTTTAGGAAACCTCATCCACGGGCAGGATAAAGCAAATAAAAATAAAATAAAAATTTCACACTTGAATTAAAAACATTTCCTTGCTCATGTGACAGAGTCACACGAAGGGAAATGCTTTGTGACATTCTTATTTTGTTCATTAGTTTTTTTGACAGAGCTTCATCTGCCTGCGGCAGCTCCATGCCTCAGGGAGATTGAAGTGCTCTTTCCCGCGCATGCGTGAAGTTTGTACTGGGCTCGCTCGCCCTCCTCCCCACCTCCCACACAGGCAGCTCTGAGCACTGCCGCTTGCGTTCCACACTGGGCAGTGACCCACCCACATAAAGTCGTGGTGCGGTGCTGATCACAGGCGGTGGTCAGCGTCCCGACTGCCCCTGCCCACCTCTGCCGAGCCCTCTCACCAGGGGCAACATTCTGCCCATGGAGTCATGGGAAGGACGGGCACTGACCCGGCAGGTAACATGAGCCAGAACATTGAGGACAAAAGGGAGGGTTGGAGGCGGGTTGGTAGTTTTGCAAGGATGAGTGGGTCAAAGATAAGAGATAGCACGGGGGCCAGGAGGGGAAGTTCGGTGGTCAGAATGAAAATGGGAATGGTTCAAGGGAGCAGCGGATGAATCTCATGGACAAGATGAGTTCAGAGAGAACATGATGATATCTTGGGCAGAAGTATGAAAAAGATTAAAGTTCAACTCCTGATTGAAGGAGAAGGTCAGCCGCCTGAGGCACTACCCATAAGAAAGTGAGCCTGGTTCGATAATTTCTACTAGATCTATACTATGGGATGATCTGGCTGTCCTCTGATGCTCTGATTAATCTTGATTCTGTTGTAGGCTGTTGCTGTTCATGTTCCTCTGGCACCAATAGCATGGCAATTGGGGTTGGGGGGGTGTGGTGGGGGGTGGTGGTGGGGTGGGGGTGGGTGGAGGGGGTGGCAGTGGTGGGCCTGTGGGCCCATTTTTCAGCCCACAGAAAGTGACTCCTTGATTAGCTTTATTTTTGTCAACATTCTTATTCAAAAATAACAAATCTGCCATTTCCTTATTGTATATTATAGCCACTATATAATGGACCTATAATTTTACAATAAAAGAAAGAAAATTATCCTAGCACGGATCCAACTTTAATTAAAATATGTATTAAATCAATTCTGATACATTAAAGTAATCAGTCAATGAGTTCTACCTTGGGTGTATATCTTCATCTATACTTCAAATCCCTGTTAAAAGTTCTTATAGAGAAGGGCACAAATGAGCTCAGGAACCAATTTGTCCTGATCCTTATTCTATAAGATTCCCTAGAAGGCAAATTCCCCATATGCGTAGTTAAGCAACCATTGCCAACAAATGAAGAGACAGCATAAAGCTACAAGGAAAGTGTTACACAAATAGAAAGAAATGTTAAATCCAGCAGACTTGGGACTCAATTCTAACTCTGTATATGTTTTGGTTGAGTTAAAATGCAGGCCTAGTTGGTGTCTAGGAAGGCAACAAAGGAAGTTTAAAATAGTAATAAATGTATGAAAAGGTAGATGTAGAGAATACTTACGGGGATATCAAAGTTAGCAGCAATATTTTTTATAAAGTATTAAAAGGAGAGTGCGGAAAAGAAAATTATAGGTCCATTATATAGTGGCTATAATATACAATAAGGAAATGGCAGATTTGTTATTTTT
Source organism: Carcharodon carcharias (assembly GCF_017639515.1). Classification (NCBI taxonomy): domain Eukaryota; kingdom Metazoa; phylum Chordata; class Chondrichthyes; order Lamniformes; family Lamnidae; genus Carcharodon; species Carcharodon carcharias. The sequence goes on along the minus strand of NC_054471.1, from coordinate 56,237,060 downwards.
GAATAAGAATTTTGACAAAAATAAAGTGTCATGAACAATAAGAATCACCCCTTGTTTCAGTACTACTGTTGGTTGCATTTAGGAAAAGGCTGCAATCCCTCAGATCAGGACAAATTGGTTCCTGAGCTCATTTGTGCCCTTCTCTATAAGAACTTTTAACAGGGATTTGAAGTATAGATGAAGATATACACCCAAGGTAGAACTCATTGACTGATTACTTTAACGTATCAGAATTGATTTAATACATATTTTAATTAAAGTTGGATCCGTGCTAGGATAATTTTCTTTCTTTTATTGTTATCATTCATTGATATGTAATTTTTTAATGAACGAGCCATGTACCTGAAATGAATTTCCATGTGGACAATAAAGTGAATTGAAGTTAAATAAGTAATCTCACGGTGGAGGAAGAAGATGAAACACTAGTGAATTAAGGGAGGCTAAAATTAAGTCAAGATGGAGAACATAATGGATTTAATATCAGTTTAAAAGTGATAATAGAGAAAATAATGGGGTTTAATATAGACAAATCACCAAGAGCTGATGATTTACACCCATTGCACCCATGTGAGAAAATTACAAATGTGATTGTCATAATTTTCTAATGCTTACTGCTTTTGAGAATTGATAATTTTATTCAATTACTTAAGGAAGGAAAAAATCCTTAGGCCCTTCAATTTAACATCAATTCTGGGGTGATTCCTCGCATCTATTATAAGAAATAGTCTGGTGGAGTGCTTGGACAAGTATGAGGTGATTAAAGAGAGTCACCCATGGACTTCTAAAGGATATACTGCCAGAGCACAAAAATGAAAGCCTCGCAGAGTTGCATTGACATGTCCCATTGAACCCCTGAACTTCAGCATAGTTCTAACAGAGATACTTTTGTGCTTATCTGTGTTTTACCCACTGGCTAATGTTAATATTCAGGATTGGAATATTATCCAAAGCAGATTTGCTTGAGAACAAAAAATGTTTTGTGCATAAGGTGAGGAAATGACACCTGTTAAGGATTGTAATTAGGAGTGATGACCAATAATGATTAGGAAAAAGTTTTATATATAACCTGATGTGCTACTATAATTCTATGGTCAGAATGCTGAAAACGAGAACTGTGAAGGTATTATTTAGTTAAATGGACAATCCAGCTTTTTAAATTTATTTATGGGATGTGGATGTCTCTGGCTAGGCCAGCATTTATTGCCCATCCCTAATTACCCATCTCTAATTGCCCTTGAGAAGGTGGCAGTGAGCTGCATTCTTGAATCACTGCAGTCTATGTGGTGTAAGTACACTCGCAGTGATCTTAGTGAGGGAGTTATTCATATTAACACAACATATCATTTTAAAGCATAAAGCCAGCTGTGTATATAAACTAGCAATAAACAGCTATAATAATAGAAACCATTATTATGCATATTTACCTTTAGCAACTTCCATTTTCAGCTTGTAGTGTAGGATACCTGTTTAATGCAGTGCAGAGAATACTTTGATGTAAAATATCAAGAATTTCTGTTTGCAAAATTACAGGATTTTTAAAAAATGATTTTGCCAGGAATGAAAACAAGAATAATTCCAATGGGGGAGAAAATATTCTTTCAAACAGCTGGTTCAAGAATCCCACATAGTGGTAAAGGTAGAAATATCACCAAAGAAGCTAAGCCTAACTAGCAATATATTGAAGGATCATTAATAAATTCAAAATTCAAATTAAAGACGTGCCATTTGAATAAAAAGCTGCCAGCCACATTTTAAAAATGCTGTCTCTAAGATGGAAGGTGCCTAATAGACCATATCAAATAGTTGGGACTGTAACCATCTGGCAGCTGTCAGAATGGTAGATAAATGTAAAGGCAGCTTGCAGTCATTTGTAACCGAAGCAACCCTGTCTGAATGTCACTTAAACTTATCATCATAGATTTAACCCAAGATCTAAGATTATTTAGCTTAGCTTGATAAAAGAAGGCAGCTGTGCAAATAAAAAAGTCATTATTCAGTACACTATAAGAAGTACAGCTTTATTGATGAACTTCCATTCAGAGAGGGTAACGATTAAATTGTACAATGCTTCGATCTGACTGCACATGAGCACTTGGCCCATCCCTGGTTTCCTGAGAAACAAGGGGGACCTCAAATGCTGGAGGGAGTTTGGGGGTGGCCACAAAAGCTAATTCCTAGCATCCGGGGTCTGAGAAAAGTCTTGAGCTTTTCAGTCTGGAAAGGAGGATCCAAGAGGTACAATACAGTGTTTCAAAACTGGCAGCCTCAGGACTGAGGCCATGCCGGGTTTTGTAACCTGCCAGATGGGTTTGAGCTATGGGCAGTTTGGGCTAAGGTGTTTTGGTGGGGTCAAGGGTTGCACAGGGCACCAGAACAGCCCAGCACAGCAGATAATTGTTTCTGTGCCATTCTGCACCAATTCTCAGACATTCATTACTTTTGTTGAAACAGTGTGGCCTCGAGAAAACATTGCTTGATTGAATGTGTGATGAACAATTTAATCACAGAAAACGATTCATTTCAAGGATTAAGAACATTCTGGAAGAATTTGTGTTTTAAAAGGCATTGTTCCTTAAAGGGTTAATGCATGGACTCTGATTGCTTTTCTTGGAAGAGACATCCATTTATAAGAAAAGGTAACTAAGCAGTTGTAAAGAAGTTGGAAATCTCTTGACCCTGGTGGATTATGTACAAAAGGGGTCACATGGTAGTTTATGGCATTGGAATAAAAAATGCCTGGAACTGTGTTTCAAAGTTGGTTCTGGTTTTGCTTTGAGAAGAAGGACCAACTGTTTGTGAAGGAAGACAGCAGCCATTTTGTAGTCCACAGCCAGAATTGAATATAAGCTGCTTTTAATTTGCTCTAGGTGCTGGAATTGAGCACCTGCAGGTGCTCCTCAAGTCCGCCTGATAAACAGTCATCGATTGTTTCACAGATCAGAGCTGAGAGACTGGACATCATTTCAAGGAATCCACCCTTTCATCTTCACTTGAACCATTAACTTTTAACCTTTGGCAGGATTCCTCTATTTTTACTTATTTATTTTTTGGGGTGTGTGTGTGTGTATGTCTTAAGGTATTGTGCAAGAGTAATTGGTATACTTTCATATTCCATACTGTATGTTAATATACTTTGCCCCTCTATTTGACTAGTTTTATAATAAACTAATAAGCTTGTTGTTTATTGAAAGAAACCTGGTTAAAGTTTCTTTTATTCTCGACGAAGGTAGCGAAGGTAAACAGTTGACCATTTTGGTGAGTCAATCAAACTTTTAACCTAATGGTGCGACCTGTGGAGCAGTGTGCTGGTCAAGGTGCATACTCCTCCCATTCCAGTCGGAACAACAGCTCTGGTTCTCTGGTCTCTGTGGTCAATTTTTGAAAATTTATTCTTTCATAGGATGTAGGTGTCACTGGCAAGGCCAGCATTTGTTACACATCCTTAATTTCCCTTGAGCTGGGTGGCTTGCGAGGCCATTTCAGAGGACAGTTATGAGTCAACCACATTGCTGTGGGTCTGGAGTCACATGTAGGCTAGACCAAGCAAGGATGGCAGATTTCCCTCTCTAAAGGGCAGATGGGTTTTTATGACAATTGATGAAAGCTTCATTGTCACTATTGCTGAAACTATCAATTCCAGATTTTACTAATTGAATTCAAATTCCACCAGCTGCCCATGATGGAATTTGAACCTGTGCCCCCAGATCATTAGCCAGGCCCTTTAGATTACTAGTCCAGTAACATTATCATTATGCCACCATCTCCTTAATGTACATTTACACAAGGTTAGATGGTTTCAAGGGCTTATGGTTTTTGTTACTGATACTTTGGGGGTCTTGATGATTGACATTTTTATTGCCTTCTAGTAAAGTGACTCTTTTTGAACAGTGAACGTGTTGAATTAATGACTTTTTAAAAGCTCTTGTTTTACACATATTTCTGTAACTACAGGGTTCACTGGTTCTATACAGTGTATAATGGGTCAATGGATATGGAAGTACCATAGCTTGGCATTGAGAGGGTATGAAGGGCCATGGGGTTGGGCCGAGATACAAAGCTCTGCATTAGGGGCCTGAGGGGCTATGGGGGTGGAAGGAGTGCGTTAGCTTGCATTGGGTGCATGAAGAGTGATAGGCATGGGAGGTGCACAGCTTGACATAGGGGCCGTGAAGAGCCATGGGTGTGGATGGAGTGTCATAGCTTGGCATTAGGGGCATGAGGAGTGATGGACATGGGTGGAGGGGCATAGCTTGACATTGGGGACATGAGGGGTGATGGGAATGGGTGGAGGGGCATAGCTTGGTATTGGGGGCATGGGGCATGGTGGAGGGCATTGCTTGGCACAGGGGCATTAGGGGCCATGATGGGGTGGGTGGAAAGCCATAGCCTGGCATGGGGGTAGCAGGGGGTATGTAGGGTTAGGTAGAGAAGTGTAGCTTGACGTGAGGTATTATGGATGGTGCATGGGAGTGTGAGGAGGATGAGGCGATGTGAAAGGTGAGAGCTGGAGGTCCTTTTGCATTTTTATTTTAACTGGGGTGAATTCCCACAGCATCAAGTAGGGCCTTGAAACAGTTCGCATCTGGCAGTGCCTGTGGTTGCCTCCGAACTTCTTCCCAGGTTGGCTGGTCTGACTCCAGCCCTCAGCCGTCACCCCCCAGACACCCCCCACCCAGCAGTGAAGATTCTACCCTTGCTGGCACTTTCTCCAGAAGCGAGTGTGCTGAGCTGGGACTTTCCCCAACTCCGCTACCCGCCTCGGGGATTAGAATTCAGACTAAAGTGTTTTAATTCTCAGATAATCCATCAATCCCTTTCCTACATTGACTTCTGTCAGACCTCATATGCTATAGAAAGACAGAACAATAGATTTTTAAAATAGTAGAAACAGTGTTTTAGCATCTAAAACCCACAATAAAGCAATTCCTCTATTAAATGTTACTTCATCCGTAGTGGTCAAAGACAGGGATTGAACAGATCCTAATATAATATCACACCCATGATTTCTCAAACCTGAATCTCTGTGAGCACATCAAAGGTGTATTCATTTTTCATGCTCTTAAAAGTACATACAGATGGTCACTAGGATACCATGTTCAAGGGTGTTTACATTTTTTATTCTTGGATTTCAGCCTTAATCCTATTGGGATTTCTTTATATAACACAGTATGGAACTGTTCTGCTTGCACAGTAGCTTGCTGTGTTTCTCAATGTACGTCAGAATCAGTTTTCCTGCTCTCAGCTATTACTAACCTGATCACACCAGTTTCCTACTGTGACATGCCATCACGGATAATTCTCTATTGGTCAACTTCCAACTCCATTATTGACCATGAGTATGACAAATTACAGCAGAGGATTACAAAATCAGCAAAAAACTAAAGTAACCCTTGCTTTAACCAATGAATGCAGCAGGAGGATGAAGGAACTCTGATAGCGCTTTAATGAGGATACTGCCTTAAGCATCATAATTCAACCGAATTTAGCAGATAAACCATTTTTTTAAACAGTAATAGAGGGAAAACTTTCTCCAGTTCCTGCAGAAAAAATACAATACCCTTTACGTTTCTTTTCAACAGGTAGTTTGAACCAAACCTGGAAATGCAGCCAGGGTTGTATCGTGCAAGACCATTTTACATTAGTCAAATTTAACCTTCCCATCATCCCTGCCAACCCGCCCACCACCCCACACCCCCACCTCCCCAACGTGACCCAGTGTGATCGGTTACAATTGGCTGTGTCCTTTTACCAGCTAGAGGCTGCACCATTCTCATGTGCTAGCATTTTACCGTTGCTGTCTTTGATATCAGTTGAGGCTTCTGCTGCAGGCAGGTTGAGGTTAAATCTAAAACCTGTGGCATGAAGACACCATTGACATTGCAACATGACTTTAACATAGACTCGGTGGGTGGAATGCATGCGGAAGGCCTTCAATCTCCCTAAGCTCACCAAGCCCCGTGCAGGGTCAGTACTGCCAAAGAAGCTACCAAATGGAGTCGGGTAGCCATTGCCGGGAGGATTCCTTGTGGTGGTAGGAGTGTGTGGGGGGAAGGGTGATGGTTGGAGGAGTAGAGGTTGTCTTTGGAGCCCCCTGTTTCATCCCTACCCATACCAGTAACTTCTTGAAATCTCATCTACTGCCATCTCCTCAAGCACTTTCCTTATTCTGGGGACAATTTCAGAAACAGGTCCAGCTTTTACTTGGGTTCCAAAGAAGACTTAAATTGCACTTGAAACATTAACTCTGTTTCTTGCTCCACAAATGCTGCCAGGCCTGCTGAGTTCTTCCAGCACTTTCTGGTTTTAGTCTGGCTTTCACTTGAAGGAATTCAGCAAATTGGTGTCCACTACATGAGTTGTCGGTCATTTACACTGTCAACATTATATTTCCCTTCAAGTTCCACTCAGTGGCATCCAAATGAAGTTTTTATAGAATCATGAAATTGTACAGTAGAGAACGAGGCCATGTTGGTGTATTATGCCTGTACTGTCTTTGGGTTAATGAAATTATCCTGTCTTCGCTCCATAACTGAACCCCTTAATCTCTGGTTCCATTCTGGTAAAACTCTAAGGGCCAGACATCCTTTCTGAAGTATGACCCTCAGAATTGGACACAATACACTAACTGAGGTCTAACTAGCAATTTATAAAGGCTTCCTATGTTATAGCTAGAATAGTGGATATCTAAGAAAATGTTTGGAGCACTTGAGAATATCATGATTTGATTTGTAGCCATTTTAATATAGCAATTAATACAGAATGAAGTTAGACAATGTCTTCCAGGTGGTTCTATCCCTTACCACATCAGTTCAACAACTTCACCTCTTCATTGTACTACACTTCTGACATTCACACGACGTGAAGACTACATTACATTGACACAAACACTATGGCATCACTGATACACAAGCAAAATAAACCATTGCACTGGAGTTCTGGAGCCACATAATTCAATTGCCAAGTCTTCTGTGTAGTCAATTAGTTCAGCCAATTCACACCACTGTAGCCAAAGGGGAATTACATGAAAACAAACTCATGTCGTGGATTGGACAATCAAATAGCATTTCTGAGAATATACAAAAAGATAGATTTCTTTGAAGTCTGATAACACTCAAACTGATCTTGAAGCAGAGCTGCCAGCGTGATACTGTTACATTGCATGCCGCATACTTATCAAAACCTGAGCCTTACTGCATTATTTCTGAAAAAAGTCAAGCTGCTTGGTTCAGGGACTCTGTCCCTACATCACAAAGTAAGAAAAACCTCCTTTAATATGATCTGGGAGGAGATGCGCAAAATTGTAGAGCATAGCATTTCTGAAGATTCATTTCATTCAGCGATTCTATTCATTAGTTATTGAAATGCAAGAGAAAAATAAAATGTGAATGGAAGCAAAGTTACTTTACCCCATATCATTGTGAATTAATGCATCTCAGCCAGTTGATGGTGAGAGCATTATTACTGTGAAAACCACGGCTCAGTGGTAGCACACTCCTTGTTGAGCCAGAAGATTGTAGGTTCACATCCCACTCCAGAGAGTTGAACACAAATGCTGCCAGGCCTGCTGAGTTCTTCCAACACTTTCTGGTTTTAGTCTGGCTTTCACTTGAAGGAATTCAGCAAATTGGTGTCCACTACATGAGTTGTCGGCCACTTAGGCTGTCAACATTATATTTCCCTTCAAGTTCCACTCAGTGGCATCCAAATGAAGTTTTTATAGAATCATGAAATCATACATTAGAGTCTTGTTTGATTCTCCAATGCAGTATTGAAAAAGTGCAGCCTTATCACAAGCGCTACCTTTCAGCTGATACATTAAACTGAGGCCTCAATCTGAACAATCCATGGCTTTATTTTGAAGATAAGCAGGGAGTTGTCCCCATTGCCCTAGCCAATATTTATTCCTCAACTAACATCATTAAAACAGATAATCTGGTCATTACTTCATTGCTCTTTGTGGGAGTTTGTTCTGCACAAATTGACTGCTTTTTCTTTTACTTTGCAACAATGATCACACCTCAGAACTTCTTCACTTGCTGTAAATCACTTTGGGATATAGGTTGGCAGGGGTACAATATAAGGGAACGGATTAATAATCTCTAGGTTACTACCTGAGCCACATCCAAATTGGCATAGGGTAAATAAGATTAGAGAGGAAGATGCATGGCTCAAAGATTGGCGTGGGAGAAACGGGTTCTAATTCATGGGGCACTGGCATCAGTACTGGGGAAGGGGAGAGCTGTTCTGTTGGGATGGGCTTCATTTGTACCAGGCTGGAACCAGTGTCCTGGTGAATCAAATAACTAGGGTTGTAGAAAGAGCTTTAAACTAATTAATGGGGGGAAAGGTTCAATTGAAGGGAAGTTTAGAAATCAAAAATAATGGTAGCAGAGGTGCAGAGCAGTGAAGAGGGGAATGACAATCAAAGTCTGACAACAGGGACAGAAAATATAAGCAGAAGAGTGTAGCAGAAATTAGAACCAGGATGAGTAATAATGATAAAAAGTCAAAGCTTAAGGCTCTTTATCTGAATGCACACAGTGTTTGTAACAAGATAGATGAATTGACAGCACAAAAAGAAATAAATGGATATGACTTGAGAGCTATTACAGAGACATGGCTGCAGAGTGACCAAGACTGGAACTCAATATTCAAGGGTATTCGACATTCTGGAAAAATAGGCAAAAAGGAAAAGGAGATGGGGTAGCTTTGTTAATAAAGGAAGGTATCAGTGCAGTGGTGAGTAGTGATATAGGTGCAATAGATCATGATGTGGAATCCATTTGGGTGGAAATAAGGAATAGCAAGGGGAAGAAGTAATGGGTGAGAGTCATCTATAGGCCCCCAAAGAGTTGCCTTACTGTAGGACAAAGCATAAATCAGGAAACAATAGAGGCATATAAGAAGGGCACTACAATTGTCATGATTGATTTTAATCTGCATATTGACTGGACAAATTAGATTGGCAGGGGTAACATGGAAGACTAATTTGTAGACTGCATCAGGGATTGTTTCTTCGAGCGAAATATTACAGAACCGACATGGGGACAGGCTATTTTGGATCTAGTAATGTGTAATCAGGTAGGATTAATAAGAGATATCATAGTTAAGGATCCTCAAGGGGGTAGCAATCACAACATGGTAGAATTTCAAATTCAGTTTGAGGCCAAGCAACTCGGGTCTCAAATTAGTCTCCTCAACTTAAATAAGGGCAATTACAGAGGTATGAAGAAAGAGTTGTCTAAAGCAGGCTGGGAAAATAGATGAAGGGGAAATGTTAGTGGATGAGCAGTGACAGACCTTTAAGCAGCTATTTCATAATGCTCAGCAAAAATTTATCCCAGTCGAAAAGAAATACTCGATGAGAAGGATGGACCACCTATGGCTAACAAAGGCAGTCAAGGAGAGTATCTAATCAAAAACTAAGACACAACACAAAGCAGCAAAAACTAGTGGTAGGCCAGAGGATTGGGAATTTTTTAAGAACCAGCAGAGGATGACTAAAAAGCTAATAAAGAGAGAGAAAATTGATTATGGAAGTAAATTGGCAAGAAATAAAGAAACAAACAGCAAGAGCTTCTATATGTATATAAGAAGAAAGACAGTAGCCAAAATGAGCGTGTGACCCTTGGAGGATGTGACTGGAGAATTGATAACGGGGAACAGGGAAATGGCAGATAAATTAAACCAATATTTTGCATTGGTCTTCACGGTGGAGGACACTATAAACATTCCAAAGTAGCAGATAAGCAAGGAGTTAATGGGAGGAAAAATCTTGTAACAGTCTCTATCACGAGGGACAAAGTATTTGAGAAACTAATGGGTCTAAAGGCAGATAAATCGCCAGGGCCTGATGGCCTGCATCCAAGGGTTTTAAAGGAAGTGGCACCAGAGATAGTGAAGGCATTGGTCGAAATATTCCAGAATTCACTGGATTCCAGGAGGGTCCTAACGGATTGGAAAACTGCTCATTTGACGCCCCTGTTCAGGAAGGGAGAGAAACAAAAGGCAGGAAACTTTAGGCCAGTCAGCTTAATATCTGCCTTTGGGAAAATGCTAGAGCCCAGCATTAAGGAAGAAGCAGCAGGACATTTAGAAAAGCTTAACCCAATCAAACAGACTCAACATGGTTATGTGAAAGGAAAATCATGTTTGCCAAATTTGCTAGAGTTGTTTGAGGATATAACAAGCAAAGTTGATAAAGGGGAACTGGTATTTGAATTTCTGGAAGGCATTCGATTCAATGCCACATGAAACATTATTGCACAAGATAAAAGCACACAGCATTGGGGGTAATGTATTAGCCTGGATTAAGAATTGGTTAACACACAGAAGACAGAGAGTCGGGATTAGTGGGTCTTTTTCAGGTTGGAAAGACGTAACTAGTGGAGTGCTACAAGGGTCAGTCCTAGGGCCTCAATTACTCACTATCTATAATAATGACTTGAAGAAGGGGCAGAGTGTAATGTATCCAAATTTGCTGATGAAACAAAAATATGTGGGAGGGCATGTTGAGATGAAAACATAAGGAACATGCAAAGGGATATAGACAGGTTGAGTAAGTGAGCAAAAACTTGGCAGATGGAGTTTAATGTAGGAACGTGTGAGATCATGCACTTAGGTAGTAAAAATCAAAAGCCAGGCTATTACTTAAATGGAGAGAGACCCCAAAAATGTGCAGCACAGAGGGATCTGGGTGTTCTTGTGCATGAAACACAAAAAGTTAGCATGCAGGTGCAGCAAGTAATTAAGAAGGCAAATGGAATTTTGGCCTGTATTGCTAGGGGGTTGGAGTTTAAAAATAGGGAAGCCTTGTTACAACTGTACAGGGAGTTGTTGAGGCTGCACCCAGAGTACTTTGTACAGTTTTGGTGCCCGTATTTAAGGAAGGATATACTGGCCTTAGAGGCTGTTCAAAAGAGATTCACTAGGCTGATTCCTGGGATGAAGAGGTTGACTTATCAAACAGGTTAGGCCTTAATTCATTAGAGTTTAGAAGAATGAGGGATGATCTTATTGAAACATACAAGATTCTGATGGGGCTTGACAGGCTAGATGTTGAGAAGATGTTTCCACTAGTGGGGGAATCTTGAACTAGGGGACATCGTTACAGAATAAGGGGACATTCATTTAAAGCTGAGATGTGAAGGAATTTCTTCTCTCAGAGGGTAGTGAATGTCTGGAATTCTCTACCTCAGAGAGTTGTAGAGGCTAAATCACTGAAAGTATTTAAAGGGGAGGTAGACAGCTTTTTAAAATATCGGGGAGTTGAGGGCTATGAAGAGCTGGCGTGAAAAAGAAGTTGAGGCCTGACACAGATCAGCCATGATCTTATTGAATGGCGGGGCAGGCTTGAGGGGCCGAATGGCCTACTCCTGCTCCTATTTCCATGTTCTTATGTCTTTCTTTTTTTTATAATGGAGTTTGGTTGAGACACAGTTATTAAGACTGATTCCTTCGCCACCTTATTTTAAAATTAATTCTCTACTGTTTGTTCCCTTCATAGTTCATGAAATTAACTGATCGTTTTTTAATTTGTGCATGCGATGTGGGTATCTCTGGAAAAGTCAGCATTTGTTGCCCATTCCTAATTGCCCTTTGACAGCAGTTAAGAGTCAACCACATTGCTGTGGGTCTGGAGTCATATATAGGCCAGACCAGGTAAGGACTGCAGATTTTCTTCCTTGAAAGATTCGAGAACCAGATGGGTTTTTATGATAATCTACAATAGTTTCATGGTTACCATTACTGAGACTGCCTTATTTTAAAATTTTGGCTTTATCAATTAATTGAATTTAAATTCCACCAGCTGCCAAAATGGGATTTGAACCCATGTCCGCAGGGAATTAGCCTGTGTCGATGGATTATTAGTCCAGTGCTATTTATTACACACACACCACCACCTCCACTAGATGGTCAGTGCGACGCACTGATTAGGAAAGTTCCAGCCTTGACTGGAATGGACCACTGGCACCAGTACTGGAGAAAACGCCACCAGTACCATTAGGATGGTTTTCACCTGAACTGTACTGGGACCAATGTTCTGGGGGTTGTATAACCAGGATTATGGAGAGGGCTTTAAACTAAATAATAGAGGGGGGGGGCGGTGGGGGGTGGTGGGGGGGAGAGAGACCAGATGAGAGAAGATGTGATAAATTAAAGAGCGAGGACAAGGCAAGAAAGCAAGATAGCAATGAGGGAATTTAAATTCCAAGCATGGAAGGAAGGGACAGAGCATAGAAGCCTAAGAATGTGCCCGCAGTTAAAGCTAGAGTTTGGAAAAATAATAATAAGACAGAGTTAACAGCCCCCTACCTGAATGCACTCAGTATTCGCAACACGGTAGATGAATTTATGGCACAAATGGAAGTAAACAGTTATTATCTAATTGCCATTACGGAGATGGCTGCAGGGTGACCAAGGCTGGGAACTGAACATTCAAGGATATTTGACACTTAGAAAGGATAGACAAAAAAGAAAATTGAGTAGGGTAGCACTGTTAATGAAGGATGACATTGGTACATTAATTAGACAGAGTCTTCGATCGGAAGGTCAAAATGTAGAATCTTTTTGGGTGGAGCTAGGAAACAGCAAGAGGCAGCAAACATTGGTAGGAATTTGTTGTAGGCCACCAAACAGTAGTGGTAATATAGGGCATGGTATAAATCAAGAAGTTAGAGGTGCATGTAACAAAGAAAATACGGTAATCATGGGAGACTTCCAAGTACATATGTGTAAACCTAATTAGAACTAATACTGAGGGGGACAAATACCTGGAATATATATGAGATGGTTTTCTAGAACAGTGTGTTGAGAAACCAAATGGAGAACTGGTTATTTTAGATATAGTATTGTGAAATGAGAAAATTCTAATTGATAATCTCATCATAAAGGAACCTTCAGGGAAGAGTGACCAAAATATTGTGGAATTTTACATTAAGATTGAAAGCGATGAAGTACAATCCAAAACTAGGGTCTTAAATCTAAACAAAGGAAACTATGAAGTTATAAGGGGCAAATTAGCTGTGGTAGAAAGGGAAACCCAGGAATCCTCAAATTGACTCCAGACCCATGAAGTCTCATGGCATCAGGTCAAACATGGGCAAGGAAACCTCCTGCTGATTATCACATACTGCCTTTTCTCACCTGATGAATCAGTGCTCCTCCATGTTGAACACCATTTGGAGGAAGCACTGAGGACAGCAAGGGCGCAGGATGTATTCTGGGTGGGGTACTTCAATATCCATCACCAACAGTGGCCCGGTAGCACCACTGTTGACTGAGCTGGCCTAGTCTAAAAGGACATGGCTGCTAGACTGGGTCTGCAGCAGGTGGTGAGGGAATCAATAAGAGGAAAAAACGTACTTGACCTCATCCTCACCAACCTGCCAGCCACAGATGCATCTGTCTGTGACAATACCAGTAGGAGTGACCACCACACAGTCATTATGGAGGTGAAGTCCTGCCTTCACATTGAGGATACCCTCCATCGTGTTGTGTGGCATGACCACCATGCTAAATGCGATAGATTTCAAACATATCTAGCAACTCAAGACTGGGCATCTATGAGGCACTGTGGGCCATCAGCAGCAGAATTGTACTTGAACACAATCTGTAACCTCATGGCCTGGCACATTCCCTGCTCTATCATTACCATCAATCCAGGGTATCAACCCTGGTTCAATGAAGAGTGCAGGAGGGCATGCCAAGAGCAGCACCAGGCATACCTAAAAATGAGGTGTCAACCTGGTGAAGCTGTAATACAGGACTACTTGCATGCCAGACAGCATAAGCATCAAGTGATAGACAGAGCTAAGTGATCCCATAACCAACGAATCAGATTTAAGCTCTTCAGTCCTGCCACATACAGTCGTGAATGGTAATGGACAATTACACAACTCACTGTAGGAAGAGGCTCCACAAATATCCCCATTCTCAATGGATGGAGGAGCCCAGAACATAGCGCAAAACATAAGGCTGAAGAATTTGCTGCAATCTTCAGGCAGAAGGGCCAAGTGGATGATCCATGTCGGCCTCCTTTGGAGATCCCTAGCATCACAGATGCCAGTATTCAGCCAATTCAATTAATTCCACGTGATATCAAGAAACAGCTGAAGGCACTGGACACTGCAAAGGCTATGAGCAATATCCCTGACAATATTCCAGGGATAGTGCTGAAGACTTCTGCTCTAGAACTTGCCGTGCCTCTAGCCAAGCTGTTCCAGTACAGCTCCAACACTGGCATCTACCCGACAATGTGAAATATTGCCCAGGTATTCCCTGTACACAAAATGCAACACAAATCCAACTCGGCCAATTACCGCCCCATCAGTCTACTCTTGATATTCAGTAAAGTAATGGAAGGGGCCATCAACAGTGCTATTAAGAGGCACCTCTTAGCCATAACTTGCTCACTGCTGCCCAGTTTGGGTTTTGCCAGGGCCACTCAGTTCCTGACCTCATTACAGCCTTGGTTCAAACATGGGCAAAAGAGCTGAACTTCAGGGGTGAGGTGAGAGTGACTGCCCTTGACATCAAGGCAGCGTTTGACTGAGTGTGGCATCAAGGAGCCCTAGCAAAACTGGAGTCAATGGGAATCAGGGGAAAACTCTCCCTGGGTTGGACTCATACCTAGCACAAAGAAAGATGGTTGTGGTTGTTGGGGGTCAGTCATCTCAGCTCCAGGACATCACTGTAGGAGTTCCTCAGAGTACTGTCCTCAGCCCAACCATCTTCAGCTGCTTCATCAATGACCTTCCTTTCATCATAAGGCCAGAAGTGGGGATGTTCGCTGATGATTGCACAGTTTTCAGCTACTCCTCAGATACTGAAGCAGTCCACGTCCAAATGCAGCAAGACCTGGATAATGTCCAGACTTGGCAAGTGGCAAGTAGTATTCATGTCATACAAGTGCCAGGCAATGACCATCTCCAACAAGAGAGAATCTAACCATTGCTCCTTGATGTTCAATGTCATTACCATCACTTAATCCCCCACTATCAACATCCTGGGGCCAGAAACTGAACTGGACTAGGCATATAAATACTGTGGCTACAAGAGCAGATCAGAGACTAGGAATCCTGTAATGAGTAACTCAGCTCCTGACTCCCCAGAGCCTATCCACCATCTACAAGGCACAAGTCAGGAACATGATGGAATACTCCTCACTTGCCTCACTGAGTGCAGCTCCCACAACACTCAAGAGACTTGACAACGTACAGGACAAAGCAGCCCGCTTGCTTGGCACCACATCCACAAACATTCATCCTTCCATCACCGACACACAGTAGCAGCAGTGTGTACCATCTACAAGATGCACTGCAGGAATTCACCAAGGTTCCTTCCAAACCCATGACCACTACCATCTAGAAGGACAAGGGCAGCAGATACATGGGAACACCATGGCCTGGAGGTTCCCCTCCAAACCACTCACTACTCAGATTTGGAAATATATCGCTGTTCCTTCATTGTCGCTGGGTCAAAATCCTGGAAATGCCTTCCCAACAGTACGGTGGGTGTACCTACACCACATGGACTGCAGCGGTTCAAGAACGCAGCTCACCGCCACCTTCTCAAGGGCAGTTAGGGATCGACAGCAAATGTTGGCCCAGCCGGCGATGCCCACATCCCATGAATGAATAAAAAATAGTGTGATGGTAGACAAGTAATGGCTATTTAAATAATTAATATGTGTTTCACAATAATTTACATCCCTTTTAGGCACAAAAACCCAGCAGTAAACATGATCCAACCATGGCTATAAAGAGGAGCTAAAGATTTGTTCAAAGGATGAGGCTTATAAGTTTGCCAAAAAAAGGTAATATGCTTGAGGATTGGGAGCATTTTAGAATTGAGCAAGGAAGGACCAAGAAACTGAAAAAGAAAGAGAAAATTGAATGTCAAACTGGCGAGAAATATAAAACAGGCTCTAAAATCTTCCATTGGTATATAAAAAGGAAAAGATTAGCGAAGATAAATGTGGGCCCACTACAGGCAGAGATAGGAGAATTTACAATGGGGAATAAGGAAATGGCAGAGAAACTAAAGAAATACTTTGTGTCTGTCTTCATGGAGGAAGAAACCGAAAAACTGCCCTGGAATACATGAGAGCCAAGGAGCTAGCTAGAATGAGGAACTGAAAGAAATCAGTATTAGTAAAAAAGTAATACTGAAGAAATTAACAGGACTGCAAGTTGATAAATCCCCTAGACCTGATGATCTACATCCCAGAGTGTTGAAAGAGGTGGCTGTAGAGACAATGGATGCATCTACAGGTTCTGGAATCGCTCCTGCAGATTGGAAGATAGCAAATGTAACCCCACTATTTAAGAAAGGAGGGAGAAAAAAATGGAGAACTACAGACCTGTTCATTTGACAATAATAGCATGGAAGATGCTAGAATCTAATATAAAGGATGTGATAACTGGATACTTAGAAAGAATGGTAGGATTGAGTAGAGTCAACATGGATTTCTGAAAAGGAAATCATGTTTGACAAACCTGTTGGAGTTTTTTGAGGATGTAACTAGCAGAATAGATATAAGTGGATGTACTGGGTTGGGATTTTCTGAAGGATTTTGATAAAGTCTCACACAGAAGGCTAGTAAGCAAAATTAGAGCACATGGGGTTGGGAGCAATAGGCTGCCACGGGTTGAGAATTGGTTAATTGACAGTAAACAGAGAATGGGGATAAATGGCTCATTCTCAGGTTGGCAGGCTGTGACTAGTGAGGTACTGCAAGGAACAGTGCTTGGGCCCCAGCTATTCACAATCTATATCAATGATTTGGATGTGGGGACTGAATGTAATATTTCCAAATTTGCTGATGATGCAAAACAAGGTGGGATTTTGAGTTGTAAAGAGGATGCAAAGAGGCTTCAAGGGGAATTAGACAGGCGTAGTGAGCGGGCAAGATCATGGCATTTGGGATGAAACATGTAAAATGTGAAATTATCCACTTTGGTAGGAAAAACAAAATCGCAGAGTTTTTCTTAAATGGTAAGAGATTGGGAAGTGTTGATGTCCAAAGAGACGTGGGTGTCCTTGTTCATAAGTCACTGAAAGCTAACATGCAGGTGCAATAAGCAATTAGGAAGGCAAATGGCACATTGGCTTTTATTGCAAGGGGTTTTGAGTGCAGGACTATGTAAGTTTTGCTCTATACAATTGTATAAAGCCTTGATGAGACTGCACCGGGATGTGTACAATTTTGGTTTCCTTACGTATGGAATATAAACTTGCCAGAGAGGGAGTGCGATGAAGGTTCACCAGACTGATCCCTGGGATGGTGGGATTGTCCTATGAGGAGGGATTGAAGAGACTGGGCCTATATTTTCTGGAGTTTAGAAGAATGAGAGGTGATCTAATTGAAGTATAGAAAATTCTTACAGGGCTCAACAGGGCACTTGGAGGAAGGATGTTTCCCCTGGCTGGGGAGTCTAGAACCAGGGGACACAGTCTCAGAATAAGAGGCAGGATATTTAGGACTGAGATGAGGAGGCATTTCTTCACTTAGAGGGTGGTGAATCTTTGGTATTCTCCATCACAGGGAACTGGAGGCTCAGTCATTGAGTATATTCAAGACTGAGATCAATAGATTTCTCAATATTAGGGGTATCAAGGGAAATGGCGATAGTCCGGGAAAATGGGATTGAGGTTGAAGATCAGCTATGATCTAGTTGAATGGCGGAGCAGGCTTGAGGAGCCAGATGGCCTAATCCTGCTTCTACTTCCTATATTCCTATGTCTCTGTACTTGGCTTTAGTATCCTGGGGAAGAAAGTGTCAAATTGTGTGGCGATATGACTCCTGATTTTGATTCAGTAGTTCCTGTTAAAATTTAACACATCTGAACATCAGGTAAGGTGAGAATAGGGCTCGACTTTGATGCTCCCATGGTTGAACACTTTGCCAAATCTGACACAGAAATAATGGTTATTTGAAGTATCCTAGGATGCCTTGTAAGGTGTCAATGCCTTCTGGAGATAAGGGAACAACATTGAAAAAACAAAATCCCTTTGCAATGCTTTCAAGTTACTTTTGTTAATGAGATGTTAAATCACTGTCTTTCGTCCCATCATTGTCTCTGCTAATTTCTGTATTTTCACTGTGCCTCATGTGTGGTACCATTGTAAATAGAGAACCTAAATGACAAAACGCTAAGAGGCTTATTTTGGCCAAAGGATTAAAGAAGGAGCTAAATAGCTGCAGTTCTAAAAAAAAAAGCTAGCCTGTTTGAAAGTGTGCTAAATTGAATAGCTTCTGAAAACAGATACAGGGATTGTGATGCGTGATCACCCTGTGCCCATTCAGTGTAATGCATGCTAACCGCATGCTAACTGTGTGCTGCCTGGTCATTATAATGATTTCTACATGCAGCCAGAACTTATCCCACTGCTCATTGGCTGCACCTGTATGCAGGATACCGAATATGAGCGCTTCTGAGCACCATTTAAAAGATAGTCAGTAGTATATAAAGTTAGTCTGATTTGTTTAAAGTTAGTTTACAGCATTGAAAGCCAGCCTATTCCTCTTAAAGGGGACATGCACATTGGGAGCAATTGTCCTGTCTGAATCTCAGTGATAACCAGTTGTTGAGTCATCTGCGCTTCACTATAAAGAGGTCATCACTGAAATCTCCCACAGACTGGGGCCTGGATCTCCAAAATCATACTGCAGAGTCAAATGAGCATTGCATCCTGGCTGATATCATAATCTGCCTGCTCTGTGTATCAGTGGAGTCTGGACAGTGTATCCCAGAAAGTCTCCCGATGTGTTTCCAAGGTCATCTTCACAGCTCCAAGCAGCAATGAACATGAAATGGTATCAATTTAAGTTGGGCTTGAAATCCACATCAATGTTATGATTGCTCCAAAATAGCTGCTTGTTGTTAGAAGAAATGTTAGTCAAAGCAATATCCAAAAAAATGTCATCCAGCCTTTGTACTGAGGGCTGTCAGGCCACCAAAGCCATTTTAACTGATAACAAGAACAGAATTACCTGGAAAAACTCAGCAGGTCTGGCAGCATCGGCGGAGAAGAAAAGAGTTGACATCAACTCTTTTCTTCTCCGCCGATGCTGCCAGACCTGCTGAGTTTTTTCCAGGTAATTCTGTTTTTGTTTTGAATTTCCAGCATCCGCAGTTTTTTTATTTTTATCACCATTTTAACTGATAATCTGCTGTTTAACAAGCCTCTAGGTGGCTGTTCCTTGTGCTGGTTTCAACTCCTTTACCAAGATGGCTCTAAATGGGCTAATTCTATTGCAGTTTGGGACCCCAATTTGTCCAGCTCAGAGGCTCTTTAGCATCTAAAGTATCTGTGGAAAATCACCCTCAGACTTTAAAATATGCTTATCTTTCCCTGATAGTTTGAAATTCTTTTATCTCTATTTTAAAACAAAACTAGTACCTATTTAATCATGGAGCAGACCTTTGGCTGAGTGGCAATATTCCCACCTCTGGTGAAGTGGTTCACTCCAGTCAGCTCTGGCAAATGGAGATGTGAATATAATCTCTAAATGCTCAGTACCTGCTTCTGGACTGAGCGATCTCTGCCTTATCAGAGGCAAAATTCACATCTCTGAGTAAGAACAACAATAACAACTTATAACAAATGTAATGAAACATCCCAACATGCTTCACAGGGGCATTATAAAACAAAGTACAACATCCTGAGGACTACCATTGACCAGAAACTGAACTGGACTAGCCATATAAATACTGTGGCTACAAGAGCAGGTCAGAGACTGGGAATCTGCGGCGAGTAATTCACCTCCTGACTCCCCAAAGCCTGTCTACCATCTATAAGGCACAAGTCAGGAGTGTGATAGAATACTCCCCACTTGACTGGATGGGTGCAGCTCCAACAACACTCAAGAAGCTTGACACCATCCAGGACAAAGCAGCCCGCTTGATTGGCACCCCTCCTACAAACATTCATTCCCTCCACCACCGACAAACAGTAGCAACAGTGTGTACCATCTACAAGATGCACTGCAGAAACTCAACAGGGTTCCTTAAGCAGCACCCTCCAAACCCACAACCACTACCATCTAGAAGGGCAAGGGCAGTAGATACATGGAAACACCACCACCTGGAAGTTCCCCTCCAAGACACACACCATCCTGACTTGGAGATAGATCGCTGTTCCTTCACTGTCGCTGGGTCAAAATCCTGGAACTCCCTTCCTAACAGCACTGTGGGCATGCCTATACCACATGGACTGCAGCAGTTCATGCAGCTCACCATCACCTTCTCAAGGACAATTAGAGATGGGCAATAAATTCTGGCCTAGGCAGCAACACACACATACTGTAAATTACCTTTAAAAAACCAAACCACTTAAGGAGATCTTAGGCCAGATGGTCAAAAGCATGGTTAATGAGGTAGGTTTTAAGCAACATCTTAAAGGAGGACAGTGAGGTAGAGGCTGAGAGGTGTAGGGAGGGAATTCCAGAGCTTGGGGCCTAGGCAACTGAAGGTACGGACACCACTGGTGGAGCAATTACAATTGGGAATGCACTAGAGGCCAGAATTAAAGGAACACAGATATCTTGGAGAGTTGTGGGGTTGGGAGGGTTAATAGAGTTAGAAGGGGTGAGGCAATGGATGGATTTGAAAACAAGGATGAGAATTTTAAAATCAAGAGGTTGCTTGACTGGGGACCAATGTAGGTCAGTGAGCACAGGGGTGATAGTGGAATGGGTCTTGCTGCAAGTTAACACAACAGCACCAGAGTTTTAGATGACCTCAAGTTTACCGACAGTAGAATGTGGGAGACCAGCCAGGGGTGTGTTGGAATTGCCAAGTCTAGAGGTAACAAAGGCATGGATGAGGGGTTCAGCAGCAAATGAGCTGACACAGGGACAAAGTTGATCAATGTTAAGTAGGTGAAAACAGGTGGTCTTAGCGATGGCACATACATGAGGTCAGAAGCTCATTTCAGGATATAATGTGACACCAAGGTTGCAAAGAGACTGGCTTAATCTCAGCCAGGAAGAGGGATGGAGTCAGTAGCTAGGGAATGGAGTTTGGAGTGTGGATGAAAACAATGGCTTCAGTCACCCCAATATTTAATTGGAGAAAATTCCTTCTCAAACAGTACTGGATGTCAGATAAGCAGTCTGATAATTTAGTGACAGTAGAGGAATCAAGTGGCCATGAGATAGACTTGGGTATCATTAGCGTACATATGAAAACTGATGCCTTCAGATGATGTCGCCAAGGGGCAATATGTGGATGAGAAATAGGTGAGAGAAAAAGATTGCTGGATGCCAGGGGTAGTGGTGCAGGAGCAGGTGGAGAAGCCATTGTAAGTGATTCTCTGGCTATGATTGGATAGCTAAGAATGGAACTGGTGAGAACAATCCCACACAGCTGGATGAGAGTGGAGAGGTGGGGTGGAAGAGGGTGGTGTGGTCAACTGTGCCAAAAGCTGCAGGCAGGTTGAGAAGGTCAAGGGGGAAAAGTTTACTTTTGTCACAATCACACAGGAAGCAGTGTTGGGTTCAGGCCCAACACCAGATGATCCAGCAAGTTCAAATTTTGAATACTTGTGCCTGATGGGTGCTGTTATCCCTGCTACTTTGTAAAGTGTAGATGGAACTCTTCAGCCATGGTTACAGCCCAGCTAGGAAAATGTACCTTGAAGATAAGACCTGTGAGGTAAGAAGGTCATGCGAAAGACATCAGTTATTCTTGCCCAGTAAGTACCTTAGGAATCTCACAAGCAAAACTGAGTTCAGGCCTGCCCCAGGGAAGATCACAATGGATGGATGGATGTTTTAATCTCTTTTATGTGAGCTACTTTATTATTGCGAGATATTTCATCAAATAGCAAGTAGATTTGCCTTGGGCTTCAAACCTATTAATTAATCATCTGATTGGTAAATCAGCACTCCAGCTGTTGTAGCTTCAAGGTTTTTAACCATAACATTCTAGCATATTGCCAACATTAGCATCATGAAGGTACTGCAGACAAAATATTATTCAATGATTGTCATGCAAACTTAATATTCTATGTTTGAAACACACTTAATCACTAAATACAAAGGGCAGGAAATATGGTATAATTTCCTTCCTGCTTACACAACAATGGAGTGAATTTTAACGTGGGTGAGCACATGGGTGCACGGGTGAGGGGGTGTGGTGAAAATCCCTGGAAAATGTAAGTGTGTTAGGAAGCTGGCTCTAACCTGCCAACCTCCATATTTATCTCCAGTGTGTTAGGCTTTGTGGGACCAATCTCCTCAAGAGAGGCCGGTTGTCAATCGCACAATAAGAGTGACACTGACAAGTCTTTTGCAATTTAACTGCGGATCCAGTTTTCCTGAGTTTCCTGGAACACACCTGTGAACACGAGGTCAGAATTTGGCGGCTAGATAGGATAAATCTTGGCAGGATGTTTCCCCTGGCTGCCTGGCTGGGACGTTCAAAGCCAGAGGTCACGAACTCAGAGAAGAGATCAGCCATTTAGAATTGAGGTGAGGAGAAATTTCTGCCCTCAAAGGGTTTTGGAATTCTCTACTTGAGAGAGAGAGAGCTATGGATGCTCAGTTGTGGGTTTTACTCAAACCAGAGATTAATACACTTTTGGATAGTCAGGAAATTAAGGATTTTGGGGATAGTGTGGGAAGAGGAGTTGAGGTAGAGGATCAATCTTGAGCATATTGAATGTTGGAACAAGCTCAGACGGACGAATGGCCTACTCCTGCTCCAATTATGTTCTTAAGATAACACAGTGGCAATTGAAGGGCATGAAGACGTGGTAGGGAAATATGTCAATAAGTAGTCAACACTCACAGCTGCTTTCTTACCTGCTTGTGTGAGAGGTCGCTCACAGTACTTGTGCTGAGGGTAAAGTTACATACTTTGGTGGTGTCATTTGCACTTTGGAGATTCAAAAGTCTGATCTGTACTTTGGAGCTCTGATCAATTAAATCAGCATGGGTGCTTGCTTTCACAGTGTTACTGTGGACCTCAGATGGGGCTCAGCAGTACAGCTACCTGCAGGACCAGCAAGAGCTGCACAAACAAACACCAGCAGCAGGAGCAACAGGAGCTGAAGTAGCACCAGCAGGAGGAACAAGACCTGGTGCTCACAGACCTCCTTCTCAAGTGGAGAGAGGGGATCAACAGAGCATTATAGCTCGCAGGAGGACATAACCAGGACACAGGGTATACAGGACACTCTTGCTCAACCTGTCAGAGTATCAACTTCTCAGGCGGCTTAGGGTTGAGTAAGCTGGTGGCAAACATTTGAAGCTTGCTGGAACAAGGCCAGTTCCAGTGCCGGTTGGACCTGGTGGCCAGGCTTTACCAGCAACTGTCAGTCACTACTGCCCATTTTCACCGTTGGCTTCTTCCAGGATTGTGCTGGAGACACTTTCAGGATCTTGTAGTTGGAAGCACACAAATGAACAGAATTGTTGACAGACGGCTTCTTTGCCAAGGCCACCAATTATGTAAATTACACATGTGATGCCAGTCAGAGTGATCTAGTGCTCAGGTT
Source organism: Carcharodon carcharias (assembly GCF_017639515.1). Classification (NCBI taxonomy): domain Eukaryota; kingdom Metazoa; phylum Chordata; class Chondrichthyes; order Lamniformes; family Lamnidae; genus Carcharodon; species Carcharodon carcharias. The sequence goes on along the minus strand of NC_054471.1, from coordinate 56,213,551 downwards.
TGGGGCTCTGGCTGGCTTCCCACTGGTCATCTAGGGTGTCATCAACTGCACAGACCATATCCAAGCAGCCCATGCTTGCAAAACTAAAAACACAGTGTCCAACATTAAATGTGATTCTGCAATTGCACAGCATTTGCTAAATAATCTTCAGTGTGCTAAGAATTATGCTGAGAGCCAACTTAAGGTTGTCAGTCAGGTTGCAGTGTGGTGGATTTGTGTGTACTGGAAGCTACATATATTAATACACAGCGCCCTGTTCTTTGCAGGCAGAAAAAGCATGTACACACATTGTGTCTGTTTCAGCTAAACAAAATAAATGACAGCCATTCACTGGTTCATTCCTCAGGGCAATGCCTTGACAAATCAGAGTCAATCTGACTGGTTTAAATTTCAACCAATGCATGTCAGTTAACTATCAATCACCATCAACTGATGCTTTTTCTGTGGCAACGGCTCTATCAATCAGAATGTACTTGCCAACCAATCAGCACTCTCTTTTCATATAGTATAAATTGTTGTTCCCTTTACATTTGGTATTCTTGCAACTTATCTTGATGAATGCAAGACAAAAAGCTTTAACAAAAATGTTTCTGTTTTCAGCAATACTCAAATTCTGGATAGTCAAACAAATATTTGCTTACCTGAGACAGAGGTACAACAAAGACCATATCTGCGATATCAACAACATAAATCAACTTACAGGTGAGTTAAGGACAGGTAAGCTATCTATTGAATTTATCCAAGAGTATATTAACCGGTGAAGGTGGTGCCAATTTTCATTTCCAAATACATTGATAATCCTAAAGTGAGACACAGTCCCATGATCAAGTGAGCATTCATGCAAGATGAAATTGAACAAATTGGTAATAGGGTTACTACATTGTGTTTGGTCTGAGGTGCACAAATATCTTTCATCTTTTGATTTGATCCATTTATGCCTCTATATTGCATCAATAGATGATCGCACCATAAACAATACCCACTTGAAACACATCCACACGGTAATCTCACTTAAGCAGAAGCAGGTTGGGGCAATACAATTAAAGACACTACTTAACATATAACAAATCTCTTTGAACATGTAATCTCAGAAAGTGAGGAGATTGTTTTTGTGCATGGTTTAATTTTGGTGCACCTTCATCCAAATCAAATGGGAAGAGGTGTTTGCTGGGTTCGAACTCCTCTACTCCAAACTATCCTGCTACAAACCAGTTTCCACAGAAGATGCTGATTCCCTGAAAGTGCGTCCAGCTGATTATTGCTGAAAAAAGAGACAGGTCAAAGCTTTTTGTCTTCTACTCATCAGGCCACTTTGCAAGAATATAAACATTAGGGGAAACAACAATTTACATTGCATGAGATGGGAGTGCTGATTGGTTGGCAAGTGGACTTTTATTAGGAGAGGCATTGCCATGGCAAATGCACCAGTGATGGTGACAGACAGTTACAAGACAAGCATTGTCTGAAATGTAAACCAGGCATCTTGACCCTGATTGGTAAAGACATTGATGTGAGGAATGAGTCAGTGAATGGCTGTCACTTATTTTGTTTAGCTGAAACAAGTACAATATGTTTACATGTTCTTTCTGTCTGCAAAGAACATGGCCCTGTGTATTAATATATGTAGCTCCCAGTACACATAAATGTGCCGCACTGCAAGCCTGACTGACAATCTTAAATTTGTTGTCAGTGTAATTTTTAGTACACTGAGGATTATTTAGCAAATGTTGTCTGATCGCTGTATCACATCTAATGTTGGATGCTATGTTTTGAGTTTTGGAAGCATGGGCTGGTTGGCTATGGTCTATAACTTGCCTGTTGCAAAAAATGGCTGGGACATGCTGTTTGATACTATCCGCCAGTCTTTGGGACATGCAGACTAGGTGCCAAGCATCACACTGGCTCTGAAATTCATATACCACATTATTCATTTGTATGATAGGCAGAGCATCTTTTTGGCTAGATGGCAGCACCCTGTTAATGGTGAATACCACTCGTGTTGCTGCTGCATAGAAGCAGCATGAAACATTTTGTTTCAACCGATGCTCAAATGTTTGAGACACCTTGCCCTTCCAGGGCAATCTGAGGTAGACTGTAGTTTTCAGGATAAGAAGTGATGGCCTTAGGCCTGTTCATGAGTTTGTGCACTATACAGCGCAAAATGATCTGATCAGGGTAGCCATTGGATGCCTTTGATGCACCCTATTTCAGCATCAAGCTTGCATGGTGACCAAATGGCTCAGGTCCTATTTACAAGGTTGCTGATTAGGCCAATCTTATAGCCTGTGAATCTGTAAGAATCCCAATGCATATACTGACTTAGCTGATCTAGTACATGAATGTTGCGGGATTCGAGCGACCTGTCTGATTTTTGCATGCAAAATGAATACCTTACAGCATTGCGGGGCCTTAAAACCAACCCAGACATAGATATCAGTAAACCTGACAAAGATTGGAATAGTCATCCTTAACAAGTGTGACTATATCAACAAAATGCATGCCATTCTTAATGATGTGTCCAAACTGGTGTCCATCGACCTGCTGCTCAACATGACCAGATTGCCTTGCTCGAAAGTAAGCTAGAAAAAAAAACTTGCTGGAACCTGTGCAAGAGAGCTGAGCTACCATGTGATATATATGACAGGGTGCGTTGTTACTGCTCGCTGCATCCGTGTCTATATGGGCTGCCCAAGACACACAGATGTGAAGCCCCTTTACACCCTATCGCGTCTATGACCAGTTCTGCACAACATGAATTAGCCAAATAGTTGGGTGATTGTTACAACCAGTTTTGAACACATTTTCCACATACACAGTGAAGGACTCCTTCACATTTGCGAAGGCCATACAGGACTTGCATATTGATAGCAATGCTGTGCCCATGTGCTCATTTAACATTGCCAGTCTATTCAGCAATGTTCTAATTAAGGAAGCCATAGATATTTGTGCTGCAGCACTATATCATGGTGATCTAGACCCACCACTACTGCATGAATCAGTATTCATCGAACTTGTGAACACGGCAACTCGCTCAGCTGCTTTCAGTTTTAACAACATCATGTATGCCCAAACAGAAGGCGTTGCCATGGGATCCTCTCTAGGTCCAGCTCTCACAAGCATCTTTGTTGCGTTCCATGAGAAACTTGTCTCCAATGGAATGACACCTAACCTCCTACCCCTCACATATTTCTGATATGTGGATGATACATTTGGTCTTTTAAATCTGCAGTTGCATGTAACAATTTCCTTACATGTTTTAATGGGTTGCATACTGCATGCACATTCACCTTTGAAATGGAGCAGTCAAATGAACTCCCCTTCCTGATGTCCTGGTTGAAAAATCTGCTGGGGGTTCTCTAGCATGATGGCCTTCACTCGCCATTTTTTACAAAGTCATTCATGGTGTTAGCGGGAAATCAAAAATGCAAAAAGAGAACATAGTAAGAATTTATGGAATAAAACCTTAAAATCTCCAGGTAGACATGGCTGCTAAAGGTATTAAGAGTTGAAGATTATCAGATGAACATTGCATACATAGCCTTGAGAGCCTGACTGGGGACACAAGCAGGACATAAATCAGATTAAGTGTACTCCCCTCTCACATATGGAAGGGGCAGATGGTTTTAGTTTAAATATAGGAGAACAGACAATAGACAAAGAGGGGACTTTGATGAAACACAAACAATCTTGAGCTGTGAGAACCATGTGAGAGCTCTGCGTACATGTTTTAATTTTGATTGGATAATGTAATTATGTATACATCCTTTAGAATAATTGATTAGCAAAATCACACGTTTATGTACTCACTAGGATAGAGTTAGCAGAGATGTGTCAGTTACCGATTGGATGTATTCAAATGTACACAAATTGTATTATGATAAGAAAAAGTACGAAAGTAATGAAATGTAATCAATCTGGGAGCTGGGTCTTCATTCTTAGGAATGATTGTGGTTCCTTTGCATATGCTTGAATAAAACCGCTTAAAGGAAGCCAGAGTCTCTGTGATTGCTGTGTGATCGGGGATTGTAACTTCTCCTCTTCAACTGGCCTATGTGCTAGTTGCTGGTTTGGAGGGAATGCCTCCTTCAATGGGATGCTGGCTTTGCTGGCTGGGCTAGCATTTATTGCCCATCCCTAGTTGCCCTTGAGAAGACAGTGGTGAGCTGCCTTCTTAAACTGCTGCAGTCCATGTGGTGTAGGTGAATGTGCATGCAGTATGCAACCCATTAAAACATGTAAGGAAATTGTTACATGCAACTGCAGATTTAAAAGACCAAATGTATCATCCACATATCAGAAATATGTGAGTGGTAGGAGGTTAGGTGTCATTCCATTGGAGACAAGTTTCTCATGGAACCCAACAAAGATGCTTGTGAGAGCTGGACCTAGAGAGGATCCCATGGCAACGCCTTCTGTTTGGGCATACATGATGTTGTTAAAACTGAAAGCAGCTAAGCGAGTTGCCGTGTTCACAAGTTCGATGAATACTGATTCATGCAGTAGTGGTGGGTCTAGATCACCATGATATAGTGCTGCAGCACAAATATCTATGCTGTTAGGAAGGGGGTTCCAGGATTTTGACCCAGCGACAGTAAATGAACGTCAATATATTTCCAAGTCAGGATGATGAGTGACTTGGAGGGGAACTTACAGGTGGTGGTGTTTCCATCTATCTGCTGCCCTTGCCCTTCTAGGTAGTAGTAGTCATGGGTTTGGAAGGTGCTATCTAAGAAGACTTGGTGAATTCCTGCAGTGCATTTTGTAGATGGTACACACTGCTGCTACTGTGCGTCGGTGGTGGAAGGAGTGAATGTTTGTGGATGTGGTGTCAATCAGGTGGACTGCTTTGTCCTGGATGGTGTCCAGCTTCTTCAGCATTGTAGGTGCTGCATTCATCCAGGCAAGTGGGGAGTATTCCATCACACTCCTGACTTGTGTCTTGTAGATGGCGGACAGGCTTTGGGGAGTCAGGAGGCGAGTTACTCGTTGCACGATTCCTAGCCTCTGACCTGCTCTTGTAGCCAGAGTATTTATATGGCTAGTCCAGTTCAGTGTCTGTTCAATAGTAACCCCAAGGATCTTGATAGTAGGGGATTCAGTAATGGTGATGCCATTGAACATCAAGGGGCGATGGATGGATTCTCTCTTGTTGGAGATGGTCATTGCCTGACACTTGTGTGGTGCGGATGTTACTTGCCACTTCTCAGCCCAATTCTGGATATTGTCCAGGTCTTGCTGCATTTGGACATCGACTACTTCAGTATCTGAGTAGTTGCAAATGGTACTGAACGTTGTGCAATCATCAGCGAACATTCCCACTTCTGACCTTATGTTGGAAGGAAGGTCATTGATGAAGCAGCTGAAGATGGTTGGTTCAGGACACTATTCTGAGGAACTCCTGCAGTGATGTCCTGGAGCTGAGATGACCGACCCCCAACAGCCACAACCATGTTCCTTTGTGCTATGTGTGACGCCAATCAATGGAAGGTTTTTCCCCTGATTCCCATTGACTCTAGATTTGTTAGGGCTCCTTGATATCACGTTCGGTCAATGCTGCCTCAACGTCAAGAGCAGTCACTCCCAACTCACCTCGGGAGATCAGCTCTTTTATCTATGTTTTAACCAAGGCTGTAACGAAGTCAGGCGCTAAGTGGCCGGGGCGGAACCCAAACTGGGCATCAGTGAGCAGGTTATTGCTAAGCAAATGCTTGATAGCACTGTTGCTTCACTGATGATGGAGAGTATACTGATGGGGCGGTAATTGGCTGGGTTGGATTTGTCCTGCTTTTTGTGGACAGGACACACCTGGGCAATTTTCCACATAGCCGGGTAGATGCCAGTGTTGTAGCTATAATGGAACAGCTTGGCTAGGAGCACGGCAAGTTCTGGAGCTCAAACCTTCAGTACTATTGTCGGAATGTTGTCAGCACCCATAGCCTTTGCAGTATCCAGTGTCTTCAGCCCTTACTTGATATCACATGGAATGAATCAAATTGGCTGAAGACTGGCACCTGTGATGCTGGATGAGGCCGAGATGGATCATCCACTCGGCAATTCTGGCTGAAGATTGTAGTGAATGCTTCAGCCTTATCTTTTGCACTGCTGTGCTGGGCTCCTCTATCACTGAGGATGGGGATATTTGTGGAGCCTCTTCCTCCAGTGAGTTGTTTAATTGTCCACCGCCATTCACGACTGAATGTGCAGGACTGCAGAGCTTAGACCTGATCTTTGGGTGTGGGTTCGCTTACCTCTGTCTATCACTTGCCGCATAAGCTGTTGGGCACGCAAGTAGTCCTGTTTTATAGCTTCACCAGGTTGACACCTTATTTTTAGGTATGCCTGATGCTGCTCCTGGCATACCCTCCTGCACTCTTCATTGGACCAGGATTGACCGCCTGGCTTGATGGTAATGGTAGAGTGGGGGATATGCTGGGCCATGAGGTTACAGATCGTATTCGAGTACAATTCTGCTGCTGCTGATGGCCCACAGCGAGCCTTGGACCCCAAGTCTTGAGTTGCTAGATCTGTTTGAAATCTACCCCATTTAGAGTGGTGGTATTGATGCACAACACGATGGAGGTTCAAAGGCATTGGGGTTCTTACAGTTCCAAACACTATAAGAAAGGCCTATCGGCAACCTCATTAATAGGGCACGAGCCAATAGGTCACCATGCAAGCTTGATGCCAAAAACAAGGCTCAACAAAGGCATTCTGCAGAACATTGGCAGATCCTGCAGATCATTCCACGCTGTATAGTGAAGAGTGCGGGAGTGCATGCCAGGAGCAGCACCAGGCATACCTAATAATGAGGTGTCAACCTGGTGAAGCTATAATACAGGAATACTTGCGTGCCAAGCAGCATAAGCAGCAAGTGATAGACAGGGCTAATCGATCCCACAACGAATGGATCAGATCTAAGCTCTGCAGTCTTGCCACATCCAACATCACAGATGCCAGTCTTCAGCTAATTCAATTCACTCCACATGATGTCAAGAAATTGTTGAGGGCCCTGGATACTGCAAAGGCTATGTGCCCTGACAATATTCTGGCAATAGTACTAAAGTCGTGTGCTCCAGAACCTGCTGCCCTGATATCTACCCGGCTATGTGGAAAATTGCTCAGGTATGTCCTGTACACAAAAAGCAGGACAAATCCAACCCAGCCAATTACCTTCCCATCAGTCTACTTTTGAATGGAAGGGGTCATCAACAGTGCTGTCAGGCGGCACTTGCTTAGTAATAAGAACAGGTCCGAGGTTAGGAATCCTGTGACGAGTAATTCATCTCTTGACTCCCAAAAACCTGTCCATGAGACACAACTCAGGAGTGTGATGGAATACTCTCCATTTGCCTAGATGAGTGCAGCCCCAACAACACTCAAGAAGCTTCACACTGTCCAGGACAAAGCAGCCTGTTTCATTGGCAACCCTTCCACAAGCATTCACACCCTCTACCACCGACGCAGTGGCAACAGTGTGTACTATCTACAAGATGCAATGCAGGAACTCACCAAGGCTCCTTAGATAGCACCTTCCAAAGCCACAACCACTACCATCTAGAAGGACAAGGACAGAATAAACATGGGAACATCAACACCTGAAAGTTCCCCTCTAAGTCACTCACCATCCTGACTTGGAAAAATATCGCCATTCCTTCACTGTTGCTGGGTCAAAATCCTTGAACTCCCTTCCTAACAGCACTGTGGGTGTACTTACACCACATGGGCTGCAGCAGTTTAAGAAGGTACCTCACCACCACCTTCTCAAAGGTAATTAGGGATAGGCAATAATGCTGGAATAGCCAGTGATACCCACATCCACCGAATGAATAAAAACCGAAAATAGTCTGCTCACTGATGCCCAGTTTGGGTTCCACCAGGGTCATTCCACTCCTGATCTCATTACAGCCTTGGTTCAAGCATGGGCAAAAGAGCTGAACTCCTGAGGTGAGGTGAGAGTGACTGCCCTTGACATTAAGGCAGCATTTGACCGAGTGTGGCATCAAGTAGCCCTAGCAAAACTGGAGTCAATGGGAATCGGGGGGAAAATTCTCTACTGTCTGGAGTCATACCTATCACAAGGGAAGATGGTTGTGATTGTTAGAGTTCAATCACCTCAGTCCCAGGACATCACTGCAGAATTTCCTCAGGTTAGTGTCTTAGGCCCAACCACCTTCAGCTGCTTCATCAATGACCTCTCTTCCATCATAAGGTCAGAGGTGGGGATGTTCGCTGATGATTGATTCATGACTCATCAGATTCTGCAGCTGTCCATGTCCAAATGCAGCAAGACGTAGACAATATCTAAGCTTGGGCTGACAAGTGGCAAGCAATATTGGGGCCACACCAGTGCTAGGCAATGACCTTTTCCAACAAGAGAGTATTTAACCACATCCTCTTGACATTCAATGGCATTGATATTGCTGAATCTCCCATGATCCACATTCTGGGGGCTTTCCATTGACCAGAAGCTGAACTGGGCTAGCCATATAAATGCCTACAAGAGCAGGTCAGAGGCTAGGAGTTTGTGGTGAGTAAGTCACCTCCTGATTCCCCAAAGCCTGTCCACCATCCGCAAGGAACAAGTCAGGATTGTGTTGGAATACTCTCCACTTGCCTGGCTGAATGCAGCTCCAACAGCACTAAGAGGTTTGATACCAGAACAAAGCAGCCAGATTGATTGGCATCGCACCCACAAACATTCCATCCCTCCACCACTGACGCATAGTGGCAGCAGCATTTACCATCTACAAGGTGCACCCCAGCTCCTTAGGCAACACCTTCCAACCCCATGGCCATTATCATCTAGAAGGAAAAGGGCAGCAGACACATGGGAGCACCCCCACTTGGAAGTTCTCCTCCAAACCCTCTCCATCCTAACTTGGAAATATATCGCCATTCCTTTATTGTCGCTGGGTCAAAATCCTGGAACTCCCTCCCTAACAGCACTGTGGCTGTACCTACATCACATGGACTGCAGCTGTTCAAGAAGGCAGCTCACCACCACCTTCTCAAATGTAATTAGGGATGGGAAATAAAATTCGCACAAATGAATTTTTAAAAAAAAATTCACACCAAGTCCTTAGGTTGTCACTTTTGGCCATGAAAAGTCCTGATTCTACCCCAGATTACCTTGGAACGGCAAGGTATCTCAAACATTTGAGCAACAAGTGAAGCTAGCTGTTTCACACTGGTACTATGCAGTAACAATGTGAGTGGTATTTGCCACTAACGGGATGCTGCCATGAAGCCAAAAAGACGTTGTAGGTATGTAGGCTATTTGTACCAAAGACTGGTGGATCGTAATAAACAGCTGTTCCCAAGGGGCAAGGTACAGGCCATGGCAGGGTACACTAGCCCGTGCTTGCAAAACTCAAAACACTGTGTCCAACATGAGATGTGATTCTGTGATTGGATAACATATGCTAAATAATCCTCAGTGTGCTAAGATTTACTCTGACAACCAATATAAGATTACCAGTCAGGCTTTCGGTGTGGTCCATTTGTGTATGCTGGATGCTACATATATTAAAGCACAGTACCTTGCTCTTTGCAGACAGAAAGAATATTGAGCCTGTTTCAGCTAAACAAAGTAAGTGACAAACATTTGCTGGTTCATTCCTCAGGGCAATGCCTTGACCAATTAGGGTCACGCTGCCTGGTTTAAATTTCAAACAATGCTTGGCAGTTAACTGTAAGTCACTATGAACTGATTCATTCACCATGGAAACACCTGCACCAATCAGTGTCTTCTTGCCAACCAATCAGCACTCTCCTCTCATACTGTATAAATTGTTGTTCTTTTGACATTTTGGTATGTTTGCGGATTGTTCTGATGATTGCAAGATGAAAAGCTTCGAGAAAAATGTCCTTTTTTTCAGCAATACTAAAATATGACTGATAGGATCTCTCAGAAACCTAAGGAATGAGATTTAGACAAGATACAATCAATGTCATGTCACCACTAAGTGTATCATCGAATAAGTCAACAGCACGCTGAAAATGTGCTTCAGTTACCTGGACAGATCTGGCTATCCCTAACTCTGCCTTGAATAAATTCAATGATCCAACCTTCACTGCTTTCTGAGGAAGAGAATTCCACATACTGATGACTCTTTGAGAGAAAAAAATTCTCCTTATTTCCGTCTTAACTGGTAGACCTCTTATTCTTAAATTGTGTCCCCTGCTTCTAGTCTCCCCCACAAGTGGGAACATCCTCCCAGCATTTACCCTGTCAAATCCCCTCAGGATTTTATATTTTCTAATAAGATCACCACTAAATTTATCACTTCAATTTGTTCACACATCCACTGAGGCATCAATGATGCAGGCTGTAGGTAACCCTGCCTTGGTAATGACTCTCATCCAGATGAGGAGATAGAGGGCCCATCGCTGTTCGCACAGGGCCACAACAAGCAATGTCCTGAGCAGAAGGAGGCAGCAGGATCTCTGTAAGTTTAAGAGGCTCCTGAACATGGAACATTGTAACAGCAAGCATTGGCCTGGCCACGGCTGTATCGCATGCAGTGCTCTTACCTAGAAATGAGCGAAAAGCAATGGCAGAGGCGCCCTCCTATGTCCCAGGATGTGGTTGCTCACAGCTGCCAGTTTGCCCAGTAGAGCTGCAGCTACAAGGACTCTGGAGGAGTAATGTGGAGCCCCTGGCCTGCAATGAGTGAATGTCTGTACAGGTGGCCTTTCAACATGGCATCAGAAGCTTCGACCCCATGGGCAGAGTTTTGAGTTCAGCAGGCGGGCGTTGTCGGCAGGCCCGGGATCGGCCTGGATGCGGCCCACTGCCCGCAATCGGCCCCCGACCGCAATTTCACACTGGGGGGAGGGCAAATTAAGGCCTGCCCAGTGTGAAACGTGGCTCCCCACTGGTCAGGGAGGGCCGAGCGGGGCCGGGGGCCTGTTGGCCATTGGGTCTAATGGCAGCCCGGCAGCCGGTTTAAAAACAACACAGACAGCCCCTGGAAGGCTGCCTTGGAAGAACCTTTATTCCGCATTAGCAAACTCAAGTGATGGAGTTGAGTGCGGTTGGAAATGCCAGGTGGGAGGTTAAGGCGGGTGGGCACTCAGACCCTGCTTTTCGGATGAGCGCCTCGCAGTCTTCCTGGAGGAGGTGGCTGCCAGGAGGGTCACCCTTGTGCCCAGAGATGGGAGGAGGAGGCCACCACACCTCACAAAGAGGATATGGGAGGAGGTTGCAGTGCTGGTTAGCAGCCATGATGTGTACATGGAGTACACAGGTGCAGTGCCAGGAGAGGTTCAATGACCTGCTGTGCTCAAGGAGGGTGAGTACTGTGTTGGCATGGGTCAGTCTGCAGAAGTGTTAAGGTCTTGCCGTCCCCCCATGGACCTCATGGGTGCTAGATTTTGAGTGCCAACTGTCAGTGATGCCGGAGCTGGCCAAGGGGCTGAGCCCTGGCTGCATGGACTGAGGGCCTTGCAGCTCGATGGCCACAACTCTAATGTGCCCTGTGAGGTGTTTCTTAGCTAGGGTTGGCCAGTCTGAAATGGCGCTGCAGGGAGAGAGTGGGCTAATTAATGCTCCTCTGTCCTTTCAGGAGAAGGCAAGCCCTAATTAATCAGAGAGGTCACGTACAGACGGAGGCCTGCCCAACTTACTGCTGCTGACCTGGTTTGAGCAGGACACACTTGAATTGGAGAGCTGGTATGCTCCATGTACAATTGGGTGCGGAGAGGCGGGGTGCCAGGCAAATGTATAAGTGCAGTACATAGAGGTGAGGGCTTCGCATTGTGCAACCTTTCTAGTGCAGTCTCTTCATTGATAGGAGCCTCAAACCTGGAGTCCCCATTGATCATTGAAAGACGATGGCACCAAGATGCAGATCTCCATTGTCACAATAGGGTGCCTGGCGTGCACAGTGAGTGTGATGACTTTAACTAATGACTTGTTCTCCCTTAGATTCACCGGCATGCGCTCGCTATCTGGACCCCAAAGGGCTACCCATGACACTGGAGGACAACCAGGCTTCACTTGTACCTGCGTCACACCCACTCTCTGAACCAGGCACCAGTGCAGATACCAGCACCTTGGTGGGCAGTAGGTTGGTGGCAAGAACATCAGTGCACATTGATGAGAGCATTCCACACTCGCTTGAAGTGCAGGAGAAGGCAGAGAGTGCCCAGGACACCAGCAGTCGGAGGACTGCTGGGGACCAGGAAGATGCTCAGTTGAAGACAGATGATGAGCCTCTGAAGTTGCCTATTATGTGGAAGATGCTGGATGTCCAGTGGGATATGTGGGAGGATCTGACAGAGATCCATGAGGGTCTGCATGCCATGGTCTCCGTTGTAGAGAAGTCCACGTGGAGCAGGACCACTGCGTTGACCCTCTTGGCTGAGCACACTGCCTCCTCCATTGAGACAGTGGCGACTCTCGTGGAGAGGCAACTCCAGTGACAGAATCGGGGTTGCACCCGGGCCTGTAAGCCCTCACACAGGCAATGAACTCAGGTGGTCATTGACAGTTTGGGAGATGGATGAGGCATCCAGTATCCAAGCTAATTGCCTGTCTATTAAAGGTCAGGTGCACTGGAGGGGGTGCAGAGGAGATTCACCAGGATATTGCCTGGAATGAAACATTTAAGTTATGAAGAGAGGTTGGATAGACTTGAGTTGTTTTCATTGGAGCAGAGAAGACCAAGGGGCGACCTGATCGAGGTGTACAAGATTATGAGGGGCATGGACAGGGTGGATAGGGAGCAGCTATTCCCCTTAGTTGAAGGGTCAGTCACAAGGGAACATAAGGTCAAGGTGAGGGGCAGGAGGTTTAGGGAGGATGTGAGGAAAAACATTTTTACCCAGAGGATGGTGACTGTCTGGAATGCACTACCTGGGAGGGTGGTGGTGGTGGGTTGCCTCACATCCTTTAAAAAGTACCTGGATGAGCACTTGGCCCATCATAACATTCAAGGCTATGGGCCAAGCACTGGTAAATGGGGTTAGGTAGGTGGGTCAGGTGCTGCTCACATGTCAGTGCAGACTCAATGGGCCAAAGGGCCTCTTCTGCACTGTGTGATTCTGTGATTCTGTGATTCAGAGAGACCTCACATTGGCGCACCAGCAGTTTGTCATCTCTGGGGCTCCTCTCAGGGCTGTCTGGATGATGGCAGCAGCTCCTCTGCCCGTCTGCCAGTGGCCGTCGCAGCTGATGAGGCTGCGATGACTAGGGAGGTGCCAGCCATGGCACAGGCTGCTCCCTCCCAGGTAGGGCCAGCACAGGCTCCAATAGCCAAAGGACAACCACCAAACTCATCAAGGCCATCAAGACAGCAGAGTTTGGTGCCAGTGAAGGGGTGGTGGCGGGGTGGGGGGGTGGGTGGTGGTGCGCGGGCACCAAGACGTAGCACTCAGAAATGTAAGTTAAAGGAACTATGAGCTCAAGAGGGATAGTTCACGGGTGATTTTCTGTTCATTTATGACTGCTGGTACGGACATCAACACCAGAAATGGTAATGTCATTATGCATTCCATGTGACAATAACATTAAATTTGTTTTGGTTTTGATGGCCTGATAATACTTCACCTTTTTTCTTTCTGGTGCAGGGTACGCCAGTATATAATGCTGGACCTTTGTGGCTGGATCCTTTATTGCATAAGCATTGAGTGGACTTTTGGTGTAAATGAAAGGATGTCAAGAAGATATAATAATTCTCATAATTTTATTGGAATTTTTTGTAAAATAAAGTAATAGTGGGATGTGTCTATGTGCCGGTGTGTGCATGTGAGATTTAATTGAATTAGAGGGTGATTTGATCTAAGAGGAGAGGTTAAGTTTGAAATGTTAATTAGATAAACATTGGCAATGTTTAGAAACATAGGTGTCAAGGGAGCATTTGCATTTTGAAATAGGCCAGACTAGATTGTTTTCGAAGGAGTGGTGAAATGTGTCACCTAGGCAGGTGAAGTTTAGAAAGAGTGTAAAACAAAAACAGAATAAGTGAGGACAAGGGGGACCCTATCATGTTTCTGGGAGGGAGGAGAAGGCGTGAGGGCGGATGCGCGGGAGATGGGCCGGACACGGTTGAGGGCCCTGTCAATGACCGTGGGTGGAAAACCTCGGTTAAGGAAGAAGGAGGACATGTCAGAGGAACTGTTTTTGAAGGTAGCATCATCGGAACAGATGCAACCTACCGACTCCCACAGTTACCTCAACTACAGCTCCTCACACCCCGCTTCCTGTAAGGATTCCATCCCATTCTCTCAGTTCCTTTGCCTCCGTCACATCTGTTCCGATGATGCTACCTTCAAAATCACTGCTTGCTTGTCCCTACAACCACACCAACCCCCTCTACTTCTCTCCCCCCACCCAACCCCCACCACCCCCGACACACACCTTAAACCAGCTTATATTTCACCCCTTTCTTGGATTCACTCAAGTTCTGTCGAAGGGTCATGAGGATTCGAAACGTCAACTTTTTTCTTCTCCGTCGATGCTGCCAGACCTGCTGAGTTTTTCCAGGTAATTCTGTTTTTGTTTTGGATTTCCAGCGTCCGCAGTTTTTTTGTTTTTATTTAGAAAGAGTGTGTTTATTTTTCCCAAAGATTACTGATAAAACTTAGTGCTATGAAAGGGTTTTATTATCAGGGAGATAAAGTTCAAAGATATAGTGCAACAATGGGTATTTGCATTCAAAGATAATGATATGTATAAAGAAGGAGCAAGGGGTGTGTGTAAGGGAAGGTATTTTTAAGATCTTACAAGTGTGTGAAAAGCCTTCAGCATCTATGCCTCAAGCTGCTGCCTTCAAAGGACTGAAGTTAAGAAAGCTCACTTGCAAGTTGACTTGCTCAAGGTATCATGTTTCTTTGCCTGTGTCTTTTAAAATCTATGTATCTTACTGTTGCCTTAACAAAAGTGTAACTGGGAGTTAGACAGAATAAGGGATTTAGAATAGTAGTAATTTGTAGATCTATGAATGTATTTAAAATCATCTTTTCTATTAATTAATGTTTAATCTAGTTTTTCAAAAACATAAAAGGCTCGATGGTCTTATCACTACTGAATCTAGGGCACACACCTCAAAATTTATACAAATTGCAAAACAAGTTGTGGCAGTTGTTTCATGTTTCCCTTTGGGATTTGAACAACTCAGCATTTATCATCGGCTGTGCCATAACAAACAGTCATTTCAGGCATGTGGGATGGAGGCAGCAGCCCTGGCATGAGGTGGAAGCAATCCTTGGTAGCCTTGCTGAAGGAAGGTTGGATCAAGGCATCCCCGTTGTCCCTGCGTCCCTGGAGGTTATTGAGGTCTGCCTCCACGCCCTCAGCATTCTCCTTACCGTGTTCCGCTTCTGACTCACTACTGCGTTCATCACCTGTGGCCTGTGCAGCTACGTCAAGATTCTCTTCCTCCAGTGGGTCTCCCCTTGCCAGTGCCAGATTGTGGAGAGTGCAGCATGTAACCACTATCAGTGACATCCGCCCTGGGGTGGTGTTATTGTGCAGCCCCTGAACGGTCCAGGTATTGGAAGCGCCTCTTGAGAAGACCTATGGTCCTCTCCAGCACCGCCCTTGTGGAGGCATGATTCCTATTGTAACGCTGTTCTGCCTCTGTTCTTGGGTGGCGGAGAGACGTCATGAGCCACTTGTTCAACGGATATCCCTTGTCACCCAGCAGCCATCCATCCAGTCGGGCTGGAGCACTGAAGAGCCTCGGCACCTGGGAGTGTCTCAGGATGAAAGCGTCATGGGAGCTGCCAGGGTACCATGTACAGACTTAGAGAATCTGCATCCTGTGGTCACACACTATCTGCACGTTCATGGAGTGGAAGCCCTTCCTGTTGGCAAAGGCACCCGGCTGACCCACTGGAGCCTTGATTACCACATGTGTGCATTCAATGGCACCCTGGACATGGGCAAACCCAGCAAACACTGCAAAGTTTTTGGCTTGCTCAGCCTGTCTGGCCTCATCCGTATGGTAAAGAATGAAGGTCAGCACCTGGCTGAACAGAACTTCTGTTACAAGCTTTGCGCAACTATAGGCAGCTGATTGGGAAATTCAACACAGATCCCCCACTGACCCTTGGAAAGAGCCGGAGGCATATAAGTTGAGGGCTGCTGTGACCTTCAGAGCCACTGACACGGGATGTCCACCCACACAGTTGGAGCTGATTGCAGGCTCAATCATCTGACAGATAGAGGTCACGGTCTCCCTTGAGAGGCAGAGCCTCCTTCAGCACTGCACCTCAGACATATTGAGGTAGCTGCATCACCGCCTGTAAATCTGGCAGCAGGATAGTGGCATCTTCTGCGGCACCTTCTGCCTTGAACTACCTAATGGCCTGTGCCCCTTGTGCCTGCACCTCTCCTTCCACAGGTCCCTCCCCTGGAAGCTGCAGTGGGACACCTGGCCTCCTCTCCCTTCTGCCCCTTTCTTCCTCCTCAGAGGAGGTGCTGCCAGCGGAGACCACAATCCCCAATAACAGGGTAACGGAGGGCTTTCTGATACCTGGAAGAGTCCACACAGTCTGAATCCTCGGGGGTCCTTAGAAACACCAATAAGTCCTGAAATGAAGCCTGGAAATGCTAACAAAGAAGCCCTGAATAGAGATGAAGCTGCCAAGTACCGAAAAGCAACCAGCAGTAAACTATCTGCAAAACGCATCACTACTCACACCGGCAATGCTGCTGACCCTTTTTATCCCACCCTTGGCTGAGGTTTTGTAAGATGCCAGCTGCCTACCTGCTCGTTTTGCCCGGACAATGGAAAATCTACCTTAATTGCCTTTATCGTGACCTCGTGATTGATGGCGGGTGTGGCTCCACCTCCTGTGCATGCCCACTGACCAAAATATCGAGTAAGTGCGTGATGACATTGGAATGCTCGCCCAATGTCATCATGCGCTATTTTATGCTCGAGCAGTTCAGACGTGCGCCCGTCTGTTCAGTTAAAAATTCTGCCCCAAGAGGTACCGGTGAGGTGCGCGACCTCTTGCCCGCCACATCATAACATTCGCCAAGATCCTCACTGATGCATAGTTAATGAGCTGGAAAGCAGAAGGTCATGTGTGTTCTCTTGCCTTGCTGCCCTGTGGGAATCAAGTTGACTTTCCCAGCCGCCACCGGACTTGGTCTCTGAAGAATCCCGCTTCAGAAACCACATTGTAGGTTTCGTAGTCTAGAATATGTTAACAGCAAGTTTTTTATTAACAACACATAATCATATACATATTTACAGTAGAGCACACAGATATGGAATTGACTCCATCCTAGGCCTTTACACATCTCTGTACATCTCTACACTGACCCTAGCTCTTGGTCATGTGCCTCCTTACATCACTGTGCGGGCGGTACTGTACTCAGTCCCATTTTAGCCCTGTATGTACCAGACCTTCTACTACACTTCCCCCAAGTCTTAATCTGATGGATATAGAGTTAATTTCCAAGTTTTACATTGTTAAAATTCTTGTGCATTAACCTTAATGCTATTCTAACATTATTACTATTACATTACTAACATTAACAGCATTCTTGCTACCCTATCTTCTTCTTCAAGTCCTTGAAGTTGGAGGCTTTGGTCCTCTGGAGGCCTTATAAATCTTCCACATCTCGTTCGCCATTCTTTAGGTAGAGTGGTAAGTTCAGGTGTTGCTTGTTCTTGTTGCTGGCATGGGGATTGGACCACGTTTGGGTATGGATTCATCCATTTCTTCCATTGCTTGATGTTAAAGAATGCCTCGTTTGGCCTGGCTGGCTTGGCACTGTACTCTTGATCGTTTCTTGCAGGGTGGACAAAAATGGTATTTGTCTATTTGGCAGTGTATTTGCTTCTGTTTAGGCTGCCTGGAAGCTCTGGGACGCTGAGGACGAGCATCCCCTAAGAAAAAGATTGAGTAGCATGTTCACCTCTGCCTTTTGTTGTTTTGTTACCATATTCTGCATCCCATGTGGTTCTGGCACACTGGCTGGAATTTGCTGTGTGTGCCCAGTGATTGTTGTATCTGACGACTGTATCATCATGTTAGCTGGAGGTAGAGGCTCCTGAGACTGTTGAACCTTCTCTGGTACCACTTCCATCGGAGGTGCTATGATAACCTCACATGCTGTAGGCTGGTAGAGCCATTAGAGGCTTTTCAGAACCTTGAATGATGATAGTCAAACCTGCTCAAAAAGAGAAGAGAGGTGACAGGTGAAATCAGAGTCTGAATATACTTTATTGTTTGGGATCACAGTACCATACTGTTCTCACCAGCTAACGACTGTGTTAGTCTTTTTTCTTTATTCATTCATGGGATGTAGGTATTGCTGGCTAAGCCGGTTTTTATTGCCCATCCCTAGTTATCCTTGAGAAGGTGGTGGTGAGCTGCCTTTTTGAACTGCTGCAGTCCATGTGGTGTAGGTACACCCACAGTGCTATTAGGGAGGGTGCTCCAGGATTTTGACCCAGCAACAGTGAAGGAATGGCGATCTATTTCCAAGTCAGGATGGTAAGTGGTTTGGAGGGAGCTTCCAGGTGGTGGTGTCCCCATGTACCTGCTGCCCTTGTTCTTCCAGATGGTAGCATTTGTGAGTTTGGAAAATGCTGTCTAAGGAGGCTTGCTGAGTTCCTAAAGTGCATCTTGTAGATGGTACATACTGCTCACTGTGCATCGGTGGTGGAGGGAGTGAATGTTTGTGGATGTGGTGCCAATCAAGTAGGTTGCTTTCTCCTGGATGGTGTCAAACTTCTTGAGTGCTGTTGATGCTTGGGACCTCCAGAGGAATCTGAGATGGATCATCCACTTGGCACTTCTGGATGGAGATTACTGCAAATGCTTCAGCCTTTTCTTTTGTGCCTCATGGATGCCCAGTCTTGAGTTGATAAATCTGTTTGAAATCTATCCCATTTAGCACGGTGGTAGTGCCACCCAACATGATGGAGATTACCCACAATGTGAAGGCAGGACTTCATCTCCACAAGGACTATGCGGTGGTCACTCCTACTGATACTGACATGGACAGATGAAATTGCTGCAGGTACGTTGGTGAGTATGAGGTCAAGTATGTTTTTCTGTTTTCTTGGTTCCCCCACCACTGGCCACAGATCTAGTCTAGTAGCTATGTGCTTTAGCACTTGGCCAGCTAGTTCTGTAGTGATGTGACTGAGCCAGTCTTGGTGATGAACATTGAAGTCCCCCACCCAGAGTACACCCTGCACCCTTGTCACCCTCAGTGTTTTCTCCAAGTGGTGTTCAACATGGAGGAGTACAGATACATCAGTTGATGGGGTTTGTTGGGTGCCACTATACATGGTAATCAGCAGGAGGTTTCCTTCCCCATTTTTGACTTGATGCCATGAGACGTCATGGGGTCTGGAGTCAATGTTGAGGATTTGAAGGGCAACTCCCCCCTTACTGTATACCACTGTGCTGGCATCTCTGCTGGGTCTGTCCTGCTGATGGTGACTGGGACATTATCTGTAAGATTCCGTGAATATGACTATGTTAGGCTGTTGATTGACTAATCTGTGAGACAGCTCTCCCAATTTTGGCACTAGTCCCCATATGTTAGTGAGGAGGACTTCACAGGGTCGACAGGATTAGGTTTGCTGTTGTTGTGTCCGATGCCGGATGCTTATTAACTTTCTAGCAGTTTGATAAACTGAGTGGCTGCTGTGGTATTTCATAGGGCATTTAAGAGTCAATCACATTGCTGTGAATCTGGAGTCACATGTGGACCAGACCAGGTAAAGGACATTAGTGAACCAAATGGGTTTTTACAATAATTGACAATGGTTTCATGGTCATCATTAGACTTTTAATTTGAGATTTTTATTGATTGAATTCAATTCCACCATCTGCCATTGTGAGATTTGAACCCATGTCCCCAGAGCACTACCCTGGGTCTCTAGGTCACTAGTCCAATGACAATACCAGTATGCCACCACCTCCCCCAAAGTGTTTTGGCATCTTCTGCTGGCTGGAAAAGATTGAGAACTACATAGGCATCTCTGCTCAGAGGAGAGAAAGGCTGATTCTGGCCAGCGTACATCAGCTGAAAGATTTGTCTGTCACTACACCTTAATGGTTCAAAGATCATGCAGAAGACTGAGAGTCAGGCTCCCCCTGCTCCATACAGTGGAATGCCTGTTGTTCAAATCCAAATACCTTGGAGCCATGGCTCCTCATCTGACAGGCCTGTCACGCTGCCATCTGAATCTAATTTAAAATTTGTCAGATGACCATTTACCAGGATGTTAGCATTCCAAAACAAAGCCACATTTTTTGATAACCCCCAAGAAGAATGACTGTGCGACTCCTGGATCTTCAGCCTTGACCTTGTGGATTACCTTTGGGATGTCTGTGTGGTGTTGGGGTTTTGACTTGCACAGTTTACCAAAGTGTCCCTGTCTGTTGCAGTGGAAGCATTAGGCGGTACTCGCAGGATACTGATCTTTCCTGTGAGGACGCTTTGCACCGCAACACTGACAAGGTTGCTCTACTGGGTAGTTTAGGGGTTGCTTTCCCTAACTTGAGCGGTCCCTGTGTTTTTGTGACCTGATATGGTGGACTGATGATGGTTTCTGCCCCATGAAGTGTTCCGTCCCCTTAGCATGGTCCTGTGTTGTTCAAGTGGCTCAGACAGTTTAACCAGCTGGATTGCCTTGTCGTGGGTAAGATCATCTTTAGGTGGTAGGAGGTCACAGAGTGAATCGTCTGCAACACCCTCCATGATTCTGTCTTGGGTGTGTTCAGATTTTAAATTGCCATATTCACATTTCTCTGCCATCCTACAGAGATTGTTAATGAAAGAATCGACAGGTTCCCCAGGGAGCTGGACTCTCTCCTCAAGTTTAATTCTCTCCAGTATCCTGTTGGATCATCAAGCTGAAATAGATGTCAAAAGATTTCAAAACATCATCAAATTTGACAGATGACTGCTCTGGGCCATTGGTGAGTCCCAGTGGTGCTGGAACTGTGAAATTTTGATCTGTTTTTGATGATTTTAAAAAGTGTGGGTACAGCTTTAAGAGGTTACAGGCTTCTAATAAGGCATTGCCAGTTATTACTGAACAAAGGATCTTCCCACGCTTGCCGGTTTTTGGTGGGTTTTTTAAAATGGTGAGAGCGCACTTCTGCTTGAAGAAGAAGGGAGAGCAATAGCGCTGTAGGTTGGGTGGCTGTCAACTTAATTCATTCAGCAGTATCGCATTACGAGTCAGGACTCTTGGAAAAGAACTGAGGGCTCATTGTTTCTAAATTTGGACGGTTGCGAGGTACCCAGAATGGACCAAATCAATTATTAACGATTTTTTTTTTGCCAGACTCGGGAGTCATGTGTTGAGATTCAGAGCCTTGGATTGGTTTTAGTGATGGATTGCTTTCAAATGGCACTTCTAACTGAATGACTTAAAAAGGGGTTTCTTAGGACTAGCTGGCCTCGAAGTTAAAAATTTTATCTTGCCTTTGCAGACTTGCAAGCTCTGTTTGCTGAAGCTGGACTTCAAAGGAAGATGTTATGGAGTCTTCTGCTTGAGTAAAACTTTTACTTTTTCTTGTTTGCCTCCAGGCTCTTCTGTCTCTGGAGCTTTTTCTTTTTTTTTGGTGCGTTTTCTCAGTGTCTTTAGCTTCAGTTGTGGGTTAGGTTCAGTGCAGAATCTATTGTAGGCATCCTTTTTCTTAGTCTCTCAGCATTCTTGTGAGGATGAGGGTTTATAATCTGTATGCTGCCACATTGAAGATTCCTGCTTTGGACACTGTGAAGTACGTTGACAGCAAGTCTTTATTAACAACCCATAACTATGTACATATTTTTACATTAGAGGGTACAGGTATGGAACTGACTTCATTTTAAGTCTTTACCCAGTGCTGTCCACTTCTAGTCTGACCCTGGCCCTGGGTCGTGTGCTTTCTTGCATTGCTGGATGGGAAGTACTGTACTCAGCCCCACATTAAGCCTTTATGTACTAGATCCTACAACTATGATCTCCAGAATGGAAAATTCAACCCCAGTTCTCTACCTCTTCCTTGTGTTCTCTGCTCTCTTTTCCTGCAAGGAGGGAAAGAGACCTATGAGTGAGAGTAATTGATGGATAAAGAACATTTGTTGAGGGTGACTATGAGAGAGAAGCAGGGATAACAGTGCATAAAGATGAGAGTGAGTGTCAGTGGTGGATGGATAGATGAGGATGCGAGGAAGTGCACAAACAAAGACGGATAGGCATGTCTGCAAGCTAAGTTGGTGGAAGGAGTGTTGTACTGGGATAGGCTTGAAAAGCAGAGTGAGGGAATTGGCCTGATACACATGTATCAGGAAGAGCCAGTAAAACTTGGAAATGAAGGGTACCAGTAAAACTTACTCAAACTGGTCTCTGTATACCTTAAAATGGAACTCCAATATTACTGCTAGCATTATTGATTTTTACTGGGATATGGACATTTTGAACTGTTTTTCCTTATAGCTAAATGTGTTATTGTTTTCAACTTTCCTTCTCTGCTTAGACCATTGGACCCAGGCATGTGGCACCACACTCCTGCTGCTGACCTCCTGTTCCTTCTCCAGCCTCACCTTCCTGGTGTCACCAGCTGGCTTCTTCCTCCTGTCAGTAGAGAACAGTACATTTGTCCAGACCCTCACAGTCCATCCAGGGATATATCACTGAAGCAGAGCCCAGCCTTTGACCATCCACCTTCAGTGGTAACACTTTTTTCTCTTTCCTTCCCATTTCTAACTGCTTCATATCGCATGTTTGGATTTTCACTTTGAATGTGATGCTAATTGGTCATCAAGCCCAGAAATCAAGTGTTAATGCAGTGGCTGCATTGACAGATGCACTTCACATACTTCTAGGTTTTCCCATATTATTGCCTCCCAACAACCCCCAACTGACACCCCCCACTCCATCGCTGCCAACAGGTCTGAACATTAAAATCCATGCATCAGCAAACAGCTTACTCAGCAGCCTTGTCCTCAGGTGCTGATCCTCACAGACTTAATTGTGGTTTCTGCTTACTTCATTGAATCTTTAATACCTGCAGCCTAGAAATTAACTTTAAATTGACTGAATGCCATTTCTGTGAAGCATCAGACTTTTCTCTATATCTTTATTGTCACCTCTCCATGCTTCCATGCAACGTCTAAATTAGATCTCCCAAGCTTCAGCTATTTCCATTATCTTAGCTTTGGTATTAGTGTTTATCTTTCCTTCCTTTTTTTTGTTCATTATATGTAAAGTATTTCCTTGCTTTCTCCATTCGGAAAGTCGCCATATTGCATAATAGCCCTTCCCTTAACAACATCAGCACTTGCCGACCTATTCCATGGCATGTGCCAAAACTGCTGTCGAACCTACTAATAAGTGAAGCATGAGTGGCCTGTAGTGACTCTCTACCTCCGAGTATATAAATGATCGCTCCCTGCTTGGGTCTTTGTTCCCTTAACAACTCTGACTAACAATTCCTAATGGGACTGCATCCTATCTGACCCCAAAGCAAGGTACAATTAGTTCTTTAAAATGTTCTTTCTCCCATTTTCCATCTTTCATTATAGCTACTTAGCTTCACACATCTCCTTTGATTTGTGGCAAATAGATTATAGACTTTCTTATTACTCTCAGTATGACAACCGGTAATTGGCGAGTCTGTGGGAGGCACACATGCTCTCCACTTTTAAAATGTTAGCTCAGATGCAGGCTCTGTCAGCTTTGAGTCTGGATTGTTTAATTGAATCCCCTTAGATTGGTGGACAGTGAAAAGAAGGGCTCTGCATTTTGGGAGTGAATTACTCCCTGACAGTAAATGCAATTTAAGGGGGAAACCTTCTGAAATATGTGGCTGGCGGCAGAGTACTTTTATTTATTCCTAGACACACAATCAATTATTTTAAATCGCACCATTATGTTACTTCCATTTGAAATTATTATGACAAAAATGACAAACAGCTTCTCTCCCCTGTCCCTGGAATGAGATGTTTAACAAACACTTTTTAAAGAAAACTCTTACCCTTAAATAGTGAGGCAAATTTGCTCATGCCATCTGCTGACACATCTTTCCTCAGCACCATCTCTGGGCAGTGGCTCCTAAATGAACCCATAACTAGCCTTTAGTTTGTTAAAGCGTTAGGCCCCTGAAAATTTTCTGCAGTAATGACTCCATGGGAGTGGGCACTTAATTTGAATGGGGTGGTTAGGTGCAAGAGCCATGTGGCCATATCTCCCAGTCCCCTTCTGCCCCATGTCACTGGAAAATATGGGCCCCTTACCACTGGTGTGGTGGTGTACCCAGGCTTGCAGCATCTCCCCACCATCTTACCTCGCCACCCTGCTTGACCTGAATACTGGTCAAACATTGCCTGTCCCTTTGCATAAAGGGAGTGGTTGACAATATTTCCTTGCTCTGGTCCCAGGCTGCTTCCCTGGCTGAGATTATGTGCCCCACTTTGGTCTATCTGGAAGTGGCTATGCCTCACCTCAGGCTTCCACTAATGGGCCAGATCCTGAATAAGCCAGGGAAATGGAAACATCTGGTGCAGGGAATCTTTGCAATATTTCTCTCCACCCACCCCAATGATACTTACCTTGCAAGGGATGGTGGAGGTGAAACCTTATGTGAAAAATCATAAACACAGCAAAGACTAAGTGCAATTGGGTTACCACCATTTCAGAATGGGTCCCATTGCTCTCTTGCCTATGTTGGAGATTGACAGATTTTCAGGGCTGCAAAGTTAATTGTTTCAATGCTAGTCCACAATCACCCCTGAATATTCAAATAAACATAGCAAAAATGCTCAGTTTATTCCCCTTTAAATCCAAACACCCTATTTCCATAATGCTTTCAGCATGGTAGTTTGTCTTTATAATTTGACGAATGTGGCCGTTGAGGCTGGTGCAATTGCCAGCTTCCACTTTGTCATTATGAAGGGCAAAATTTTAGTACAAACCTATGGGTCAGCCAAGGCAACAAATAGTGTTTACCATAGGGCAAAATTTTCCCCCCTTTGTGGGGGGAAGTTCAGGAGCAGGCGCGTGCAGGTGTGCCTCCAATCAGCGCCCCCAATTGGGGGCGTGCCGCTATTTTATGTGGGCGGGCCAATTAAGGCATGACATTCGCCAGGAAACGCTATGCGCTCCATGTGCAGGCGGGGGGAGGAATTCCCTAAACCGAGAGTATGCCCTTTCACACATGCACGTGAAAGAGCACACTCATCTCCCTGGGGCTAATTGCTCTGGTGCATATCCTGCCACAGCAGATCGTGGAATTTAAGTCAGATATAAAATCTGGAATTAAAAGTCTAATGATGACCATGAAGCCATTGCCGATTGTCATAAAAACCCAACTGGTTCACTGAGGTCCCTTAAGGAAGAAAATCTGCTGTCCTTACCTGGTCTGGCCTACATGTGACTCCAGACTCTTAAATGCCCTTTGAAATGGCCTAGCTAGCCATTCAGTTGTAGGAAACCACTAAAAAGTCAACAAAAGGGAATGGAATTGGATGGACCACCCGACATCGACTTCGGCATCAGAAACAGCAATGGCAATCTCAGACCTGTCAACCCTACAAAGTCCTCTTTACTAACATCTGGGGGCTAGTGCCAAAATTGCAAAAGCTATATCACCGTCTAGTCAAGAAATAGCTTGACATAGTCATATTGATGGAATCATACCTTGCAGATCATGTCCCAGACACCACCATCACCATCCCTGGGTATGTCCTGTCCTACCAGCAGGACAGATCCAGCAGAGGTGGCGGCACAGTGGTATACAGTTGGGAGGAAGTTGCTCTGGGAGTCCTCAACATCGACTCTGGCCTCCATGAAGTCTAATGGCACCATGTCAAACATGGACAAGGAAACCTCCAGCTGATTAGCATGTACCACACCCGCCTTTTCCTGACTTGTGCCTTGTAGATGGTGGACAGGCTTTGGGGAGTCAGGAGGTGAGTTGATTACCTCTGACTTGCTCTTATAGCCACAGTATTTATGAGGCTAGTCCAGTTCAACTTCTGGTCAATGGTAACACCCAGGATGTGGATAGTGGGGGATTCAGTAATAGTAATGTTGTTGAATGTCAAGTCAGGAGTGTGATAGAATATTCTCCCCTTGCCTGGACAAGTGCAACAACACTCAAGAAGCTCGAAACCATCCAGGACAAAGCAGCCCGCTTAATTGGCACTCCTACCACAGACATTCACTCCCTCCACCACCGACAAACACTAGCAGCAGTGTGTACCTCTACAAGATGCACTGCAGAAACTCACCAAGGCTCCTTTGGCAGCACCTTCCAAACCATCTTGAAGGACAGAAGCAGAAGACACATGGGAACATCACCACCTGGAAGTTCCCCTCCAAGACACACACCATCCTGACTTGGAAAAATATCACAGTTCCTTCACTGTTGCTGGGTCAAAATTCTGGCACTTCCTCCCTAACAACACTGTGGGTGCACCTACACCACAGGGATTGCAGTGGTTCAAGAAGGCAGCTCACCACCACTTTCTCAAGGGCAATTAGGGATGGGCATTAAACGCTGGCCTAGCCAGTGACATCCACATCCCATAAATTAATTTTTAAAAAGTCATCAAGACTTTACATCAGTAACTGTGAAAATTAACAAAGCATTGTTTGAGAAGAATATATTACCACACCCTGGAAAAACAGAAGCCTGAAATGAAATCCATGATTCCTAGAATATTTATAATCTGAAAATGACACAATGATTTATCACAGCTGATGAGCACATAGTTGATGTGCTACTACAAAAATAACTACATACTTGGCACTTGGTGCTTAGTAAGGTTTCTCTCTGTGGTCTTCCGCCAGGGAATTTTCACAGGAGGTGCACAATGAGTGCAATCGATGGTCCCATTGATTAACAAAATATCAACAGATTTTCCTTAATGAGTCCCGAGAGGGCATAAAGATTAAGGTTTGTTGGGGCCTTAATTGTTCTTTGGAAAATTGGAGTCAGCAAAGGAAGCACTTTGGAGTGTGAACACTTGGAACTGTTGGTTGTGAATCTTTCAAGCTCAGTGACGTTTGGTATACTGATGTACTGCTTAGAAACATTTAATCATCCACTCAAAATTTTACAGAGAAATTTCAACCTGTGGACCTTAATTCGGTTTTGGAGACTGTGTCAGCCTAGCAATGTAACCAACTGGGAGACAGTGGTATCTCGTGAATAACTGTTTGTACCAAAGTGAGCTACCCGGCGTTGAACTTTCCCAGGGAGGGTAATGTTTTTAACAGCATATGGGTCCTAAGCAGCTACACCATAATGAAGATATGGCCTGACTTGTGTTTGGTACCGTATTTCCTTCACTGTAGTTGAAGAGTGATGGAAATTCCATTTCACAAAGCCAAGCACCTTGGATACCTTGAAAGCTGCTTGTTGGCTTTGTACATTCCACTTTAAATTATTTGGGTTATGGATTCCTAATAACTGTAATAACTTCAAGGGGGGATCATGCATTGTGTGGTTGAGTACTGAGAAATATCGAGTATTGCTGAATTGCATTTCTCTACATTGAATTATACAAAGGATATTTCCTCTTGTGGGAGAATCTAGAACTAGCAGTCACTTTAAAAATAAGGGTTCGCCCATTTAATATAGAGATGAGGAGAATATTTTTTCTCTCAGGGTCTAGTGGGTCTTTGGAACTCTCTTCCTCAAAAAACGCTGGATGCAGAGTATTTGAATACTTTTAAGGCTGGGCTAGATAGATTCTTGATAAGTAAGGGGGTGAAAGGTTATCGGGGATGGGTGGGAATGTGGAGTTGATATTACAGTCAGATCAGCAATGATCTTATTGAATGGCCATGCAAGCTTGAGGGGCCGAGTGGCCTACTCCTGCTCCTAACTTATATGTTTCTATGACTTTCATTCTCCATATTATTGGCCTATTTAGTGAGATTATCTAGGTCTTCCTGGAGGCTAACCTCACTGCTGCTTCAGTAATGGCCCTACAGACTAGGCAGTCATATGCAAAGAGTTGGTCTGACTTGATAATCCACCCTGGATATCAAATGTGAGAAACAAATGTGAGCCCAGGACAGTACCTTGGAGCACAGCGCTTAAGACTGGCTTTCAATTTGAGGTTTTGCACTTTCACTGTGCCTCTTTGTTCCAGTTTGGTAGGGAATGGTCTTATCCATTGCTTAGTATTTCCTCAGACTCCATATTCATCTAGTTTGTCCAATAGCTTCGCATATGGTACATGATCAAAAGCCTTGGAAAAATCTAGAACAGCTAAATCTGTGGTGATGCAATTGGCAAAGCCAGTCTGCTCACTGAAGTGTATGTAATAGATCCCAATGCACTATTTTGAAGAGGAGCAGGGGAGTTAATATTTAGCCTTCAACCAATTTCACTGAAATAGATTACCTAGTCATTATCATATTATCATATTGCCATATGTGGGAGCTATAGGTCAGTTCATGGATGGTAAGGATGAATTGTGATTCTGTTGCTTTGCTTTACAAATGGCATGCTGTTCGTCTATTACGA
The DNA here is from genome assembly GCF_017639515.1 of Carcharodon carcharias. Classification (NCBI taxonomy): domain Eukaryota; kingdom Metazoa; phylum Chordata; class Chondrichthyes; order Lamniformes; family Lamnidae; genus Carcharodon; species Carcharodon carcharias. The sequence goes on along the minus strand of NC_054471.1, from coordinate 56,185,096 downwards.
TATTCTGCCCTTCAAGTTGTCTCATTAGCTGACTATCAATGATATGTTTTGTAATTTAGTAATTCAGTAATCTAGTAATTAGCATAGACTACTATGATAGTCCTTGTTTCTTTTCATGGTTTAATTTCTGTCAGCGACTTTAGTTATTTTGACAATAATTATTACGTTACTTACACACACTTGTCAGTTATTTGATTCCTCATTTCTGGCAACTAAATTTTAATTTGCAAGCCTCCACACATCCACAATGTTCTGATAGGGGCTGGCAGAAGCTGCACCCTTTTACAGCATAAAGCCTCTTAAAATTTATCTTAAGCAGCCAATAAAATGTTAAGATAATTGGCAAAATATTCAGGGAAGATGAGGAGATGTTTTTAGTGCAACGAGTTGTTATGATCTGGCGTGCACTGCCTGAAAGGGTGACGGAAACAGTTTCAGTAATAACTTTCAATAGGGAATTGGGTATATTCTTGAAAATGATTACATTTGCAGCAGCCTGGAAAAATTTAGCAGGGGAATGGGACTAATTGGATTGCTCTACCAAATATCTGTAAAAGGCACAATGGACTGAATGGCCTCATTCTGTGCTGCTCAATTCTCTGAGTCTATAAAATCATATAGACATCAAATTGGACTAAGAAGGCGAACTTTATACAGTTTCCATGTTGCACAGAGACAAAACCCTCAGTATAACTAGCGAGTGAAGTTGCTAATATGACCACACACTGAATGTTAATAAATAGCATTAAGGCCACCTTGAGGATGTGACCTTCCATTGCTTGAGCTTTGTAGCATCTTCAGCAGGAACTGCAACCAGCGCAACAAAAGCACTGAAATAAATTGCCAATGGTAACTTTTTTAAATTATATTTATATTGCACCTTTCATGACCTCAGGCTGCCCAGGCAACGAGGTATATTTAAAACTTAATCACTGGTTTAATGTAGGAAATGCAGCAGTGAACTTCCACACAGCAAGATCCCACATATAGCAATACTGATAATATGATAATAACTAGGTAATCTGTTTTAGTGACGTTGGTTGAAGGCTAAATATTAACTCCCCTGCTCTTCTTCAAAATAGTGCAATAGGATTTGTTATGTACACTTCAGCGAGCAGACAGGCCTCAGTTTGAAGTTTAATCTCAAAGAAGGCATCTCAGTCATCAATTTGTTGGCTAAAGTGAGAAAAGCATAACTGACATTTGAAGAGTGTGTCAGGAGATGTACATTGGGGCAGTTACAAAAACAGAGCAGATGTTATAACCCAGTGCATATAACAACACTAATCAGGCATTTAATCTGAAAGTACTAGCTAAACAGCAACAACTTTCATTTAGACAGCATCTTTAATATATTAAAATGTCTCATAACACTTCACAGCAGTGAATACCAAACAAAATTTGACACAGAGCTGCATAAATAAACAGTAGGGCAGGTGATAAGGTAGGTTTTCAGGAGCATCTTATGGGAAGAGAAGGAGGTAGAGAGGCAGGGATTTTTAGCAAAGAAATTCCACAGCTGAAGGCTAAGGCAATTGTAGTCATGGCAACCAATGTTGGAACAAAGATACTAAATGGCTGTGCAAGAGGCCAGGATTAGAGGAGTTCAGATCTCTAAAAGAGTTGTAGGGTTGAAGGAGGCCACACAGATAGGGAAGGGGGAAGCCATGGTGAGATTTGAAAATAACAATGTTGTTGGATCCTATGGATCCTCTTCCCATGCTTGTTGTGAATGGTGGATAGAGTTGATCAGCAGAGACTTCATAGGTGGAAACTCTTAGTTTATTTACAAATGTACTCAGCAGCAACTAAACATATGCTTACACTTCAAATTGAATAACTACACTCCTATCTGCTAACTACTAATGACTGAAGTAGCTCATGTTACTAAGATCATGTGATCTTCCTTAATAGCATTCTTCTTAAAGGCATATTACACATCAGATAAATTCATAATTACCATATACCCCCACCTTACTCAGAAATACTTTTTTATATTTATAATTACAATTTTCTCAAAATAGCAAAATATTTACACTGATAAGTAATTTACAAATTCAGTCTTTCTGGGGGTTTCCTTAAGCGTGTAAGACCATAAGACCATAAGACATAGGAGCAGAAATTAGGCCATTCGGCCCATCGAGTCTGCTCCGCCATTCAATCATGGCTGGTAAGTTTCTCAACCCCATTCTCCCGTCTTCTCCCCGTAACCTTTGGTCCCCTTACCAATCAAAAACCTATCTATCTCAGTCTTAAATACATTCAATGACCTGGCCTCCACAGCCTTCTGTGGTAATGAATCCCATAGTGTAGAGCATCTCGGCTCTACAACTTCAGATAACTTGTCAGGAACCTCCTTTTCTGGAGTTGCCTGAATATCAGGTGCTTTGGTGGGCACCTGCAAATCTGTATCCTCCACTCTTGAAGGAACATCAGATATGTCTGTACTGCGTTGAGTTCTCTCAACAGGAAACACTGACCCGGTTGTGAACACTGGTGGAATAATTTCTTGGTGATTTATTTCTCTCTTCCTTAGATGACCCACGTGTCTCCGTATGACGCAACATTCCACCTCCAAGTGGTAAGATAGAGGTCGAGTTACTGCACTTATTTTACCCACTTTGGTCCTTCTCCACGTATACTGTTTCTCCCATGGTAAATTTCCTCTCACGACTATGCCAGTTGTGTCCAGTTTTCTGGCTTCCCTGCCGCCTTTCCACCATCCCCCCTAAATTCATCATTATTAAGCTCAATCTCATCCTGAGACAGTGTTTAACTCCACAGGCGTGGCACCCGTTGTTGTGTGAGGGATGGTCCTATAATGGAAAAGAAAGCGTGCTAGCTTGTTTGTTAAGGAATCTTCAATTAACTCCTTCATGCCCACCTTGAACATTTGAAACACCCTTTCGGCCAGTCTGTTTGAGGAAGGGTGGTACAGTGAAGATTTTAGATGAGTGATACTGTTGAGGCTGATAAACCACTGAAACTCAGCACTCGTAAGTGCCGTGCCGTTATCAGAAATGACCACTTCTGGTAGTCCGTTAATGGCAAATCTTTGACGTAATTTCTCAATTGTGGCAGAAGACATTGGTGACTTCACCTCATATATGGCCATCCTTTTTGAGTGGGCATTAATAATGAGCAGAAACACTGTTCCCATGAAAGGTCCCACATAGTCAATGCGTAACCACACCCATGGTCTTCCTGGACACTCCCAAAGGTGTGACAGAACTGTTGAAGGTATCTTTTTCAGTTGCTGACATTGCACATAATTCTTCACTAGACTGTCTATTTCACCATCCATCCCAGGTCACTATATGTAGCTGCGTGCAATGGTCTTCATTCGGGATATTCCTAGATATGTGCTGTGTAATTCGATTCGCAATGGCTCTCTTCCCTTTGGAGGAACTATCACTGGTGTTCCCCACAGTAACATGTCATTCTGGCTGGTTATTTCATGTCTTCTGTTGAAGTACGGTTTCATTTTGTCAGATATAGGCTCCTGTGACCAACCACGAAACACTTCTTCTTGTACTTGAGATAGGACTGGGTCCCTACTTGTCCAGTCTCTGATCTGTCAAGTGCATTCTGATGAGGAACCTAAGAAATTTAGCAATAAAACAAGTTCCTGTGGAACTGGGACTTCCTCATCATTTTCTTGTAAAGGCAAATGACTCAGTGTATCGGCGTTTGTGATTTGATTGCCAGGCCTATGAATGAAAGTATATTCATGCACTGCCAGGCCCATCGTTGTATTCTGCTGAGGCTATGGGTGGTATAGCATTGTCCTTGCTGAATAGCCCTAGCAATGGCTTGTGGTCTGAAACGATAGTAAAATGGCGGCCGTGTATGTATTGGTGAAATTTCTTGACCAAGGATGATTGACGCCTCCTTTTTCTATCTGCAAGTATCCCTTTTCCGCTGTAGTGAGCGTTCTTGATATGTATCCTATAGGCCATTCCTTGCCATCATCCATCTGATGGGAGAGCACTGCTCCCACTCCGTAGGGGGATGCTTCACATGTCAGCACCAATTCTTTTCTGTGGTCATAATGTATTAATGGGTTGGACGAGCGCAACAATTGTTTCACCTCCATGAAACCTTCTTTCTGGGTTGCCTTTCAAGACCAACATTGGTTCTTTTTTGAGTAGATAATGTAGGGATGCCAGTTCTGTAGACAAATTGGTTCAGAACCGCTCATAATAATTCATCATTCCTAGGAATGATTTGAGCTCTGAGGCATTCTTTGGCGCAGGTGCCTCTCTTATGGCTCTCACTTTCTCCTCTACTAGTTGGAGGCCCTGTCAATCTACCCGGTGGTCCAAATAGATCACGTCCCTTGCTTGGAATGTGCCCTTTTTTAAAAAACACACTCCAGCCTGCAAGAAATGTTTTAAGACTTCTTCTAAGTTTGCCATATGATCTTTTCCAGTGAATCCTGCCACCAAAACACCTTCTAAATAGACTACAGCCTGGGACAGTTCTTGCAGTAAACTTCCATTGTTCTCTGAAAGATGGCGCAAGCTGAGGACATGCCGAAAATCAATCTAATGTATCGGTGCAACCCTTTGTGGGTATTAATTGTGATAAATTCCCAGGGGGCCTTCTCTAACTCTAATTGTTGATAAGCATGACTCATATCAAGCTTCGTGTAGGCGGTTCCACCTAACAGCTTAGCATACAGGCTTTCAATTTTTGGTATGGGGTGTCTGTCTAGCTTAGCTACTTTATTAACTGCCAATGTGTAGTCTCCACAAATTCAATTGCTTTGGTCAGATTTAAGGACAGGGACCATGGGTGCTGCCCATTCTGCGAAATGCACAGGTTGTATACTGCCCAGTTTTTCTAGTGTGTCCAGCTCAGTGTCGACCTTTTCTTGCAGTGCATAAGGTATGGGTCTTGACTTCATGAATCGGGGGGGATTGCCTCTGGATCCACATGAATTTTTGCTTGCAGCCCCTGGATCTTCCCAAGTTCATTCTTGAAGTCTGTGGTGTATTTTTCTAGTAGCTCTGGTAACCCACTTGCTCTTAGCTGGAAAATTTCAGCCCATTCTAACTTAATCTCCTTTAGCCAATTCCACCCCAGGAGACTTGGCCCCCTCACCTGCTATCACCAGCAAGGGTCGCTTTACCGATTGGCTTCCATAATGGACACTAACTCTGCTTCTGCTTTTGACTTGGATGTCTTCACCCGTATATGTTTTTAACTGGCAGTTGTTTCTTCTAAATTTAATTGATGTTCCACATTATTCAGATATCTGAAGGTCTATTCCCCAATTACTGAAGTGGAAGCTCCTGTGTCCACTTCTATTTGAACAGATCTACAATTCAATTTCACTGTTACATAGATTGGTTCTATTTGCCTAACCTTCAAACTGAATGAGTAAATACCTGATTTTTTTGCTTAAGTCTCTTCTACGTTGTAGATCTCACTAGGTTATTTCTTTCATTTAAAAAGTCTGCTTGACTCTTTTCTTGCACTTTCTCATTATGGGCCAAATTTGGGCTCATTGCGTGGCACATGCCCCACCCGAATGAGCATAAAATGACATGTGATGACTTTGGGTGGGCATCCCAACCTCATCATGCACTTGCACGAAATTACAGTCGGTTGGCATGAGCGGGAGTTGGCCATGCACCTGCCAACAATTAAAAGGCCTATTAAGGTCATTAACAATCCAATTGATGTAAAATTTTTGCTGCCAGTCCAACCTTATGGTTGGCGGGCAGGTGAAAAGGCCAGGCAGCCTTTGCATTTTTTGCGAAAACTCATCCACGGGCGGGATGAGTTTTCAATCCGTCATTAAAAAAAAATTTAAAAATGTCATACTAATTTCTAGCATGTCCCTGCTCATGTGACCGAGTTACATAAGCAGGGACATGTTAGAAATCAGTATGAAAATAGAATCACATGCGGGGACATGTTTTTTAATTTTCTACAATGCTTTTTTTTAAATTTTTCATATCTTCATCTTCCTGAGGCAGCGCTATGCCTCAGGGGTCTTTTCCTGTGCGCACTTGCACGCATGTGCAAATTCGTACGCTCACCTACCCACACCCCCCAACCCTGAACAGGCAGCACTGAGTGCTCCATCACGGGTAACATGCTGGGTGGGCCTTAAATGGCCCATCAGCGTGAAATTGTGGTCCGGCCCCGATCATGGTCGGTGGTTGGCTTCTCGACCGCTCCCACCTGCCCCTGTCAAGCCCGCTTCTTAACAGGGCCTTACATTTTCGTGCCCTTTATGGCAGGGCTTTCCCACCAGATGAGGGGAATGGCACCATTTTCCGCGCCCGGCATGACTTTTGAATTAATTATTGCGCTTTCCATTGCCAGTGCAATCTCTAATGCCTTCTTGTAATCCAAATTTGCTTTGGACAATAAACTCTTCTAAATTGTGTCCTCATTCACACCGCACACTAAATGATCGCTAAGCATATTTTTTAGGGATGTACTGAACTCACTATGATCCGTTAATTGCTGCAAACTTAGCTGGCAACTGCCTCCCCGGGGCTCTCATTCTTGAATTAAACTTGGACCTTTGCATCATTACTGAGGGCTTTGGTTGGTGATGGCCCTTCACCAGGTCCACTAACTCATCAAAATTTCTTGAATCTAGGGCACTGGGTGCTGTCAAACTTCGAATCAAGCCATAGGTTTTATTCCCACATGTACTTAAGAGGATTACTTGCCCCTTCTCTTCCCCTATCACCTTGTTTGCTTGGAAAAAAACGTGAGATGGTCACTGTAATGAAATCAATCGTCTGTTGCTGGACCGAAAGGATCAATTTTTCAGAATTGTGGCATTCTGTGAGGGAATTACTTTGACAATTTGAACGGAACTTCTACTTACAATTACTGTGTGAGGTACAGTGACGATTTTGTTCTCTTGATTTCTTCTGTTTAACTTGTATGATCCTCATCGCCAGTTTGTTGAATCCTATGGATCCTCTTCATATGCTTGTTATGCGTGGTGGCCGAGTTGGTACTATTGATAGAGTTGATCAGTAGAGCGATCATAGATGGAAACTCTTAGTTTATTTACAAAGGTACTCAGCAGCAACTAAATATGTGCTTACACTTCAAACTGAATCACTACACTACTAAGTACTAACTACTGAGGTAGCCCACGCTACTGTACTATTGGATACAAGATCATTTGATATTCATTAATAACATTCTTATTAAAGATATATTACACATCAGATAAGTCCATAATTACCACAAGTGTGAATTTTAAAACCTAGCTGTTCATGTACCAGGAACCAATGTAATTCAGCGAGCACGACATGGGCTGTAGGGCTTTATTGAGTTCAAGTTTATGGAGGATGAGGGTGGGAGGCTAGATGGAAAGCAATTGAAATTGCTGAGAGGTAGCAAAGGCATGAATGAGGATTTCAACAGCATATGAGAGCTGAGGTAGGATCAGACAATATTACTGAGGCAGAAGTCCTGCAGATGGGCTGGCTATGGGATTGGAAGCTCAGCTCCCAGGGTCAAATGGGACAGTGAGATTGCAAACAATCAGGAGGAGATGGTGGCATCATGATAAAATCACTAGACTAATATTCAACAGCCCAGGCTAATGCCCATGGGACATGGAATCAAATCCCACCATGGAAGCTGGTGGAATTTAAATTCAATTAATAAATCTGGAATTTAAAGCTAGTGATTGTTGTGAAAACCCATCTGGCTCACCACTGGCCTACATGTGACTCCAGAACCAAAGCAATGTGGTTAACTCTTAACTACGTTCTGAAATGGCTTAGCAAACCACTCAATGGAAGGGCAATTAGGGATGGGCAACAAATGCTGGCCTTGCCAATGACGCTCACTACCCATGAAAGAAAGAAAAAAAATCAGATTGAGCCTCCAACAGTTACCACAGTGAAGGATGGAGGTGTTGGTAAGGGAAGGGAATCTGCAATGGGGACCAAAGTCAATGGCTTCCATCTTGCCAATATTTAACGGCAGAAAATTTCTGCTCATCCAATATTGGTTGTTGGACTAGCAACGTGACAAATTGGCGGCAGTGGAGGGATTGAGAGAAGTGGTGGCGAGTTGGAACTGAGAATCAGCAACATTCATATCGAACCTGATGTGTTTTCAGGCGATGTAAACAAGAAGTAACATGTAGTTGAGAAACAGGAGGAGGACATGCACCATAACTATGCATGGTTATTGGCATACTCTGCATTATCCCAGTGAGTGTGGCACATTTTAATATATCACAATTGTTATTATCTCAGCAGATGCTAATACTGGATAAGTCAGATCCCAGAGTGAAACCTGGCCTGATAAATCCTAACTTTGTTTTTTGTTTAGAATGTGAAGGAAAATTATTGAACAAATTCACAGGAATCTGCTGATGAACTTTTAACACAGAGAATAAAACAATGATTAAACAAGAAAAATGAACGATTTTATACCGGACAAAAAGGTTAGAAAGATCTCAATATGAACACAAAAAAAGGATTCAAATGTTAACTATTCCTTCACCCCAGCTATATCTTTACAGGCATAGAAATTAGGAAAGATAAAACAATTTCCCATACTTATCTCATACTCTAATATTCAGGGTAAATATGAGGTACATGTCAATTAACAGGCGAACTTGGTCAGACACACCACCCTCCAAAATAAATGACGGATGCGACCAAAGCTGATTCCATGGATTTTGCAACAATCCGCCCAGATGTTTGTCATATTGTGAGCCAACCAGTCCCTCTGAAACTTTACCTTTCTCACAAGGGTTTCCAATCTCCACATTTGAAGATCTCGCCTTGGAATTCTCTTCAAATGTCACTCCCACTCAGATGGCTTCAACAAGGATCCACTTCCAGGGTTTCAATCTCACCATCCGAGATTCCTTTCCCCTGGATCTCCACGTACACTCAAGCTTCACCTACCAAGCACAATTTCAGATCTTCAACTGTGTCAAACAGAACACCACCACTGCTCCAAAGGTTACCTTTGCTCCTACAACCCATAGTACAGAATCACCACCTTCAGATCTTTTGGGGCTTCTCTCGAGACCACTCTGCTTCAAGTCTCCTCCCCACAGCTCTTTCTCATTAGTGCAAAGCCTTTCTCCGCTCTTTTTTTTCAACTTTATTTATCGGGGCCTATTTCTGATCCCTATCTTTGTCCCTTACCTGGGATTTCCTGTTCCCCTCCCTGTGTCCTGCTCCCTGGGACCCCTTCTCTCGAATGGCGTTCCCATTCAGGTCACCTGACCTGCTTTTTTGAGCCATTTCACTTCCTCGGAAAAACAAAAAACTGCACATGTGTGGCCACTTCCCATGTACAGAAGGCCTGAGGCCCATTATTAACTTGAGTTTCCAACCTCTGAGGTAAGCATTCATGTTTCATAATACAGTATACTTGCAAATGATTTATACTTAAGTATGCAAATTCAATTAATGAGTGCATTAATCAGTCTAAATATGTCTTTTCCATTAATTAGACAATTAAGTGACTGCAATACCATGAGTTAATACTCATAATGTGTACTGAAAAGAAAGGAAGAAGAATGTAGTCTGAAGGCACTGGAAAGAGCATCTTGAAAGGGTTGTTCCAATAAAATCAGTCATGAAGAACAGGAACAATTTTAATTTAATTCAAACTTCATGATATTGCAACCAGTGCAACTTGCAAAATGTAAAGTAGTGTCATGGATCTGGTGATCCTTTGATATCAAATATTATTTAAGAAGGTTAAATTTCAGCATAACTTGCTATTATGCAAATTAGAAGTCACAGAAAATACGATGAAATCATCTTTACCCCATGGCCATGCTTTTAACATAAAAGTAAACAATAAAACAAGTTGAAGGTTTCCTACAGTTCCAAAAATTATAGGCTGTAATCTCATCCTATTGAAGGCATCTAATCGAGAATGGTTGACCTTTTCTTCACATAAAACAAACACATAAGTCAACTCCATAGATGGGGCAGTGTGTAATTATTTTTCTACACCCACTCTGATAGTTACTCTTACATTCTGGTTTGATATGTCCCTAATGCACGTTGGAAACTTCATCTGATATTTGTTCCCTTTCTACCCTCCAGTCAAGATCTATTTAAATGAATCTGATTAAATCTTTTAATTTTTTGTAGGAATTTTTCAAACTTTACAGTCTAGAGGGAAGATGGTTACTGGGAGACAAGGTAGTGTTATGGCAGGTGGATGGTAAATGCTAAGCTGCCCAAATCACAGACAGAAACTTGAAGCAACTGCCAGAGCTATTTGCAATTTGCACTTATTTCAAGATACGGGCTTTGAATTCAGTAAAAGATGGCCGCTAAGTCTTATAGATTTCTTACAAAACTAAATTAAACCTTTATTAATAGAAGGAATGACATTAGGCACATGCCTAGATCTACAAATTACTACTATGTTAACTTCTAAATCCCCGAATTAATCTAACTCCGTTACACCTCCATTAAGGCAACAGTAAAAGTACATATATTTTAAAAGACCCAGGTAAAGTGACACGATGCCCTGAACAGTCGAATTCAAAGTGAGTTTTAACTTCAGTTCTTTAGACAGCAGCTTTAGGCTTAGATGCTGGAGACTTTTCACACTTGTGTTAGATCATAAAATGCCTTCTTTCCCACACACAACTTCATCTTCTTTTGAATGCAAATTCCCATTGTTTGACTGTGTCTTTGGACTTTACCTCTCTAATAATAAAAATCTATCACAACACCAATTTTACCAGTAATCTTTGGGAAAAATAAACACATGGTTCCTTATCTTCTCCTGGCTAAGTGAAACATTTCACCCCCTCTTTTGAATTCAAGCTAGTCTGGTTTATTTAAAAATGCAAATGTTCCCTTTACATCTCACATTCTAAAACTTCACCCATGTTTACCTTTTTAACATTTCAAACCTAGCTTATCTTCTGATCCATCAAAGCCTTCAGGCCAGCTACCTTTAATTCAATTAAGTGGCACACACACACAGACCCACAGACACAGATCTACATTACAATAAATTCCAATAACATTATGAAAATTATATCTTCCTTACAATAAATACTGTTCAAGTATTAAGTATAGCCAAGGTAAGTGCAGAAAAATAGTCTTAGAGGGTCATAGACACAGAGGCCAGGATTTTCCACCCCTGCCAGCTGCAGGAATCATCATGGGTGGGACTGGGAAATTTGGATAGTGGCCAAAAGTCAGTTGACTTTGGGCAGGAATTTCCGTTTCTGCCATTGGTATGACTGGAAAATCCAAATAGGAGTTATGGCACAGAAGCAGAACATTTCAGCCCAACAAATCCATGTCAAATCTTTGAAGTCTGTAATCCAATCAGTCCCATCTCCTGCAACTTTATTTCCCTTAAATGCCCATACAATTTCCTTCTGAAATCATGAATCATCTCCGCTTCCACCACCATCATAAGTAGTGAGACCCATGTCTCTACCACATGTGCACAAAAATTTTCCTTCTCACTGTTAGGATGAGGTGGGGGGGTTGAATGACTCTCCTCTCTACCCCCTCCTCATTTGGCCAGAACAGGTAGTTTTGTTTGAAAAGCGTATACTTGCCAATTCAGTGAGTACTTGACTTTTTATGTGCTATAGTAACAAAAGAACCAATAGGACAGGTTTTCTTGAGTTCAGCAAAGAAAGAGATTAGCTTTGTTATACTTAAGCCACTTTAAGTAAAATACTAAAATACGCACTGACTTTCACACACACCACACACACACAGGCACACAGACACAGACACAGACACACACACTCGAAGTTTACACATGCACAGATACAGATTACAGAGTGGGGAGGGATAGGTTGGACAAATTGGAGGCTATAAAAAAAAGCTAAAAGGTATAAAACCTGTAATTTGGTGACTCATCTGGCTTCAGACAGAATTTGATGACCTCAATGCTGCCGATTTGAAAATGTAGACAACTGAGTTGGTTGTTCTTCAGGAGATAGTAGTGCTGGGTTGGATTCTTTTAAGCAATCTGTTTGTGGCAGGGTGTCCCTAGATGATCACAATCAGCAAGCAGGGTGCAAAGCTTACCAGGTGGGATAGAGAAAAAGATTCGGTTTTCTCCCTAAGCTGCTTGTCCTCAGTTCTACTGAAGAAACGTGCATAAAACATAAAAATGGTTGTCTTGTCATGTAACCTTCCTTCTCCAACTGCCGGGGGATTAGAAAAAAGACATTGGGCGGAATTGTCCCAGTTTTGCACTAAGTGCGGTAGCGGGCAGGTGGAAGACATTTTACTTGCCGGCCGCGATGGTGGGTTTTCAGGCCGTATCATCCCAAACCAGCCTCATTTTTATGCACTCTCGGGAAACACACTGTTTCCATGGCGGGCGGGCTCTCATTCACCCGCCCACTATCACCCCGCTGCTGCATAACAATGGGCGCCAGATTTAAAGTTCAGCTTCAAGCACACATCTCAGTGCTTCCTGACCACTACCGGTGCCTGGAAGACATGGCCCTGAAACTGAAAAAGACCGCAACCCCTGTTTCAGCGACGCATCCCTTGAGCACCATTTGGATGCCATGGAGGCACGTCAGGATGCCCTCTACCCCTGCTCTGGCCACAGGATGAGCAACAACAGCACCAACCCGGCTTGGAAGGCAGTGGCAGCGGAGGTCATTGCCAACGCCCTTCTAAAGAGGACAGCTACCTAATGCCACAAGAGGATGAATGATCTCCTCTGTTCTGTCAGGGTAAGTCTCTCTTCTCATTACCCTCAACTCACACACTCACAAACCCATCTGGACTCAATCATGTCACAGTTGCTGGAGCTGTAAAGGCAAGCGCGGGATGTCTGCAACATTACTCAGATTGCAAGGCACAATGAAGGAGTCCGTCCGCCGTCACTCTGAGGTAATAGTGCCAGCATGCCAATGCACTGAGGTCAAAACTGGTGGATGGTGGCCGCCGTGGAAACCTTGGTCCTGGGCTTTGCTCCTGCTCTGCTGCCTGGACTCAACTCCATCCTTGATGCCATAGTTGGCCTCCAACAGTGTGTATGTGAGAGGGGTACTTGGCAGTTAGGTCTCACTCCAGTTACACCTGCTCCTCGAGGAGTCAGGCTGGGATGTCCGGGCACCCATAAGGAAGAGGATCAGAGATGCCCGTTCTGGGCCCGTCCATCCAGGTGACCTTGATCACGCAGAGTTTCTGGCCCATCCGACTCCCCTCTTCCTGGGGCCTCAGCAGCCCCAGCTCCACAGGCCGAGGAGTGTGCCACTGTCACACAGCAGGACCCTGAAAGCAGGCCGGGGCCATCCAAGACTCGGCCCTCCAGAGGACACCCACCAAAGTCATCACAGTCAGAGTGTCACAGTCAGCAGGCTGCCTCCACCTCTGCTGTGAATGTCTCAGGAGCACCAAGGCGTAGAGCCAGAGTTAGGAAAGTTCAGGAGAATTAGTTGCACAGCCTGGGCGTGGGTGTTAATCACTAGTTCACTATTGTCAATAAACTCCTAAGAATGTCTCCCTGCCTATGGCTCCTTGTTCTGATGAGCAGTGTTTTTGTCACTCAGGTGTGAAACCTGTTTGCACAAGATAAAGGCAGGCGTCTCAGTCCAGGGCCTCTTCCTTATGCTCTGTGAAACCTTCAGACCAAAGTGATGGTCCGACCTCTCACTCCCTGGAAACATTACTGATGCCTGCACCTCAATGGTGTTTTTCACAGTTGCCAGAATGTAGTGGGCAGGCACCGCAGAGTTCTCCCATTCTCCCCGGTCCGCTCTCAACACCTTTAAAGTGGTGCTGGCCCTCATCTCCTCAGCATCTGTGACCACTGATGCTGCGCTCCTGAAATGCTCAGGTGCTGAAAGTGGACAAAGGACCAGATGCTCCTAAAGTTTCATGGCTGCATCTCTATGATATGACACTGCTCATGGAGCGCAAGGGAGCTGCCCTCGGCCAGACAGGAGTCAGAAATTCTTAGAGGTTATACGAAGATCTATCGAGTATTCTCACTGCATGTCATCATTTGGTGCATGTTATTGCTTCCAGTGTTTGAAAAATTCCGCTCATTAAAAGCACGAATTAAAATTTGTCAACTAACGCCTGTTAACAGTTACTGTTACAAATCTTGGCACTAAATATCCTCTCAGCAGTGTCACTGGCTACTCCTGCAAGTGAACCTCATGTTCTCTCGGGCCTGGAGTCACACCTTCACAGCTCAATATTTAGTTGTATGACCTGGGGCGTAACAGTAAAACTCCCCAACATTGTGTGAAACTAGTCAATATGATCTCATCCATGCCCCTCTGATCTTCAGTACTTTCCAGGGTCCTACCATTCATAGTGTACTCCCTTGCTTTGTTAGCCCTCCCCAAGTGCATTACCTCACATTTTTCCAGGCTGACTTCGACTTGCCACTGCTCTGCCCATCCATTGATATCCTCCTGCAGTTTACAGCTATCCTCCTCACTATTTACCATCCTAACAATTTTTGTGTCATCTGCAAGCTTCTTGATCATACCCCCTACATTTAAGCCCAAATCATTTATGTACACCACAAACAGCAAGAGCGCCAGCACCAAGCCCTGCGGGACCCCACTGGAAACAGACTTCCAGTCACAGAAACACCCTCTACTATCACCCTCTGCTTCCTGCCTCTCAGCCAATTTTGGGTCCAACGTGCAACTTTGCCTTGGATTTCATGGGCTCTTACTTTCTTGACCAGTCTGCCATGAGGAACCTGATCAAAAGCCTTGCTAAATCCCACGTGGACCACATCAAATGCATTACCCTCATCAACATTTCTGGTTACCTCCTCAAAAAATTCAATCAAATTTGTCAAACACAACCTTCCCTTAACAAATCCATGATGACTATCCCTGATTAATCCATGTCTCCCCAAGTGCCCCTCAGAATTCTTTCTAATAACTTCTCCACCACCAAGGTTAGACTGACTGGCCTGTAATTTCCTGGTATATCCCTTCCTCCCTGTTTTAATAATGGGTTAATTTTAGCAATCCTCCAATCCTCTGGTACCTCACCTGTGGCCAGGGAGGATTTGAAAATTACTGCCAGGGCCCCTGATATCTCTTCCCTTGCCTCCCTCAACCCTCAACCCGTCCTGGTTAAGTGTGACAGCCCCTTCATGCTTTCTGGAGAGTGGTGGCCACCACTTGGATGGCCCAAGATTAATGTGCTGCATGGCTGCCCTGTTAACTTGAGCCATGGGGTAGAATGGTCCAAACTGGGATGCTGACATTGCAAGGTGCTGTGAGCGCCTCCTGCAGTGACTGCTGCATGGCCAGCTTTAGCGAGGTGATTGTACAATGTGTGTAGCCGTCCAACTGTTCAGTGAATTTACAGTCTGTGCTATGATGGGCAAGGTGGGCTGGGGGCTTTTGGTTGTGCTTGGAAGCACTTAGTGGCACTTTGATGCCTCTTTGTTGCTTGAGTGGGTGGATAAGCTAGTTGACTGACACAAATCATATCACTGGGCCTGTGCCTGAACTGTCTCAGTGGCAGTGGAATGGTCACTTTATACAGGTTTCGCTAATGCGTGGCCACTTCCCTTGCCCGTCCTACCCTCTGCTCCGAAAACTTGTGCACTATATTCAACCGCAGGGCTGCCCTTGCCCCCCCGCAACCCCCCGCAACTAGTTGCCTCAACAGCAGGGCTGCCCTCAACCGCACCCCAGCCCCCCGCCATGAGTTGCTTCAACAGCAGGGCTGCCCTTAACCCTGACCCCCCAACACCCCTGAAGCTTGAAGTCCAACAGGTGACCCTGGCGAGCGCTGCAAAATGTTACTGTGTACTCACCTCCAAGTTCCCCTCAAAGTGCTGTCTGCCAAGTGCATGCCTTTATGTGCTGTTATGAAGCATGTCAGTGTGGTGGGAGGGGGGTGGGGGGGGGAAGCAATTTTGGCGGGCTGGCCTGATAATGATACGCTGATGTATTAGAATGAGGTTACCGACATCCAATGGCAGGAAACATGGCCCACTGTCAGTGGGATGAGCGGACGATCGCAAACTTTTTTCCCACCATCATAAAACCAACTGCATCATGTCCGCTCACACCACCGATCACACCCGACACCAGCGGGCACAGAAAATTCCACCCATTGCCCTTATATGAAAAAGTGACTTGATTAGCTCATGTCTGGATGCCAACCTAGCCAGGGCCCATTGTCCAAGTGATTAGTCTTAATGATCTTTCTACAACAGTTGAATATCTCAGGTGGTTATCATTGACGCCTTACTAATGAGACAGAAGATGTGAGTCCTTCACAACTCCCTGAAGTCATTGTCGTTAATGGGTTTTGTAGGCAGACTGACCCCAATCTGGTGAATTAGAATGTGGAATGTATAGCAATGCAAATTGGGGTTTGCCATCTTGGCCTGTGAGTTCAAGTCACTTTAGCCTCTGATTTTTTTTCAATTTTGTTTTTTTTACAGTTCAATTCAGGCTTCTAGCTGATGGATTAATATCATTATTTAGCATAAAGCATATCTTTATGACACTCATAAACCTTTGCATCTCTTACCCCAAACCTTAAGTCTGTGGCCTCCTAGCCATTGTATCATTAGCTAATGGAAACAGTTCTTCATTGTCTATCTTATCTAAACTGGTCATAATCATGTACACCTCCATCAAAACCCCCCTCAATCTGATTTGCCCCATGGAGAATAACTCCAGCTTCTCCAACCTAACCTGATAACAAAAATCTTTCATTCCTAAAACCATTCTGGAAAATCTCCTCTGTACCCTGTCAAGGAGCTTCCTATACTTCTTAAGGTGTGGCGACCAGAACTGGACACAATACTCTAGTTGTGGCCTAACCAAAGCTTATAAAGGTTTAGTATAATTTACTTTCATTTTTTTACTCAAGTCTTCTATTTATGAAGTCCAAGATCTAATATGCTTTACTAAATACTCTTTCAATATGTCCTACCACCTTCAAAGATCCTTCTTCTCCTTGTTGAAACCAGGTGGGAAGGGGTGACCTGGCTCCCCTCTATTCAACCTCCTCGGCTGGTCAAAACAAAGGGTTAAGTTTCTTTTTCACGCAGATATGCTTTTACCGAATCCAAATATATTTAACTATTTAAGCTGAGGGCAATAAGAAATCAATCAAACAAGGCTTTCTTAAGTACAAGAAAGAGCAAATTTATTAACCATTAAACCCAAGGCAAAAATAATAAAAATGTGACGTCTCTCACACACACAGATATCAGAAATATGGGAAGTTAGTGTCCAATTGAAAAAAAATTATAAAGATGTACGGTTAAGCGTCCTTTGATTGTCCTTGAAGCGTAGATTTTCAAACATTGTGGGTGATTTGGGTTAGCTGGTATCTTGGATGCGGTCAGATGTAGCAGTGATTGCAATTGTTCTGAGATCTCAGCTCGCTTGTAGATTTCTAGTAAAGCTGGATTCCGAACTGTGTAATACACTTGTTCCAAAAAAGGGAGAAAGAGAGAGAGAAAGAGAGAGAGAGAGAGAGAGACCAGCTTTCAGCCTCTTTCCTCTGCTGAAAACTTTCTTGCAAAATCTCTGCAGTGGCTACAGCCTGGCCTGAAATACTTCATTCATTGTGTATTTCCAAGCGGTTTTAGGTGGGTCTGTCTGGGGCAGCCATTTTTTCAATATCCAGCGCATTGCATTTTAAAATCTCTTCCTTAGACTGCGACAAGCTTTGATGGGTCTCTGAATTATAGGAAATGTCTCTTTCTTCACACTCCCCTGAGGGTGATTTGTTTGTTTTACACCTTCACCTTGGAACGTGGCCTTGTATTTTTAACTAGCTCTATCTCGTTTCAAATCGTAAAATTTCCAATCATTTGAAAGTTGAAAAATCATATTTCTCAGAATAAAGGGGCATAACCTCATGAACTCCTGTACACTCCCTGGAGTTCTAATTTTAGCCTGGATTTTTGCTGAGTTTGGATGACTCAGGAGCCCTTTAAAATTTCAGGCGAAACCCAATTCTGAGATTCCTGATCCCATTCCTGGTTTTCTGATTTTGAGGAATGCCTTTTAAGGTTGCAGGCTGGTTTGAGTCAAGAGACAGCACTTGGAATTCCTCACCTGGCTGGTTCAATTGTGGAGAGAGACGTGTCTACAATTTTCATGCAGTTAGGCCAGCTTTTTAAAGACTCGTGGTTCATGGCATCTCAGAAGTATGTCCATAGTCTTCATGAAGAAAACTTTTGAAAGGTGAGTTCAGAAGGTTCTCCTCATGCCCTCTATGCTAAGCTATGCCCCTCCACTCAAAACCCCCATGGCCCCTTATGGCAAGCTATGGCATTTCCAGCACATTCACCTACTAGTGAAAATAGTATATGTAAAAAAAACTTTTTAAACAAACAGCCATTCATTCATTACTTCCCACTATATTTAAAACATATCTTTTCACCACAGCCCAATAAAATGTTACACCAATCATCCAGAGCCTTTAAAGTATCAATAACAGAAACTGAAAGCACTTGAAACCTCTTAACCTTGAATAAATTAACATTATGCAATTGATAGCAGACGTCACAGCCAGAGCTGCCAATCAAGCAATGTTTTCCCCGAGGCTCATGTGTTTCAACAGAGTATGGAATTTCTGGGTTCTGAGTTGAGTGGAGGGGCATAGATTAACGTAGTGGGCATATGGGATTATGGAGGGTGGGCGAAGGGGAATAACTTGACATAGAGGGCATTAAGGGCTATGGGGGTGGGTGGGTGGTTTAGCCTGACCTAGGGTGCATGAGGTGGCATGGCTAGAGCATGGGGAGTGTGTGGGCATGAGGGCTGTGAGGGGTGAAAGCTAGAGGGCCTTACTTTTCTCATTATAACAGCAGCAAATGCCCAGAGGACCAAGGCGGGCCTTTTAAACACAGAGATAAAAACAAAAAACTGCAGATGCTGGAAATCCAAAACAAAAACAGAATTACCTTGAAAAACTCAGCAGGTCTAGCAGCATCGGCGGAGAAGAAAAGAGTTGACGTTTCGAGTCCTCATGACACTTCGACAGAACTAGGTGAATACAAGGAATGGGTGAAATATAAGCTGGTGTAAGGTGGGGTGGGGGGGGGGGAGGTGGTGGTGGGTTGGGTGGGGGGAGAGAAGTGGAGGGAGCTGATGTGGTTGTAGGGACAAACAAGCAGTGATAGAAGCAGATCATCAAAAGATGTCACAGACAACAGAACAAAAGAACACATAGGTGTCTAAGTTGGTGATGTTGTCTAAATGAATGTGCTAATTAAGAATGGATGGTAGGGCACTCAAGGTATAGCTCTAGTGGGGGTGGGGGGAGCATAAAAGATTTAAAAATATTTAAAAATAATGGAAATAGGTGGGAAAAAGAAAAATCTATATAATCTATTGGGAAAAAAACAAAAGGAAGGGGGAAGAAACAGAAAGGGGGTGGGGAAGGAGGAGGGGGTCAAGACCTAAAGTTGTTGAATTCAATATTCAGTCCGGAAGGCTGTAAAGTGCCTAGTCGGAAGATGAGGTGTTGTTCCTCCAGTTTGCGTTGGGCTTCACTGGAACAATGCAGCAAGCCAAGGACAGACATGTGGGCAAGAGACCAGGGTGGAGTGTTGAAATGGCAAGTGACAGGGAGGTTTGGGTCATTCTTGCGGACAGACCGCAGGTGTTCTGCAAAGCGGTCGCCCAGTTTACGTTTGGTCTCTCCAATGTAGAGGAGACCGCATTGGGAGCAACGAATGCAGTAGACTAAGTTGGGGGAAATGCAAGTGAAATGTTGCTTCACTTGAAAGGATTGTTTGGGCCCTTGGACGGTGAGGAGAGAGGAAGTGAAGGGGCAGGTGTTACATCTTTTGCGTGGGCATGGGGTGGTGCCATAGGTGGGGATTGAGGAGTATGGGGTGATGGAGGAGTGGACCAGGGTGCCCCAGAGGGAATGATCCCTACGGAATGCCGACAGTGGAAGTGAAGGGAAGATGTGTTTGGTAGTGGCATCATGCTGGAGTTGGCAGACATGGCGGAGGATGATCCTTTGAACGCGGAGGCTGGTGGGGTGATAAGTGAGGACAAGGGGAACCCTAACATGTTTCTGGGAGGGAGGAGAAGGCGTGAGGGCGGATGCATGGGAGATGGGCCGAACATGGTTGAGGGCCCTGTCAACGACCGTGGGTGGAAAACCTCGGTTAAGGAAGAAGGAGGATATGTCAGAGAAAATGTTTTTGAAGGTAGCATCATCAGAACAGATGCGACGGAGGCGAAGGAACTGAGAGAATGGGATGGAGTCCTTACAGGAAACGGGGTGTGAGGAGCTGTAGACGAGGTAGTTGTGGGAGTCGGTAGGGTTGTAATGGATATTGGTGGACAGTCTATCACCAGAGATTGGGACAACGAGGTCAAGGAAGGGAAGGGAAGTGTCAGAGATGGACCATGTGAAAATGATGGAGGGGTGGAGATTGGAAGCAAAATTAATAAATTTTTCCAAGTCCCGACGAGAGCACAAAGCAGCACCGAAGTAATCATCGATGTACCGGAGAAAGAGTTGTGGAAGGGGGCCGGGGTAGGACTGGAACAAGGGATGTTCCACATAGTCCATAAAGAGACAGGCATAGCTGGGGCCCATGAGGGTACCCATAGCCACACCTTTTATTTGGAGGAAGTGAGAGGAGTTGAAGGAGAAATTGTTCAGTGTGAGAACAAGTTCAGCCAGACGAAGGAGAGTAATAGTGGATGGGGATTGTTCGGGCCTCTGTTGGAGGAAGAAGCTAAGGGCCTTCAGACCATCCTGGTGGATTTTGGGTAGGAGGTAGAAGCGGGCTGTCCGAGGTTGAGCGACTATCAGGTTGGAAGCTGTGGGAGGAAGATCCCCAGAGGAGATGAGGTCAGTGACAGTCCTGCAAACAATGGCTTGATGTTCAGTGGTGGGGTCATGGTCCAGGGAGAGGTAGGAGGAAGTGTCTGCGAGTTGACGCTCAGCCTCCGTGAGGTAGAGGTCAGCGCGCCAGATAACAACAGCACCACCCTTGTCAGCAGGTTTGATGACCATGTCAGGGTTGGACCTGAGAGAATGGAGTGCAATAAGTTCAATGAGAGCGAGATTAGAATGGGTGAGAGGAGCAGAGAAATTGAGACGACTAATGTCACGCCGACAGTTCTCAATGAAAAGATCAAGAGAAGGTAAGAATCCAGAGGGAGGGGTCCAGGTGGAGGGAGAATATTGGAGGTTGGTGAAAGGATCCGTTGAATGGGGAGAGGACTCCTGCCCAAAGAAGTGAGCCCGGAGACGAAGACGGCGGAAGAAGAGTTCAGGATCGTGCCGAGCCCAAAATTCATTAAGGTGAGGGCGTAGGGGTATGAAACTAAGTCCTTTGCTGAGCACAGAACGTTCAGCGTTGGAGAGGGGAAGGTCAGGGGGTATAGTGAATACACGGCTGGGGCTGGGATTGGAAGATGGGGTGGGGATGGAGGGACAGGCAGGGGTGGAGGGTCCTAGATGGGTGTTGGTGTTGATGAGTTGTTGGAGCTTGCGTTCCTCAGCACTTGAGAGAAAGAGAAAAAGTTTCTTGTTGAGGCGACGGATGAGACGAAGAATAGAATGAAACTGGGGGCACGCGCAGCTTTGAAAAAGGGTACGGCGGTGCTGCTGGAGGGAGAGGTCGAGTGTGTTCCTATGGCGGCGCATGGCACTGAGTGTGGATCTTAGGATGCAACGGCCTCTACACCTCCATCCCCCACCAGGATGGTCTGAGGGCCCTTAGCTTCTTCCTCCAACAGAGGCCCGAACAATCCGCATCCGCCACTACTCTCCTCCGTCTGGCTGAACTTGTTCTCACGCTGAACAATTTCTCCTTCAACTCCTCTCACTTCCTCCAAATAAAAGGTGTGGCTATGGGTACCCGCATGGGCCCCAGCTATGCCTGTCTCTTTATGGGGTATATGGAACATTCCTTGTTCCAGTCCTACTCCGGCCCCCTTCCACAACTCTTTCTCCGGTACATCGATGATTACTTCGGTGCTGCTTCGTGTTCTCATCGGGACTTGGAAAAATTTATTATTTTTGCTTCCAATCTCCACCCCTCCATCATTTTCACGTGGTCCATCTCTGACACTTCCCTTCCCTTCCTTGACCTCGCTGTCTCAATCTCTGGTGATAGATTGTCCACCAATATCCATTACAAGCCTACCGACTCCCACAACTACTTTGAACACAGCTCCTCACACCCGGCTTCCTGTAAGGACTCCCACCCATTCTCTCAGTTCCTTCGCCTCCGTCGCATCTGTTCCGATGATGCTACCTTCAAAAACAGTTTCTTTGACATGTCCTCCTTCTTCCTTAACCGAGGTTTTCCACCCACGGTCGTTGACAGGGCCCTCAACCATGTCCGGCCCATCTCCCGTGCATCCGCCCTCACGCCTTCTCCTCCCTCCCAGAAACATGATAGGGTTCCCCTTGTCCTCACTTATCACCCCACCAGCCTCCGCATTCAAAGGATCATCCTCCGCCATTTCTGCCAACTCCAGCATGATGCCACTACCAAACACATCTTCCCTTCACTTCCACTGTCGGCATTCCGTAGGGATCATTCCCTCTGGGGCACCCTGGTCCACTCCTCCATCACCCCCTACTCCTCAATCCCCAACTATGGCACCACCCCATGCCCACGCAAAAGATGTAACACTTGCCCCTTCACTTCCTCTCTCCTCACCGTCCAAGGGCCCAAACAATCCTTTCAAGTGAAGCAACATTTCACTTGCATTTCCCCCAACTTAGTCTACTGCATTCGTTGCTCCCAATGTGGTTTCCTCTACATTGGAGAGACCAAACGTAAACTGGGCGACCGCTTTGCAGAACACCTGCGGTCTGTCTGCAGAATGACCCAAACCTCCCTGTCGCTTGCCATTACAACACTCCACCCTGGTCTCTTGCCCACATGTCTGTCCTTGGCTTGCTGCATTGTTCCAGTGAAGCCCAACGCAAACTGGAGGAACAACACCTCATCTTCCGACTAGGCACTTTACAGCCTTCCGGACTGAATATTGAATTCAACAACTTTAGGTCTTGACCTCCCTCCTCCATCCCCACCCACTTTCTGTTTCTTCCCCCTTCCTTTTGTTTTTTTCCCAATAAATTATATAGATTTTTCTTTTCCCCACCTATTTCCATTATTTTTAAATATTTTTAAATATTTTAAAATATTTTAAAATATTTTATGCTCCCCCCACCCCCACTAGAGCTATACGTTGAGTGCCCTACCATCCATTCTTAATTAGCACTTTCGTTTAGATATATATCACCAACTTCGACACCTACGTGTTCTTTTGTTCTGTTGTCTGTGACATCTTTTGATGATCTGCTTCTATCACTGCTTTTTTGTCTCTACAACCACACCACCACCCTCCACTTCTCTCCCCACCACCTCAAACCCCCCCACCCCCCCGCACCCCCCACCCCCCACCCATCCCCCCACCACCTGAAACCAGCTTATATTTCACCCATTCCTTGGATTCACCTAGTTCTGTCGAAGGGTCATGAGGACTCAAAACGTCAACTCTTTTCTTCTCCGCCGATGCTGCCAGACCTGCTGAGTTTTTCCAGGTAATTCTGTTTTTGTTTTGGGCCTATTAAACAGCCTGTCTCTGAACCTGGCAGCCCCAGTGGCTGCCCCTGACTTCTTCCCAGGTTGGCTGGCCTGACTGCAGCCTTCACCTGCCCACTAGCAATGAAGATATCATCTTTGCAGGCACCTCCTTCTGAGGCAGACATGCAAACCTAGGAATTTTCCCAACTCCCACTGCTCGCCTTGGTGATGAAAATCGTAGCCACTTCCTCTGTATTGCCCCTCCTTATCCCTTCTGCCAAATGCTATTGTGTATTAAATTTCAAAGGCCACTTGTCTGCCCATTTTGCTAACCTAGCAGTTAACAGGTGGCATCATCACTGTTTGCCACACCTCCAAGTTTTGTATGATCGGTAAATTTTGAAATTTTACTCCATTTATTTCAACATCCAGGTCATTTAAATGTATGAGAATGAAAGAAGGATTTGCATTTATAAACTGTTTTTCACAACCTCAGGATATTCAAAAGCACTTTACAATCAATTAAATACTTCTGAAGCATGTTACTTGCAAAACATTGATTTATGACAGCCAATTGCTTCACAGCATGGTCCCACAACAGTGTTGAGAAGAATGACAAGATCATATGTTTTAATGAGCTGAATCATGTTGAAAGAACGAAGTATAAAGAAGTACTATTGTTTACCTGCAACTTGCGCCCAAACTCCTTGCGTCAAAGGACACAATCAGTGGAAAAGGAACTGGAGACTGAAATTGGGAGAACCTTTGCAATAATCTCCCAGCAAGTTATCGAGAGACGTAAAAACTGTTCTGCATACAATATATAACAAATTAGTTAATACGTTCAGAAGAAATTCCCCTGCTTACTATTTAAATGAATGGCATCAAGTCTTCAACCCTCTTTAAATAAAATGGTTAAAATAGATTCATAGAAACACACACAGGCCAAAGAACTTCTATCCGGGAATAATGCCAATGTTCAAATTGAAGCAAGAATGAAAGGGAGAAATTTGCTTGCTTCTAGTGGTGCTACACAGACTTAACTCAATTCACCAGGGCAAGCAGTGCCACGGGCCACACAGGTAGTGGCATGGGCTGTATTTCTCATTGGTATCAACGTGCAGCCCAAGGAGCTGCCTGTCCCAGTAAATCGACATAAGCCTGCATTGCATGCAAACAAATTCCACCTCGCACCCCATCCCTCCCAAAAGAGCTTTAGGATATCGGAAGGATGGCCTTTTGATGGGCTGAGTGTTCTTTCCTCATCTTTACTTGGCCTTACATTCATTGGCCCAGAACATAACAACATTGCAAATGCCTGTAGTCTGAAAAATAAAAGGAAATAAGGAAATGAAAACTGTAGGTGATAATCACTGAAAGCATCCAATCTGGAATCTTTGACTTTTTCCATGTGTTTAAGTGCAACAAGTCAACAATTTAAGAGTGCACCGTGTGATTATGTCCTCACATCCACGCTGCTTGTCACCCTCCAGTTTATATTTAGGCTTGAACTATCCCGGATGCATTTTGCGCACTGCAGCTGATAATATTTGGTTCAGCTGACTTCCAAAAGAGAAAGCAGGCTTAGTTTAATCAGAGCTGTATCTTTTTGTTTTGTACTAGGACTTTTTAATCCTACTGTTACACAGTTGCCAAGATTTATAGGAGGCACTGAAATATTCCGATATAAGAAATGACAAATTTATAACTCCACAGGCACGAATCAGCTTTCGCTTTTTGTTTATCTATTCAGAAAAACATTATGTTTTTCACCAGAAGTGCTATGTCTTGCCTTGCAAAAGTAGGACATTTTAGGAAAATTCTGCATTGTTATAGTCAAATGTGGAAAAGTCGAGAAGCTCACAATTATTTTCAAATTCAAACTCTAATGTTAATATAGCCAAAAAGTAATGGCTTATGGTGTGTTTATACAATATATAGTTTGAAAATATCAAACTGGAAATGTGCTTATTTCGGTGCCATTGTGTTATTAGATTTTTGTTTAACATTTCATAAGGAAGTCAAGGACAGAAAAGACCAATGACCACAGTCGAAACTTATTCCTTTACCCTACATTTCCATGTTTTCAGCTCTTTGTTTGTTGTTTATTTAGATCTAATTTTAACTTAATTCATGAGATTGAATTCTGACTCTTCAATGAGGTCTGAGTTACTTTAAACTGGGGTAGGCTTTATGAATGTTGACTTGTTGACATGAGATGACCAGTATGAATGCTGACTTGCAATATAAGGCTCAGGCCAGTTTAACTCCCGGGCCGCACTGTACTGCTTGAACTGGGTGGCCCCTGTGTGAACCAGGCAGGTCTAATAATTCTCATGAGCTTCTTCCGGTTTATTTAAAGGAGCCATATAAAGTTTGGGTCTGTCCCTGCTGCAGAAGCTGATGTTTGCTTCTTATGTATCCCCAGGGGCTAACCATTTTAAAGGAGTACCTGAGAAATAGAGATGAACAGAAGAGCTGCACCATCAACTTCCCTACTAGGCCTTTCTGCTTCTCTGAAGGGATGTTCATTGAAGAAATCAGGGCAAGAAGGGAGGCCCTCTTTCCTTCATCTGCAGGAGCATCCCAGGGTCACGCCAGTTTGGGTTTGGACAGAGATCACAGACTCGATCACTGTCACTAGGAGCTGGGTTCAAAGTTAAGTGAAGTTCAATGACATCATAAGAGCAGCAGAGATGGGTTCAACTCTTCACCTCACCACGTCTCTTAACAGCACTCCTCACAACACTCCTTTCACCATTTCCATCACCGGCATTACAAATTCTCTCCCATTTTCATAACTTTCAATACACAATCACAATGTCTTGTTAAGAAAAATGTGATGGGTCGACTTCAGTGAGAAATTATTGGATGAGAGTTATTGTGATGCTCATTAAATTTATGACTTTTCACATATAGTTGTTTTACTGATCACTCCAGCTGGAGAAAATAAATTGCTTTCACTGATAAAAATGTAGGAGAGTTACTAACTTTACCATTGTCCTGGGGCAGATTTTAACTCTGTGAAGGCATGTGTATCTTGAATGAGGCACAATCCTGCTCATGGACTAACTAGGAAACAAGCAATAGCAAATTAGCAGCTTATTTTCATTCAATGGAAAATGAAAATCGTGTGCAGTGTAAAACTATCTGCCGATTTGCTGTGATCCATTTTGTATTTTTGCCAAAGATGTGTTTCGCCCCCACTGTGAGTCTAATGAACACATCTCAGCTGTGCACAGGGTCACCTGGCACTATGGTGATGAATTTCATAGCCTGAGAGTATTGATATAACCTTGTTATAGGGTAAGGACACAGTTGTGAACATTCGTGGTTAGTTTACAGCCCTGTTGGATATATAGATCTATCACATTAACCTGACAGTCAGGATGGTGATTACAAACAATCGCCTTAAAATGTTAAAACTTAGGCAGCTGTGGATGCAGTAATATATGTTACATTACACAAGTACCAAATCTTGTGAATGATACTCTGGGGAATGAGTAGCCACCCCCTTAAGCATTGTTTTATAAAAGTCACAGCTTAAGAAAGGCTGCTAAATAGAACACAAGAAACGAAAACTTTTGATTATATTGCATTATTGACCTGAGGTAAAATCCTACAACATTCGTGCTAAAATAGTCTGCAATAAACAAAGTATTTTGGTTCAGAAGAGAAGATTGTAACAACTCAAAAAGTTCACAGTGGACTGTAGTTGGGAAGCTGATAGGTTGAACAGTGTAAGATCTAACTTATTGAGGGACGTCCAAATATTCCCATCTACTTTATGTAATACAATTGCCAACACTCTCAGCAATGGTTAAATTTAGTGTTGGTTATAACATTATTCATAGAAAATAATTTGGAAATATGAAGTAACATTAACATTAGAAAGAACAATACATTCTAATTGATTCAAGATGAACGTTTATTTCAGTGTGAGACATTGAATAACAATCTTCCCTATTTTTCTGCCAAAATGCAAAATTGAAAAAATAACTTGAATCTTTTAAAAAGCCAAATTGCATCCTTC
Organism: Carcharodon carcharias; assembly: GCF_017639515.1. NCBI lineage: Eukaryota > Metazoa > Chordata > Chondrichthyes > Lamniformes > Lamnidae > Carcharodon > Carcharodon carcharias. Next base: position 56,157,561 of record NC_054471.1, on the reverse strand, counting down.
ATTGCAGCTAAAGACAGCTCTGAGTGCCCTGGTCATGGCCTCGTTTCGGTTTCCTGCTTCTGGGTGCTCAGCATTTCTGGAAATGCTGACACTCAGTGGTGAACATATGTCAAGCAGTAAAAATGCCTTTCAGGTCTGAATGACATCATCAGACTCTGATTATTGTATTTCAATGAGGCCCTGACCTGCTTTGGCTGAGAGCCTTGCATACTGGCCAGAGTGTGCCTGTAAAAATGACGTATGATGCAAAGTGGCCTTAAATCCGATGGGTAGGCTGCTCCTCTGAACCCTTTCACACCCCTTTCTCACCGAAGGTTTATATGCCTCGACCACCTTTTCCCCAAATTTTTATTATTCCTTGAAAAAATACATTTTTCTTAATATCTTTTTGCAATGTTCTTTTCAATTATTTCCATTTATGGGGCAGAATAATATGGGGTGGGAGAGGAGGAGGTACGGGTGGCAGGGCACCCCCAGGAACCACGTCGACATGGAGCCGACATGGGTAGGCAGTGACATAGGTAGAACTAGGAAAGTGGTCCTGCAAAGTCAATATGAGGAGCTAGGTACCAAATTAAGAAGTAAAATCTCAAAGGTAATAATCTCTGGATTGTTACCTGAGCCACATACAAATTGGCACAGGGCAAATAAGATTAAAGAGGCAAATGCGTGACTCAAAGACTGGTGTGGGAAAAGTGGATTCTGGTTTGTGGGGCACTGGCATCTGTATTGGGGAAAGTGGGGGCTGTATCATTTGGGACGGTTTCTATGTGAGCCATGCTGGGACTATTGTTCTCACAAACCACGTAACTAGGGAAGTAGAGAGGGTTTTAAACTAAACAAGGGGTATGAGGGATCAAGCTTGGGTAGAGGTAGCAATACAAAATGTAGAGTTAAGACAGGAAAGTTAAATAGTAATATGAGAAATGAAGGTCAGAGAATGGCAGGAAAGGACAAAGAAAAAAACTAAGAATACATCAGCAGTCAGGGCTAGATGTTACAACGGTAACAAAAAGACAAAACTGAAGGCTGTATATCTGAATGCATGTAGCATTCATAACAAAGTAAATGAAGTGGTGGTCCACACTGAAGTAAATAAATATGATCTGATTGCTATTATGGAGACGTGGCTGCAGGACAACAAAGATTGGGTCCTTAATATTGAAGGGTACATGACATTCATGAAAAATAGGAAGCTATGTAATGGTGGAGGGGTAGCACTGTTAATCAAAGAGGGCATTGGTGCAATAGTTAGAGATGACCTTGGTTCAGGAGTTCAGGATGTAGAATCGGTTTGGGTGGAGATGAGGAATAGTAGGGGAAATAAGTCATTAGTTGGAGTGGTCTATAGGCCCCTGAACAGTAGCCACAGTATAGGACAAATTATTCAAGAGAAAATATTGTGTGCTTGTTATAAAGGGACGGCAATAATCATGGGTGATTTTAATCTACACATTAACTGGAAAAATCAGATTGGCAGTCGCAGCCTGGATGAGACGTTCTTAGGATGTTTTCAAGACAGTTTCTTAGAGCAGCATGTTCTGAAACAAACCAGAGAGAAGGTTATATTAGACTTGGTATTGTGTAACATGACAGGATTAGTGATCTCAGAATGAAGGCACCCCTAGGTAGAAAGGGAGAAGAACAGATCCAAGACTAGTATCTTAAGCTTAAATAAGGGCAACTATGTGGGGATAAAAGCTGAGCTAGCTGAAGTGAACTGGGAAACTAGGCTGGAAGATAGATCAATAGGGAAGCAGTGGCAGACATTTAAGGGGATATTTCAGAGAATTCAGGATAAGTACATTCCTACTATAAAGAAAAATTCTAAGGGGAGGACCCCCTATCAGTGATTAACTAAAGATGTTAAGGAAAGCATCAAACTTAAAGAAAAGCATACAACTCTGCAAACATGAGTGACAGGAGAGATGTTTGGACAGAATATAAAGAATGGCAGAAAATTGCTAAAAGCTTAATCAGGAAAAAGAAATTGGAGTATGAGAGGAAGCTAGCTAGAAATGTAAAAACGGATGGCAAGATTTTCTACAGGTATTTAAAAAGGAAAAGAGTAAATAAAGTGAGTGTTGGTCCTCTAGAGAGTGACAGTGGGGAGTTAATAGTAGATACTAGTAGATAAGGAAATGGCAGAAGAAATGAACAAATGTTTTACTTCTGTGTTCACTATAGAGGATACAGTAATAGCTGCAAATCAGGAGGTGAACAGGAGAAAGGGACTTGGTGAAATTGAAATCACTAAGGAAATGGTATTGAGCAAATTGATGGAGCTGCAGGCTGGCAAATCTCCAGGCCCCAGCGGACTACATGCTTGGGTCTTAAAAGAGGTGGCTAACGAGGTAGTTAATGCCCTGGTTAAAATTCGCTAGATTCTGGAAAGGTGGGCACTTAGCAGAGCTCAAGGCAATACGGAAGAATCGGCATGGTTTTGTGAAAGGAAAATCATGTTTTACCAATTTATTGGGGTTTTTTGAAGGAGTAACGTGCGCAATGGATAAAGGGGAGCCTGTAGAAGTACTGTACTTGGATTTCCAGAAGGTATTGGATAAGGTGACACATCAAAGATTATGATGGAAAATAAAAGTGCATGGTGTCGGGAGTGGCATATTAGGGTTGATAAAAGATTGGCTAGCTGGCAGAAAGCAGAAAGTATGCTTAAATGGGCCTTTTTCTGATTGGCAGAATGTGACAGGTGGAGTCCCACAGGAGTCTGTACTGGGACCTCAACTTTTTACAATTTACATCAACAACTTAGATGAGGGGAGTGAAGACATGGTAGCTAAATTTGTAGATGACACAAATATAGACAGGAAAGTATGTTGTGAAGAGGAGGTTGCAGATGGATATAGATAGGTTGAGTGAGTGGGCAAAGATCTGGCAAATGGAGCTTAATGTGGGAAAATGTAAAATTGTTCACTTTGGCAGGAAGAACAAAAAGCAGAGTATTACTTAAATGGAAAATGGCTGCATAATTCTGAGGTGCAGCGGGACCTAGGTGTTCTAGAACATGAGCCACAAAAAGTTAGTGGGCAGGTACAGCAAGTAATTAAGTTGGCTAATGGAATGCTACGTTTTATTATGAAAGGGATTCAAGATAAAAGTAAGGATATTATGCTTCAATTATACAGGCCATTCATGAGACTGCACCTCGAATACTGTGTGCAGTTTTGGTCTCCTTACTTAAAGAAGGATGTAAATACATTGGAGGTGGTTCAAAGGAGGTTTACTAGATTGATAACTAGAATGAGTGGGTTGTCTTATGAGGAAAGGTTGGACAGACTGGGCTTGTTTCCACTGGAGCTTAGAAGAGTGAGGGGTGATTTGACTGAAGTAACACAAGATCCTGAATGACCTTGACAAGGTGGACATTGAAAACCCTCCTGTGAGTGAGTCCAGAACTAGGGGGCACAGTTTTAAAATTAGGGGACGTCCTTTTAGGACAGAGATGAGGAGAAATTTTTTCTCTCCGTGGGTTGTGCGACTTTGGAATTCTCTGCCTGAGAAGGTGGTGGATGTGGGTCATTGAACATTTTTAAGATGGAGTTAGATTGATCCTTGTTAGGCAAGGGAATCAAAGGTTATTGGGGCGAGATGGGAATGTGGAAATCGAAACTCAAGAAGATCAGCCATGATCTTATTGAAGCGCAGATCAGCTCGAGGGGCCAAATGGTCCACTCGTGTCCCTATTTCTTATGTCCTTATGTTCTTATGTTCTGTGCCGACCTGCTCCTCAGCCATAAAGTACTGTGGGGTGAACTAATGAGGGCTGAGTGGCCTGCATTGGGGCGGAGTTTTCACCCTTTGGAGCTGCCAGTCAATCCAATTGGCCGGCAGTCCATCAGTTCCGGCACTGGAACTGCAGAAGGAGAATAAGATCCAGGCCCATGGATCCCCAGAGCAAGTAAGTCTGGGTCTTGGGCCAGGAGGGTTTGGGTGTGTTAGGTAGAGGGGCAAGAGTGGGAAGGAGGTGGGTTTAAAGGAGGGAGCAGGCTGGAAGGAAGGGATGATTGACCTAAGGAGGGGCTGCCCCACAATCGGCAATAGGCTGCCGCCAAAGAGTGACCCCCTCCCTTTCCATCCTTTAAACACTTAAGTTTAAAAAAACGGGCTTTCTGCTCCCACCCTGCTGACCACACCAAATGTTTTTTGACGTGGGCAGCATCTTATCAGAGACAATTAGCTTGAAAACGAGCTTAATTGACCCTTAATTATTTATTTAAATATGGTAGGCATCTGCCCGTCCCCCATATTATGGGGGAGGGCTCAAGGGCAGACGGGGAGGTGGTGCGATGGGCGTCTAACCCACTTTACATGCCCCCCCTCACCCCCACTGGACACATGTCTGCCAGGATGGGTAAAATTCAGCCCAAGGCTTCTGGTCCTACCCAGCTGGCTTATTTTAAATCAAGATTTGGGTTGTCCTCATTTAGGGCATGTAATATTTCATATACCTCCATAAGGCATCTGTATTCACAGAATCACAGAATTGTTACAGCACAGAAGGAGGCATTCAGCCCATCGTGTCTACATTGGTTCTCCAAATGAGCAATTCATCTAGTGCCATTTCCCTGACGTCTTTCCGTAACCCTGAACATCCATCCTTTTCAGATAACAGTCTAATTCCCTTTTGAATGCTCTGATTGAACCTGCCTCCACCAAACTCTCAGGCAGTGCATTCCAGACCTTAACTACTTGCTGCATGAGAAAGCTTTTCCTCATGTTGCTGTTGCTTCTTTTGCCAATTACTTTAAACCTTTGTCCTGCTGAAACTGATTCCTTCAAGAGTGGGAATAGTTTCTCCCTATCTACTCTGTCCAGACCCTTTATAATTTTGGATACCTCTATCAAATTTCCTCTCAGCCTTCTCTTCTCCAAGGGTAACAGTCCTAACTTCTTCAAACTATCCTCATAACTAAAGTTCCTCATCCCTGGATCCATTCATGTGCATCGTCTCTGCACCCTCTCTAATGCCTTCCTCAAATGTGGCACCCAGAACTGGATGTAATACTCCATCTGAGGCTAAACTGGTGTCTTATACAAGTTCAACATAACCTACTTGCTCATGTATTCTATGCCACTATTAATTAAGCCTAGGGAACTGTATGCATTATTAAACACACTCTAAAGTTGTCCTGACACATTCAATGACTTAGATACATATAAACCCAGGTCTCTCTGCTCCTGTATCCTCTTTAGAGTTGCTTGCTTTGTAGAGCATGTACACTTGTAATCTTTCCTCATACACTAATTACTCTTGACTATTAACTTTTCCAACAGAAGCTGAATTTCATAGCCCTGAATGATGGATTGTACTGCTTGTACCATGATATATTCAGTTTTCACTATTCTTGAAGGATACTGCCTGGACTCCATGAAGCAGCCTTGTATAAGTTACAAGGAAGTCTTTATTAACAATTCTGAACTATGTACATATTTACAGTAGGTATGGGGAGGACCCCATACTGGGTCATTAGATGTTGCTACTCATCCCTAGATTAGCCCTTACTCTAGGTCATGTGTGCGTGGGTGATACTGTAACATTTAGGTACCAAATCCTTCTACTACACCTCCCCCCAAGTCAATATACTCTGGATTGAGACTGACATTAGTTTATTTCCAGTTTATTTCAGTCTTACATTACTGTAAATCTTGTATACCAACTGTAATGTTACAACTATAAACTATTCAAACCCTATGCTATTTCATTATAAACATTAATGACACTAACACTAACAGCAACCATTTACAATGTTCTTACTCTCTCATCTCCACCCCACCGATCCCCCACCCAAGCCCTTGACATCAGAGGTTCAGGTGGTATAGAAACATAGAAACTAGGAGCAGGAGTAGGCCTTTCGCCCCTTCGAGCCTGCTCCACCATTCATTATGATCATGGCTGATCATCCAACTCAATAGCCTGCTCCTGCTTTCTCCCCATATCCTCTGATCCCTTTTGCCCCAAGAGCTATATCTAACTCTTTCTTGAAAACACACAATGTTTTGGCCTCAACTACTTTCTGTGGTAGCAAATTCCACAGGCTCACCACTCTCTGGGTGAAGAAATTTCTCCTCATCTCAGTCCTAAATAGTCTAACCTGTATCCTCAGACTGTGACCCCTAGTTCTGGACTCCCCCACCATCGGGACCATCCCTCCTGCATCTACCCTGTCTAGTCCTGTTAGAATTTTATAGGTTTCTATGAGATCCTCCTTCATTCTTCTGAACTCCAGCGAATATAATCCAAATCGACTCAATCTCTCCTCATATGTCAGTCCCGCCATCCCAGGAATCCGTCAGGTAAACCTTCATTGCACTCAGCCTGGATGCCTTGTACTCCTGTCATGTCTCATTTGCCGTCTGGTTGGGAGAGCGCCAGGCTCTAGAGGTTCTTGCTTTTGACCATGGTTTGGAGGTCGTACCGGGATGTAGGCATGGCTTCATTCACTTCTTCCAATGACAAGCCTGGTTGATCTGGATTTGGTAGTTTGTTTGGTTTGGTAGTAAGTGTCTGTAGTTAATCATGATTTCTTGGTGGATGAAATTGGTGTTCATCAGATTGTCAGTGTTTCTATTTTTCTTTCACCTTTTTTGGGCATGTGAAAGCTCGTTGCAGTTGAGGGAGAGCCTTTCTGTGGATAGAAGAAGACTGGGTAGGTAGCTCCCCTTTGCTTATTTGCATAGGTTGTGTAGGCTGCCTGGAGGTTGTCCAGTTTGTGCAGCAGTTGGCATGTCTACCGTCGCTCGTGGAGATAGAGGCTTCTCTGAAGGGCGTTCTGGCTCTTGCGTCACTTCCGCCAGGGAAGCTGTGGTAACATCGGGCACAGTAGGTTGATTGGGCCTTTGGAAAGATTCGGGGATTGGGAATGGAGAAGGTCAGACCTGCTCCCCGAAAAGAGAAGAGAGGTTACAAATGAAGTCAACATTTGAATGCAGTCTTACGGTTGAACATTTGGGAGGATGCTATTCCAGCTGGGTGGGGACCTGGTTGTCTTCACCTATTCTGCTGGCTGGAAAGGATTGAAAGGCACCCCTGCTGAAGAGGGAGAAGGGCTGATTTTACATGAGGTACATCAGCTCCATAATCTGTTTATTGCCATACCTCAGAGTTCCTGTAGCCAGGTCAAAATCCTGGAACTCCCTCCCTAACAGCACTGTGGATGTACCTATACCACGTGGACTGCAGTGGTTCAAAAAGACAGCTCACCACCATCTTGGTCAAGGGCAATTAGGGAATTAGGGAGGGGCAATAAGTGCTGGCCTAGCCAGTGATGCTCACATCCCATGTATGAATTAAAAAAAACAATCATGCCAATGATTGGGAAATGGACTCCCCCAGCACTGTAAAGTGGGGTGTCCATTGTTTGAACCCTGTGGCTTGGAGCCATAGTTCTTCATCAGATAGGACTGTCTTTCTGGCACCTGAACATAACTTAAAGTTGGCTAGATGGCCGTTCAACATGATGTCTGCATTCCAGAACGAGGGGCAAGGTTGCTCAAGAAGAGAGGCTGTCTATCTTCTGGGTCACTGGTCTCGACCTCATGAATGGCTTTTGGGTTGTCTGGGCAGTGCTGGGGTCTTGACTTGCACAGCTCATCAAAATGTCCCTGTCTGTGGCAGTGGAAGTGCTGTGTGGTACACACAGTACATTGATCTTTCCTGTGAGTGCGCTATGCACCACTGCGCTGGCAAGGTTGTTTGGCAGGGTGGTTCGGGGGTGGCTTACACTAACATAGGCTTTCCTGCACTTCTGTGGCTTGATATAGTGGACTGAGATGTGGCATCTGCCCATGAAGTGTTCTCTCCTCCGAGAATGGCGCTGTTTTTTTCATGCAGTTCAGAAAGTCTAACCAGCTGGACAGCCTTGTCAAGAGTAAGACCACTTTGGTTTGGAGGAGGTCAGATAGTGAATAGTCCATTATGCCCACCACAATTCTATCTCAATGAGTTCGGATTTTAAGGCACCATATTCAAACCCTTCTGTCATGCGCTAGGGGTCATCGATGAAGGAATCGACAGGTTCCCCAGGCTGCTGGACTCTCCTGTTAAATTTTGCATGTTCCAGGATTTTATTAGATCTCAGGTTGAAGAAAAGGTGGAAGAATTTTAAGACATTGTCAAATTTAGCAGGTGACTCAGCAAAGGCTTGCCTTGCAATGATGTCATCCGCGATTGGCCCTTTGGAATAAAGTAGTCTGCTAACATGTTCTGCCTCTGATTTTTTTATTTAATCCTGTAACAGTGCTATGCCTCAAAAATCTTTTTCTCCAATAACTCCAATTCTGGGGCTGATCAGGGAAAGAGGTGAAGTCCAATGGAGGTGGGAGCAAAGAACTGTGATCCATCCATCCAAAAGTGTAGGTGTAGCTTTAAGAGAGAAGAGGTTTTGAAGGTGACGTTGCCGGTTATTGATGAAGAAGGGATTTTTGCAAGCTCCCCAGGTTTTGGCGCAAATTTCAAAATGGTGATGGTGCTCCCATGAAGAAAGAGAGCCCAAAATGGCTGCAGGGCCTGAGGGCTGCTGAGGGAGTTCTTGCTCCATGACAGCATGTTGCGGGTCAGGAACGGGTGGGGAAGATGGAATTCTCACTGGCTGGAGCCTGAAGAGTTGTGAGGTACTCGACTTCATGAAAAATAATTCTCCATCTTTTTTGTTTTCTTCATTCCATTCCAAACTCACGTGCCACGTGGGCGGACGTCAAGTTCGGGTTCGGGCTCACGACTGAAATTAACAACAGCGTTTCTACCTGGTGCGTTTAAAAAGAGGATTCACACGACTGGCTAGCCTGGAACCATCTCTCACCCTGCAGGCTGCTGGCTCTGCTAGGTTGAAGCTGAACTTCCACAGGAGATTCAACGGAGTTTTCTGCCCGAGTTTAAACTTCCACCGTTTTTCCTGCTTCCAGGCTAACGCGTGTCTGGAGCTTCTCTGGTGAGCTTTCTCAGCACCTTAGCTTTTGGAGTGAGGTTGCTTCAGTGCAGAAAGCATTGAAGGTATATTTTTCTTTAGTTCTTCAACATTGTATTAAGGGTGTGGCTATTTTATCCCTTGCTGCCACCATAATAGATCCTACTGCTAGTAGCATGATATATTCTGTGTCACTATGCTTGAAGGATACTTCTTGATCACTATGAAGTAGTCTTGAAAAAGTTACAAAGGTGTCTTTATTAACATATTGAATTACATGCAAACTCTTAGTAGATATGGAGAGAACTCTGTATTAGGTCCTGACATATTTTTCTACTCGTCTCTAGACTGGTCTTAGCTCCAGGTCATATGCCTTCTTATATCGCCTGGTGGGTGGTACTTCACTAAAGTTCATGTTAACCCTTGAGGTGCCAGATCCTTCTACCACATGTGCTCCTACTGAGGCTCACATTCAAAGAGAGCCCGTGTTGGAGCATCAGAGTTGCTGTCTGTAGTACTATCTCATATGTGTGTTCCCTTCAAATGTTGTTTCCCCACTGGGAACATGGGACTGCAAAATTTACCCTTATGACCAAGATGGTACACAATAATCCCACCACCTTCTGAAGTAGTTCAGAAGCAGCCACAGAGGCGGACGAATGCAGAGGCAGGATTGTTAGAATGTTTGCCTCAGTTCTCTGAAACTTTGGCCCAGGTGTATAAAAGGTTGTTAGTCCATTAAATCCCACCCTTCATCTATTCTCCACTCCCCTTCAGACTTCCCTGCCACCTCCATGCTCCCCCATACTCCATCACCCAGTACCCACAATTGCTGGATCTCAGGAACCATGGGGAAATGAAAACAAAAACTTCTAACAATCTAGCAGAATTCTCATTCGTAGACAATTGATATGAAAAAGAGTTCTCATTCATGAAAACCTTTCAAATATCTTAAATCCATCAAGTGGTCAATCTGTTGTAAAAACAAAGAGAATCCTATTCACTAACAACATTGAAGACAGCTAATCCTTTAATAGCCTCTTAAAGCTGTCAACCAAAATATGAACACAGACCTTCTGCTGAAATAATTGGTTTTTGGAGCTTTTGAAACCCAGCCAAGTATTTATGATGGGCTCAGTTGTAATAACAGCCTTTGGGAAACTTCAACATTTATTGAAGATGCAGGAACAGATGGCTACTTTTTTCCTAGGCTACATGAGATGGCCTGACAATCAATGTACTCCAGCAGTGGGTGTCGGCTTTTTCACTCCGTTTGACAGTTTTTATTATTAAAGGGCTAGGAATTTAAATAACTTCAAATCATGACACTTAAACAGATCTTATCCATCCTTCAAGAGTGCTTATGCCTCCTCCATAAATTTGTGACTCCCACACTGCAGATTAAGGCCATTGGAAAAATGAAAATGGGTTTGTTTAAAATCAGGGCCTGAATTGCTGTGCCTTGGTGCCCACCCCCCCTCCCCCATCCCTCTCACTGTCAGTGGCGCTGGAGGCAGCCTGCTGACTCTGCTGTCCTGGTGACCCTGATGACCTTGGCATCGTCCTCTGGCCGCCAGAGCCTGAGCAGGCTCTGCCTGGGAGGGTGAGCCCAGCCCTGTGACTGGGCACTCCTCAGTCATCGCGACATCATCAGATGTAGCGGCCACTGGCAAATGGGCAGAGAAGCTGCTGTCCTCATCTGAAGCGCCATGAAGGGAGCCCACAGAGGTGACAGGCAGCTCATCTGCCAGCGTGAGGTATGTTTGCACCTCCCTGCTCGGCATTGATGGACAGGCACCCAGTAGAGAAAGTGAGAGATGGATGCTTCATCCGTCTCTCACACTGGCAGTGACCTCCTGAGGTCATTGCCTGTGTGAGGGCCTGCAGGTTCAAGTGCAATCCCAGGAACCCAAGTCTGCTCCTGAAGCTGCCTCTCCATGAGAGTCACCACTCTCTCAATGGAGGAGGCTGTGCACTTGGTGCCAAGGATCAATGCAGAAATCATGCTCTGCACGGACCCCTCCATCACGGAGGCCATGGCCCACAGACCCTCATGGATCCCTGCCACATCTCCCTGCACATCCCACTGGATATCCAGCATTGCCACCTGATGGACGACCCCAGAGGCTTGCCATCTGTCTCGGACGCAGCATGGTCCTGGTGTCCAGCTATGCTCCCACTGTCAGCTCCTTGGGACCTCTCTGCCTCTGCCAGATCCTGATGTGAGTGTGATGTGCCCTCACCAATCTACAATACCTGCGAAGCCAAAGGACTAAGGTACACCGACGTGTGAGTATCTGCGCTGTTGCCTGGTTTAGAGACGGTGTGACGCTGGTGTAGGTGTCATGTCTTTCTTGGAGCTCAATGTAGGTTTCTCGGGGTCGCCGGTGTCTCCTGTAGATGGCGCATCTGTGAGAGGAAGGTAAAAGATCAGTACATTCAATCATCATAGTCACTATGCATGCTAGGACAAGACAGCGGAGACCTACTGCATTGTGCCATCTGCATTGGAGCGTCAATCGGCTCTCTAGCTACGACAGTTCAGTTTCTGATGAGAGGAGCCCATTATATTTCAGTACCCACTGCACACACATCTGTCACGTACACTCTTACCTTCATCCGAGACCCCTGTCTCCTTGGAGGAGTGAGCTGGAAGAGCGAGCTGGCTGGTGAGATTCCAGCTCCAGTGCATCGCTTTTGTGCTTCATGAGGATGCCCACATTTGGCACTCCTCTATCCATTCTGTGGTGCTCCGCAGTGATATGACTGCTCTTCTCCTGACAGAGAAAAATAGAAAGCCTCATTATTGCTCTGTCTCCCTGAAGGTTCTTTCCTGGTTACTGCCAACCTGGGCATTAGGCAGGCCGTGTCACTGTGGCACATCTCACCCTGCAATGCACTGAGTCTAGTTGTGCTGACCTCCCATCCTTGGCAGGGCAGGTTTAAGTGCCAGTTGGCAAACACACTCTTAGACCCCTAAATGTCCTAAGCAATGGGCATCCGACTAAAGTTCTCCGCACAGGTCCACACCATTATGAGCGGAATCGATAGAGTGGAAAGGATAAAATTATTTCCCTTGATGGACAATTCTAGAACCGGGGACACAGATTCAAGATAAGTGGCAGAAGGTGTAGGGGGGACATGAAGAAGAACTTTTTTAAGCAGAGGGTAGTGAGTGTCTGGAATTCGCTGCCCAAGTTTGTGGTAAAGGCAGAAGCTTTAAACTATTTTAAAAAGTACCTGGATCTGCACCTAAAGTACTGTAAGGTGCAGGACTATGGGTCGGGTGCAGCAAGGTGGTATTAGGAAGGGCACCTGGTTGTCCTCAGGCTGGCATGGACAAGATGGGCTGAATGGCCTCCTTCTGTGCTGTAACTTTTCTATGGTTCTGTGGTTCTATTTCTGCACTTACCTTTGCTGACCACAGAACATCGTTGAACTTTTTTCAGCACCAAAGCCACATGTTGCACCTCACATTGTGCCCACTGCCCTGGGCGGCGGCCTTTGTCCAGGCCTTCTTGGTCAGGTGGGCGACCTACTCTTGCTGTCCCTAGGCATTAAGATATGCCGCCTGGTACTGACATCCTCAACCAGTTCTCACAGACACAGATCTGAGAAACGCCCTCCTGCCTTCCATGACCACCAGGTGTTGAGGCCATGACTGCACACCAGGACACTTCTTGGATTGCTTCCAAACAGCTCCCTCAGCTTCACCCACAACTCTTGGCAGCCTTCAGCTGGCAAACACACTCTTAGACTCCTGAATGTCCTGAGCAATGGGCACCCCTCTAAAGTTCTCCATACAGGCCCATGTCATCTCTGCACTTACCCTTGCTGACCACAGAAGATTATTGAACCTTTTGCAATCCCATGCCACCCTAACCCCCTCCCCTCACCCCCACCATCCACCTCCAACCCTGTGCATGGAAAAAAACAATCAGCAGTTATGTTTGACGCTGGGCAGGCCTAATTGGCCACCCAGCGTAAGGTTGCATTCACAGTGCGATCTTGGCCGGGAGAGGGTTTTACATCCGCTTCCGGCCACGCGGACTTCAGGCATACCCCAAGGGTACAGTTCAGGCCCAGAATTAATTTCAAATGGCCCTGCTGAGCTCGGGCTTCCTACCTGTCTGATTCATGCTCCTCCCCCTTCACCCTGCTGCTAGAAATGGGACCTGCCAGACATGTGGGTGGGTCACTCACATACTCAGGAACACATCGCACATCCGCAGGGATCTCACAACTCAAGGGACAACACCACTAATTTTCACACACACACACCCTCACATCTGCATCAGGCTCATACCCTCTCGAGCTCGCAGCCTCAGCCCATCCATGGCTCCGCTCACCACACAAACATTCCACGCAGTGCCATGTGTCCTGCTCACAGTCTCTCTATATGTTTTCATGCAGGAGAAGCTGGCTCACATCAGCAGGGAGAGGTCCCAGGCCAGGGGTGTAGTGACCCACATTAGGCCCCTCACTCGCTTTGAGAAGTGTGCGATCATGCTGACTGGTGAGGATGTGGACCATGCCTGCGGCGACGATAATGTCGCTCGTGAATGTCCACGTGAGGATCCTGCATCACATTCCTCTCTGAACAAAAATGTGAGTGCTCACTTCTGTTTTTGACTCTGTTGCCATGCACTAATAATCTCTACTTTGGTTCACAGGGAGCTCTGCCAAGTGACCGACACCCTTAACCAGGCAGTCCCTCAGCTCCATCTAGGCCCTCACCTCCAGCCAAGTGGACACCTCCTCCACTGAAGAGCTGGAAATAAGTAGCCTGGAAGATCCATCAAAGCACTTACCCACACCTTCCACCAGCGCAGTCATGCACCTCGATGGGACCTAGATCCAGAGCAGGCTCGGGTTCACAATCTGGTGGTCACCGCACAGACGTGTGTCCCCAGCAGGAGGAGGCAAATTTACCTCAGCTCCATGGCACTCAGAGTACTGCTGAGGAAGAGGCATCTGTGAGGATGACATCAAGTCAGATGACGAGCTTCTGGATTTTGCCTTCCAACTCATCCTGGAGAGTCAGCAGAAGGCAGGAGAACATCACTCAGAGTTGTTGGAAGCCTTCAAAAGAATGGCAAGCAAATTGGAGGAGTGCGTCCGCCTGCTCTCTGATGAAGTGGTGCCCACATAAGTGTGTATAGAGGTCTCCATGGGAAGGATAGCAGAGGCCACGGAGACCCTGGTCCAGCAGAACACGGAGAGGTGCGCAGGCCTGCACTCCATCACGGTAGCCATTGGTGAGTTCCTACAGTGGCAATGCGAGAGGGAAATGTGGCACCTTGACATCCCTCCAGGTGTTCATTCTCCTCAAGGAATCAGGCCGAGGCCCTCGGGCACCTGAAGGGAGGAAGAGTGGTAGCTGGATACCCTTGGGTTATCCACTCAAGAGTCTCAGAGGCTGTCCTCTCCCTCCGAATCCCCTTTGTCTGTGACTCCCTCAACCTCGTCCTCTGACAATGCAGAGGGAGCAGCTGGCTCACAGGATGACAGCTAAAGCAAGCCGGGGCCCCAAAGGTCTCAGCTCTCCAGAGGACCCACACCAAAGTCACCTGAGGCAATAGGGCCAACATTGCACAGGCTGTCTCCATCCCTGCTGTGGATGTCAGGGGAGAACCTAGATGTGTTCGGCCTAGAAAAGTTAAGAATTTCTGATCACAAGTGATTGCTCGGGTGAACAGTTTTGTCATTTTATAATCTGAAAATATATTCATTCTCACTGAATAATGCATAATGGTGTCTTTCAGCTTCAGTCTTCGTGAGTCCACCCACCGCATTCCACCACTGCTCCCCCAACATCACCACTAGCAGTTCAGCTTCACACAGCCAGCTCACTAGTCATTCTGAAGGGAGAAGTGTGTGTGCAGCAGGGCCTTTCGGAGCCTCATGCAAGCACTCTCCAATGCACATGAATCCTTCCTCCAACACACTCAACTCAATGTCCTGAGCATTTTCAATGCTGCCTGCTGGGGTTCTCTTTCAGTTGTCCATGTGAGCTGACCTGCATCTCCACCCACCCACAGGTCACACTTCCATGCAGCTCCTGCTCCCGTCCACCATGAGTCTCCTTTCACTTTCAGTTTTAGAAGCTTGGTATGTGTAACGTTTATCTTTAGCTCCCCTGTCCTTTCCCTTCCCCCCAGTCACCCATGCACTTTCCCCCATCACTGTCGATACCCCTGGCATCACCCTCCACTACCTCACCATCAATTACCAGCCAGAACCCTTTTCTTTCGGGGATGTCGCAGTGAACGGCCATGCTCTCTACCTCCCCAAAAATCCCACTCTCATCAACATTGACCTCCCAACCTCCTCCTTCCTTCCCCCGGTGTCCATGTCTGCCTCCAAGTCCTCAACAACTACCCTCGCCGTCCCTTCTGCCACTACCATCACACCCTCACCCTCCCACCCCAGCAGCTTACTCTGCCCTCCTTCATTAGCACCATCCCCTCCCCCCACACCCAAACTCAGTTCACTCCCCTGGAGGCAATACCTTGCACATTTACCTGGACATCCCCCCAATTACTCTTTCCTCACCCCGGATTCCTTCCTTCCTCCTTACTTGTTCATTCCCTGCCCCCGGACTCCTTCAATCCCAAACTCCTTCTCCCCCACCAGACTCCTTCCTCTCCCCTTTTAATCATACCTCCCCTGCCCACACTTCTTCCTCCCTGGAATCCTTATGCCTTCCTCCCCCCTAACTCCTTCCTCCTTCTTGCTCCTCCTCCACCCTTAGTCCTTCCCCCACCTTTACTCCTTCCTCCACCCTTCCTCCCTCCTCCACCCTTCCTCCCTCCTCCACCCTTACTCCTTTCTCCACCCTTACTCCTTCTCCCTCCTTAATCCTTCCTCCTCCTTTACTTCTTTTTCCCCCCCGACTCCTTCATCCCCCTGGACTCCTGCCCCCCTTGGAACTGCTTCCTCACCTCGAAGCTCTGTCTCCACAGAACTCCTTCCTCCCTTTGAATTCCTGTCCTCCTCTGAAATCCCTCCTCCCCCATACTTATTTCCACTTCTGCACTCCTTCCCTTACACCTTCGTTCCCTTACACCTACCTTCCCAGTTGCTGCATTCTCCCCATTATACCCTCCTCCTCCAGTACTCTCTCTCCGCTCCCAATGTCAGCCCCAACACCATTGTTCCTCCATCCCAACCTCACCCAATGATGCCTTTGTCTCCCCCTCCCAACCTCACCTCCCGAACAACTTTGCAACCCCTTCCCAATCTCACCCCCATGAAACCTTCATTCCCACGCTCCCAACTTCACCCCCCAACACCTTCATTCCCCTCCTTCCAACTTGCCCCCACCGACATGCCTCCCTCTCCCAGTCAGACCTAGACCTTTCTCCTCCACTGCCCCGGTACACATTCCTCTCCCAATCAAACCTACAATTTCCTCTCCACCCACCTGACGATCATCCATAGCAGACCATGGCCCAGCAGCCGATCCCAAAGCAGACTGCCAATGGTGATACTCCTCCTTCTGTGAACTGCTTCATGGTGGAGCTATGTCCATGAGAATCCAGCTTGCATTCGATGGATGCTGCTCCGGGATCCCATTGCTGTTGGGCTCCAGCATCTTCTGATGTCTGTGATGTGAGCAATGCACAGATGGTAAGTCCCGACTTCTTCATGGCATACATTGTCAAGATGTGTTCCGGGCCTGCATGTATTCCTGCCAACGTGATTGTTAAATTTGATGTGTTGGACGATTCCGGTGAGCTGGGCTTATGCAGATGTATCAGAACCCAAAAGGCGTTCGATAATGTATGGCACATAATGCTGCTTAATAAGATAAGAGCCCATGGCATTGGGGGCAGTATATTAGAAAGGATAGAGGATTGGCTAACTAATAGAAGAGAGAGAGTTTGGATAAGGGAGGCATTTTCAGGATGGCAACCTGTAACTAATGGAGTGCCACAGGGATCAGTGCTGGGGCCACAATTATTTACAATATATATTAATGACTTGGATGAGGGAGGTGAATGTACTATCACCAAGTTTGTGGATAACACAAAAATAGGTGGGAAGGCAAGTGGTGAGGATGACACAAGGAGTCTACAAAGGGATATAGACATGTTAAGTGAGTGGGCAAAAACATGGCATATGAAAAATAATGTGAGGTTATGCACTTTGGCAGGAAGAATAGAGGAGCTGAATATTATTTAAATGGAGAAAGATTGCAGAAAGCTGCAGCACAGAGGGATTTGGGTGTCCTCATGTATGATACTCAAAAAGATAACATTCAAATTCAACAGGTAATAGGGAGGGCAAATGGAATGTTGGCCTTTATTTCACAGGGAATGGAGTGTAAAAATAGGGAAGTCTTGCTAAAACTATGCAAGTCATGAGTTAGACCACACCTAGAATACTGTGAACAGTTTTGGTCTCCTTATCTAAGGAAAGGTATTTTGGCATTGGGGGCAGTTCAGAGAAGGTTCACTAGGTTGATCCCGGGTATGGAGAGATTTTCTTATGAGGAAAGGTTGAGTAGGTTGGGCCTGTACTCATTGGAGTTTAGAAGAATAAGAGGTGACCTCATTGAAACTTATAAGATTCTTAGGGGGCTTGACAGAGTAGATGCTGGGAGGTTATTTCCCCTTGTGGGAGAGTCTAGGAGCAGAGAGCATAATCTCAGACTAAGGAGGCACCCATATAAAACTGAGATGAGGAGGAATTTCTTCTCTCAGAGGGTGTCAATCTGTGGAATTCTTTACCGGAGAGGGCTGTGGAGTCTGGGTCATTAAGTATATTCAGTATTGAGATAGACAAATTTTTAATCAGTAAGGGAATCAAGGGTTATGGGGAAAAGGCAGGAAAGTGGAGCTGAGGATTATCAGATCAGCCATGATCTCACTGAATGGCAGAGCAGACTCAATGGGCCAAATGGCCTACTTCTGCTTCTACATGTTACGACGTTCCTGATGTGCGGCGGTGGGAAATGCGACCCGCCACTGACAGGTGGAGCAGGCGATTGCAAATCTGGTATCACGACATCTTGAAACTGATTTTTGGCCTTCCCGCAATATTGTCCACTGATGCTCACCGTGACATCCAAAGCCAGTGAGCACGGAAAATTCCACCCTCTGTCCTGTTCTTGTGAGCCAACATACTTGAATGCAATATTTCAATCAGGCAGTTGGGAATCTGCTTTAAATTTATTGCTGGTCAGCCAGGTTCCCAAGGGCTTGGGAAACCTGGCAGTTAAACAGAGGTGGGAGCAGCTGGATTCAGTGGGTAAGTTACCTTTTGAGTACTGCTTGTGAATTAAGGGGTACAGGAGCTTTCTCCTCCTGTGGCCTCTCAAGCAAATCTTCTGCCCATCACTGCCTCTCCTTGTGCCCGCACCCTGAATCCCAGCCAAACCCAGATCTTTTCTTATTACTGGCAGCCACACTCAATGGTCCCAGCTGGCAACCAACCAGCTCCTCCATATTACAGGTTGCAGAGCATGAGGATTTTAAAAACGAGTGAAAACAGAAGGACCTCCGCTTTCCTGAGATTTCTATGTTTGATGGCCCAACCCTATGATTGCCCTCCCTCCCTGCCTCCCTTTAAGCATTGAAGCCAAAAACTCTTACACCACAGGAGTTCATTTAGCCCATCACGCCTGTGCTGGCTTTTTAAAAGAGCTAACCAATAAATCTCACTCTCCTGCTCTTTCCCTATGAATTCTTCCACCTTCACGCATTAATGCAATTTGCTTGTGAATGTTGTTATTGGATCTGCTTCCACCACAATTCTTGGGCAGTGCACTCCAGATCATAGCAACTGGCTGCGTATTTACGTTAGCTTTTTAAATGTATCCTGATACACTGGCCTGGATACTCCACGCCCGATCGGGATGGGCGGTTTTGGTGGCGAGATCGGAAAATCTTGCAAAAAGGCCTGAGGCAAGTTTCCCGGCGACATAAATCCGGGAAGTGATTGTCCCCTCCTCCCCGTCAATGGCATGCTGTGTTTCCCATCATCGAATGTCGGGAACTTAATTTGAATACATTTGCTCATCATAATTGTGGCCACACACTGGAATCAACCACCCCCCCACCCCCCCACATCAAATTTAAATCCCACTTTCACGTGATTTTAGAATGGCGCTATTTTCAGCTGCCTTTAAAAGACTTGCACCTGTTGTCTTGAACTTCGGGGGAACTCAGAGTTGAGTGCACACAACTTTAGCGCAGCACTCGCAAGGCTCCCAAAGCAAGTAAGCAGCACCACTGATTCAGGGCAGCGTCTCAGGCAAGTATCCACAGCGGCTTCCTCGTTGTTGGCTTGTGGCGCTGGGGCTAGGGCTACAGTACCGAAGGGAAGGGAACCTCAGGGCTGGGGTAAAAATGCCAGAGACAAGGGAACCTCAGGGCTGGGGCAACAATATCAAAGCGAAGCGAACATTAGGGCTGGGGCAACAATGCCGGAGATAAGGGAACCTTGGGGTAAGGGCAACAGTGCCAGGGAGAAGAGAAACTTGGAGCGAGGGCAACTGTGCCAGAGAGAAGGAAACCTTAGGGTGGGGCAACAGTGCCAGAGAGAAGGGAACCTTAAGGTGGGGCAACAGTGCCAGAGAGAAGGGAACCTCGGGGTAAGGGCAACAGTGCCAGAGAGAAAGAAGCCTTGGGGCTAGGGCAATGCTGCCAGAGATAAGGGAACTTCAGGGTAAGGGCAACAGTGCCAGAGATAAGGGAACCTCGGGGCAAGGGCAACAGTACTGGAGAGAAGAGAATCTCGGGGTAAGGGCAACAGTGCCAGAGAGAAAAAAACCTTGGAGCGAGGGCAACAGTGCCAGAGAGAAAGGAACCTTGGGGTAAGGGCAACAGTGCCAGAGAGAAGGGAACCTTGAGGCGAGGGCAACAGTACTGGAGAGAAGAGAACCTCAGGGTAAGGGCAACAGTGCCAGAGATAAGGAAACCTTGGGGTAAGGGCAACAGTGCCAGAGAGAAAGGAACCTTGGGGTAAGGGCAACAGTGCCAGAGAGAAGGAAATATTGGAGTGAGGGCAACAGTGCCAGAGATAAGGGAACCTTGGGGTAAGGGAAACAGTGCCAGCGAGAAGGGAACCTTGGGGCGAGGGCAGCAGTGCCGGAGAGAAGGGAACCTCAGGGCTAGGAAAACAGTACTGGAGAGAAGGGAACCTCGGGGCTAGGGCAACAGTGCAAGGGGGCTTGTGGCAGCACAAGCTGAAGGTTGCACACTAACATATGCGGGGTTGGGGAATGGGTGGGGGGGGGAAAGAAAACGGCCAGGCAAATAAGAAAATATGTCAAAGGTAAGCAGTCTTCCACAGCTGAGACCATCTAGCTTGAGGTCAATTGACATGCTTGGAATCAGGCTAGTCAAGCAGCACTAATTCCTGGGAGTGCCAATAATTGCTTCTCTACCATCAACACCTCACACACAGACTTCAAACTCGAATGAGTGCTATGGTGCTGCAGAGCCATTGGGTGACTGGGCAAGCTTGAGGCTCCTCTGAAGAAGAGTCATACAGACTCGAAACGTTAACTCTGTTCTTTTCTCCACAGATGCTGTTAGTCCTGCTGAGTTTTTCCAGCATTTCCTGTTTTTGTTTCAGATTTCCAGCATCCTCAGTATTTTGCTTTTAAACTTGAGGATCCTCTTGGACAAGGTGGTATTGGAACACTGACGGAGGGGTGCGTTCATAATCCCTTGCATTATGTTTAAATTGGCATTGAAAAGTCGCCCTCATGGGTCCAAGCAAACTACGAGGCCTTGGAGCACAGGTGCGGACAATGCCTGTGCTTGAGTTGAGAGCTCAGGATGCAGTTGAGTGGCCGAAGCTGTTACCACTCGGTCATGTGATGTAGGCCGGTGGTGGGTGGGGCTTTGATCAACCATCATGCGCACTAAGCACTGGGGCCTCCATTTGGTGGCCACGACTCTCCGGCATGCTTAACGAGGCCTTGAGAGGCAGCCACAGGCAATGACTTGGTCAAGAATGATCCTTAAGGGATAATTACTGACCCTTGGTGTCTCTCTCTTTGATACTGCAGTGAGGAGACCATCAGGAAGATTGAGCCTGGTGATCTCACTGTCTGCCTCTTTGCTTATAGGCAGGAGAGAAGGCAGGGAAGAATGGGATGGAGGCATCTGGCTCACCAAAGGGAGGAGCAGAACCCAAAGACAAAGGGTGGCAGGGTTTCCTTTGCACACAGAGGATGAACCCCAGAGAGCTGGTGTTCGTAGGCACCTCACAAGACCAATGGTCTATAGTCAGTGCATGTGTTACCTGCGGATGAGCGAGAACCAGTGTTGCCGATGCCTGAGCATGTCAAAGGAATTGGTCACACATGTAAACAAAAACAGAAAATGCTGGAAAAATTCAGCAGGTCTAACAGCATCTGTGGGGAAAAAAAAGAGTTAATATTTCAAACCCATATGACTCTTCTTCAGAGCTCTGAAGAAGGGTCATGCAGATTCAAAATGTCACTCTGTTTTTCTGTCCACAGATGCTGTTAGAACTGCAGAGTTTTTCCAGCATTTTCTGTTTTTGTTTCAGATTTCCAGCATCCGCAGTATTTTGCTTTTATCTTAGTGTCATACACATATGCCACCTTCTGCAGGATTTGGTACCATGGGGACTCAGAGGGTATCCCCACTGCCAGTGGCAGTGAAGGTGACCACCGTGCTCAATTCCTGCAGCAGTGACTCCTTCCAGGGATCCACTGGGGACCTGTGCAGGATCTCACAAGCCTCCACCCACAAATGGATCCAGGAGGTCACAGGCAACCTTTTTGCCAAGGCACACACCTTTGTCAACACCAACAGAGATCAGGCATGTCAAGAATCAAGAGCGCTAGGATTTGCTGAGATTTTCAGATTCCCACGGGTGCAGGGTGCCATTGACTGCACTCACACGGCTCTTAAATCTGCCTGGCAACCAGCAGTCCAGTATGTGAACCGCAAAGGCTTCCACTCTCCCAGTGTTCAGCTGGTCGGCTACTAAAACAAACGGATCATGCAGGTATGTTCAAGATACCCTAGGAGCATGAATGACTCATACATCCTCAGCAGGTCTCAGATCCTTGATATTTTTCAGAGACAATGCAGGCTGCAGGGCTGGCTCCTTGGGGACAAGGGCGACCCGCACAGGACATGGCTGGTGACTCCTGTGCGGTGGCCTCTGACTGCTGCTGAGAGAACGTACAACGAGGCTCATGCTGCAATTCGCATCTTGGTGGAGCAAACCATTGGAATCATGAAAATGAGCTTCCAATGCCAGGACAGATTTTGCGGAGTGTTCCAGTACGCCCCCAGATGAGATGCAGTGAGGACACTGCTGAGATCTTCAGATTACACCTGGGAATGTCTGACACCTGTCAGCCTCAGGGCAGTGCGCATAGGCTCTATGAAGAGGCTCATATCATGGACACGCTGTTGAGATACAACAGGCTTGTGCACTTTAACAGCACTTGATCCTTTGGCAGGCTTCATCACCTGTTCCCTTCAGCACCACACCTTCACCTGTCAGGGATGCTGATGAGGTGGGGAGCAGCCCATCCCACCCCCGGCTAAGGTGCTGAGAGCACACAGAGGACATCATGGAATCCAGTGACGCGTGGGTACAAGATTCTTGCAGCAAACACAAGCCACATGGAGGTGCAGGCATCAGTAATCTGGAGAGGGACTTTGAAGCCAGACAATTCCTATACTTAGAAGATTACACACTGCACAAGGGAAGAGGCCCTGGACTGTGACACTTGCCTTTATTTTGTGCAGAAACAATG
The DNA here is from genome assembly GCF_017639515.1 of Carcharodon carcharias. Lineage (NCBI taxonomy): Eukaryota > Metazoa > Chordata > Chondrichthyes > Lamniformes > Lamnidae > Carcharodon > Carcharodon carcharias. The sequence continues at coordinate 56,134,881 of NC_054471.1, read as the reverse complement.
GTTTCACACCTGATTGACATAACAAGGTACCATAGACAAGGTGACATTGTTGAGAGTGTATTTACAATGGCCAACAGTAGTACGAGTGATTAACGCCCATGTCCACATTGTGCGACTACACCTTATTGACCTTTCCAACCCTGCCAATACGTTTTGGTGCTCTGCTGACATCCATAGCAGAGCTTCAAAGTGGCCTGCTGACTGCTATACCCTGCTGCCTGTGATGACCTTGTCAGGTGTCCTCTGGAGGGCAGAGACCGGGAAGGCCCTGGCCTGATTTCATGGTCCTGCTGTGTGGCAGGGGCACCCTCCTCAGTCTGCAGAGCTGGAGCTGCTGGGGTCACAGGAAGAGGGGATTCGAATGGGCCGGACATTCCCGGTGTCGCCTGGATGGATGGACCCAGAGGGGGGAAGGGGGTACAACTGCTGATCCTCCTCCCCATGGGTGCCTAAAGGCCCCTGGCTCACTCCTACAGATGGACCTAGGATGAAGTTAGCTCCGTACCTGCACCCTCTACTGGATATTTGTATATAGTTATGAGTTGTTGATAAAGACTGGCTATTAATATACTCAAGACTATGAAGCCTACTTCCTGGTGTCTGAAGCAGGATTCTTCAACACCCATTTCTTTCTTCCTTTTGGGTAGGTTCCAATTCTGTCCTTTAAAGAGGATTCCCTGCAGTAATAAACACGTCTACCTTCCTAACTAATCCTGAACTTCAGCGGCCATTAAGCAGGAGGTGGGTTAGAATGTTACGCTGAAAACACTTGACCATACAATCTACCTCCATAATTGTTGTGCCAAAAAATTCCTGGGCACTTTGTTAAATGATCAAAACAACCTTGTCAAAAGCTCAATGGATGTAAAGCATGTCAAATTTTTTACCCTGATATTCCTTTAACTGAGCTCATCACTTTTAAATTTTCCCATCACACACCTTATAAAGCAACCTGTAAGTGAGATGCTTAATAGGATTTCCCTCAACTTCTTCCCCACACCCAAACCCCTCCCCAATCCACAGCAAGTTCCAAAATGTAGGACAAATATGGGCTGTGCTTATCCACATTGTGGGCAGTATCTTCCGTCCTGAAGTATGAATTGGGTGGGAGCGGAAATGAATAACATTTCTTTCTTGCTTTTTTTTGACTCCAAAGCTCCAAAGTCACAGGAAATGTGAACATATATTCAGGTCTTTTTTTTTAAATTCTTTCATGAGACTTGGGAGTCACTGGCTAGGTCAGCATTTGTTGCCCATCCCTCACTGGCCTTGGGAAGGTGGTGGTGAGCTGCCTCCTTGAACTGCTGCAGTCCATGTGGTGTAGGCACACCCCCAGTGCTGTGAGGAAGGGAGCTCCAGGATTTTGACCCAGCGACACTGAAGGAATGACAATATGTTTCCAAGTCAAGATGGTGAATGGCTTGGAGGGGAACTTACAGCTGGTAGTGTTCCCATGTGTCTGCTGCCCTTGCCCTTCTTAATGATTGTGGTCGTTGGTTTGGAAGGTGCTCTCTATGGAGCCTTGGTGAACTCCTGCGGTGCATTTTGGAGATGGTACACACTGATGCCACTGTGTGTTGGTGGTGGAGAGAGTGAATGATTGTGGATGGGGTGCCAATCAAGCAGGCTGCTTTGCCCTGGACGGGTGTCAAGCTTCTTGAGTATTGTTGGATCTGCACTCATCCAGGCAAGTGGAGAGTCTTCCATCACATTCCTGACTTGTGTCTTATAGATGGTGGGCAGGGTCTTTGGGGAGTCAGGAGGTGAGTTACTCGCTCCAGGATTTTGAGCCCCTGACCTGCTCTTGTAGCCACAGTATTTATAAGCCTAGTCTAGTTCAGTTTATGGTCATTGGTAACACCTGCCCCCCCCGCCACCCCCCAGGATGTTGATAGTGGGGGATTCAGTGGTGGTAATGCCATTGAATGTCAAGGGGTGATAGTTAGATTATCTTTTGTTGAAGGTGGTCAATGCCTGGCACTTGTGTGGCACAAATGTTACTTGCTGCTTGTCAGCCCAAGCCTGGATATTGTCAAGGTCTTGCTGCATTTGCACATGGACTGCTTCAGTATTTGAGGAGTTGCAAATGGTGCTGAGCATTATGTAACCATCAGCGAACATCCCCACTTCTGACTTTATGATAGAAGGAAGGTCATTGCTGAAGCAGCTGAAGATGGTTGGGCCTAGGACACTACCCTGAGGAACTCCTGCAGTGATGTCCTGGAGCTGAGATGAGTGACCACCAACAATCACAACCATCTTCCTTTATGCTAACTATGACTCTAACCAGGGGAGACTTTTCCCCTGATTTCTATTGACCCCAGTTTTGCTAGGGTTCCTTGATGCCACACTCAGTCAAATGCTGCCTTGATATTAAGGGCAGTCACACTTACTTCACCTCTGGAGTTCAGCTCTTTTGTCCATGTTTGAACCAAGGCTGTAACGAGGTCAGGAGCTGAGTAGCCAAGACAGAGCCCAAGCTGAGTGTCCGTGAGCAGGTTATTGCTTAGCAAGTGCAAGCCCCTAACCTAAAACACAATATTTGAGTCATGGGCCCAGGTTTTCCAATTGGATTACACCAACTCCCAGGGTTAAATTCAAGGGCCAAAGAGCAATCGTAGTTAGTTGCAGAGAGATCAATTGCATTCGCTAAACTGGCCTTGTTGAAGGTTTTCAATAGTTCCTCCAAGTTAACAAGGCAGCGCAGAGGCCACCAGCTACTGCTGCCAAACTCCGAGGCTTGAAGCAGCTGTCACCAAAGCAGCAGGTGTATTTACTTTTCCACACACAAGACCGAGACTGAACCGTTAGACACAACTTCTCTTGGAACTCTCTTTGCCTAGCAATGTAGTCGCCTGGAACTCTTGTGTGAAGTTCAAGAGTAGAGTTAATTATCGCTTGAATCAAAGTTATTATTTTATGCCCTGGAAATGCTCGAGTCATGCCCCAGAAGTCCTCCAGAATGTTTGTGCTTTTAACAACCAGTTGGATCAATTTCACAAGACATCTTTTATAGCTGTCACTGACTTCCCACTGTGGCTGTGCAAAGCAAAATGAAGAATGTACAAAAGCAAAAGAAAATAAGCAGGTCCTGCTAGCAAAATACGATATTCTTGAAATTACTGCTGACGATATTCATAAACATACACTCATAACTGGCTCAAGTGAAATATAAATGCATGTTCCTTTCTATCATCTTTCTTTTCCCGCTTTGCTAGAGTTATTGATCTATTAATGAACTAGGTTAATATTTCCACTAAAATAGTTGACAGAGTAACATCCTCTTGACTTATAATAGGAAAATATCCAACTATTTTGTTTGCACACAATCCTATTACCATGCATTATTTTGTCTCTAAATGGATACCGGTTTAAACTAAGTCTCATCTCACCATACTGATCTGTGTGCGGTTCTGCTTTTATTGAAACCATAAAGTGGCCTCTATTTGGCCAATTTATAATTATATGGGTTTGAATAGCATTATATGTATTCATTTCTTTTTATCACTTTATGAAGATTCCCTCCACATGCACTCAGCCAATTTTCTGTCCCAGTGGAGTGTACCCATATGAAAATGTTTCAGAAAGAAACAGCACACCATAATAATACTACAAGTTTAAAATTGCAGGAAAATAGACATCAAATTTTATTATTTTAAGTAATACAACATTGGGCCTTCTCAAAACTCAGCGACAGCGCTTCTGCAAATTATAAATGACTCCCTTCAGGCAATCTGACAGTACCATTGCTTTTTTTATCCAGTGGAGAAACTTGTGATTAAGGTGCTGACTGTTAGGAGCTGTTAATTAGACAAGAAAGGAAGAACCCTTGATTAGGCGCACCTTCTGTGCCTTTAGAAAGGGAAAGAGTAATGTAACATGCTGTTAATCAGTCATTAAAAAATGGAGGTCCTAAGAACTGGAATACATTTGCATGCTTGTTATTAATGGCTAACATGTTTGGCCCTGTAAAATTGGGTTCTACTATGGATTAAGGAGTGAACGTGAAATATTGTTTCCTGTTCTTCTGCATAATATTGTGATTCAGCATGCGATTATACAATACCACAACTTATTTTTTGCAGCTCATTTATTAATTTTGATACATTGGTAACATTTGTACCAAGATAAAATGTTAACAGGTCAATGTTTGGAAAAGTACAATTAATCAGTGAATAGTGCAAAATAATGAATTACTTCCGTCATTCACTTTAAATTTCAAATGCAATCTAGTGTTTAAAAGATTGAATTTAGGATCGGTTTGTTGCAGCAAAATCTTTTAGGGCTGGAGTTTATTCATTAAAATCCCATGTGATCATGATCAGTGCTGTAGAGGATCAGAAAAACAAATTCTCTAGCCTTGGAGGAAAAAAAGGTTAAGAAATTGTATTTTCAAGGCTGAACATATCAATTATGCCTTAGGGCACCATTGTGATACAACAGTAAATGAAATAGTACGTGAATACTACTAAAAATGTGTATTTTTCCCTTTCTTAATCACTCATTCTTACTTATAAATATCTGATATGCGGGAGGCCTTGTAGTGATCACACAAAAATGTGTAAGTTTATCTTTTTTTAATGTAGCTTTAGGTCGGATGTTCCAGAATGTCAAGGATAGAGGTAAAAAGTTGTTGAGAAATGCTTTCCAATTAGTTTCTTTTCTAGTCGATTTTTTTTCAATCCCGAGTAGGTGTTTCTGCACAATTTGCAGACATTCAGGGATAATGTCAGAAAAGCTATTCGCACAGGTCTATTTAATCCATAGCAGAATCTGGTATGACATTTACCGCAAAAAAAATGCTGTATAAAGCTTTTGCTTTATTTAATCTCTTAACACGGTGCTGTGTTTCTAAGCCACGGTGAAACAGGCAGTTCAGAATATCATTTTAGGCCCTCTTGTCAAGTAATCCTTAAAATGACTCCGCTTCTCAATCAATATACAAAAAAAATTGCTTCTGGGAAAATTATGGCAGACTCGCATGTTCAACACGATTTTACTTAATTGCATCAGGGCTGCAAGCTGAAAACTCTGGCTTGCAAGTTAGAAATTAAAGACAAGCTTATTAGGCAATGGAATATTGATGAGCGTAGGTGTCGGTCCTGTTCTGAGTCTTAGGAAGCATACAAATGTTTTAACAATTGGTAATTTCTCCCAGAGATTATCCTGCAGGTAAGCTGAAATGTTAAAAAATAATATAGTAGCCTTCATCATTGGCCTGATTTAGGCCTTCTGATCACATTCTTCTCTGTGGCATTCTGCCACTTCAGCTCCTGCCCCCTCAGTGAGGTAGATGCTGTACTGTTCAGGCCTGGATGTTCTGCTTTGAATATTTAAATGATTCAAGTGAACAGCCACAGAAGCATATGGAAGTCCTGGCAAATCACTACTCCTGATAGAGTCCGCAATGTTTTTAACCAGTGTACGTGTTTAAAAATAATGTGCTGGCACATAGAAAAAAATCCATAGGTACTGAATATGAATTCTGGAGAACTGGAGACAATGGGTCAAAATTTTAAATGGACATGGCAGTAGGTGGAGGTGAATGGGCCTGCAATCGGGGGCCCAGTGTGTGAGTGTTTGCTGGCATGGTCCCGCCTCAGACCACTTTTGAAGACCCTGGCTGGGCACAGTGGCTACCGACCCACAAGCGGTGGCAGTCTATTAAAGAATTTGAAATCTTATGCTGGCCTTCCACAGAGTGCAGAGCCAGCATTTCAGCATTATTTTAAATCTAACCCAATGCCCTGCAGCCTGCCCCTTCTACAACGATGGCCTGGCAGCTGTGGTCTCTTTAATATTTTTCAAGATTTTAAGAAGTCTTCAGAGGGTGCAGCCATCTTGAGGCATCAACATTGGCAGCTCTCATCTCTGAGAGTGGGGTTGCCGATGTATTGGTTCTCCAGCCTCAAGCGCCTGCCTTCTATCCTCAGTTGAATGGGGCCACAGGAGGTGTTCAATTAACTGGCTGCCTCATCAAAAATTGCCCTCTGGCTGTCGACACCAGCATGCATGTGTTCCTGGTCTGCGGAAGGCCAGGCATAAGACTTCAATTTCCTGAATAGGCTGCCCACCACTTGTGGGTCGGTAGCCACTGTCCCCAGCCAGGGTCTTCAAAAGTGGCCCATGACGGGACCATCCCAGAAAACCGGCGTGCTGGCTGGTGGCTGGCAATTACAGGCCCATCCACCTCCAGCCCTATTGACGCATCCGTATAAAATTTCAGCAAGATCAAGATCCACAAGCAAAAATTCAGCCCAATGTGTTCAGGGTATGCAGTGTATCAAACCAAAGATGGGCAGAAATTTGGTGACCTGACAGGTGCCTTGGGATTCCACACAGACGCCATTTTGAATTCCCAATCCCTTGTAACGTTTGCTTTTACCTCAGCCTGCCAGCAGCTGAAACCCTCAGACACCCTATCACCTCTAATTTTAACTATTCCAATGTTCTCCTTTCCGTTCTCTGGTTCTCCAATTCCCATAAACTTCAACTCGCCACAGTACTTTCACCCATACGCTATCCTACATCAAGCACCAATCACCCATCATCTCTGATCTCACTAATACAACTTGATTCCTAGGGGAGACTTTTCTCCCCGTCGAGAGGGGGTTGGGCAGGAGCGGGTGTGGGCAGGCGCGCAGCCAATTGCCATCCATGATTGGCTGCGCACCACTATTTTAGGTGGGCGGGCCAATTAAGGCCCGCCCAACGTGATGCGCATCCAGAAGCGCTGAGTGCTCCCTGTGTGGGCAGGGGGAATAGGTTGAGTCGGGGTCTGCGCTCTTTAGCACATGCGCGCGGAACAGCACAGAAATCTCCCCGAGACACAGAGCTGCCTCAGGGAGATCAGTTTGAGTTTCAAAAATTTTAATAAAGAAAAACAAAATTAGGACATGTCCCCTCATATGAAAATGTCTCATGAGCTGGGATATGTCAATGAATTTCAATGAAATTCTTTATTTCACTTATAAATCATTCATGAAACCTCACCCAGCCCATGGATGAGGTTTCATGAAAAATGCAAAGGCCGCCTGGGCTCTTCGCTTGCCCGCCAACCTTCAGGTTGGACAAGCAGCTATGTTAAGTGGGTTAGTTAGTTTTTAAATGGGCTTAATAGGCCTTTGACAGTTTGGCGGGCGCACAGCTGACTCCAGTGCGCGCCTGGCAAAGTGAAAATCTGAATTAAGCACAGTGACGTCGGGACACATACCCAACATCACCGCGTGTCATTTTACATGTCAGTGAATGGGCCCTGCCCCCGCGTGCCAACCTGAAGATTCTGGCCTTAGTCACCAAACAATGTAAATTTTTCATTGTTAGCTTTGAATCCCTGCACAGCCTTGCCCCTTCATATCTCTGTAACTTCCTCTAGTGTCACAAAATTCCTCCCTTGAACTTTCTATTTCTTTGCCTCCAGTCTCTTTAGCATTCTCCCATTATTTCGCTACACTTTAGCAGTTGTGCCTTCAGCTACCTGAGGACCACATTATAGGATTCCGTCCCTAAGCCACTCTGGATCTCCAGCTCCTTTTCCCCTTTAAGACTTGCATTAAAACCACCTCTTTCATCAAGTTTTTGGCCACCCCTCCTAATATTACATTCCTTACTTTGACACATTTTTATTATGCCTTTATCAAGCATCTTGGGAAATTTTTCCATTTAAATTTTTGCTTTATCTAATTCAGTATATTTTTTTCTGCTTCAATATTTTCTGCTGTGCAACGATTGGACACAGCATCATCAAATGGTTACACCACATAAGGAGGCCATTTGGCCCATGATGTCCATGGCAGCTCCCTGTGAACTTAGCTTTCCCCCCACGGACCTTACGAATTTTCTTGCAGATAATTATCCAATTCTCTTTTGAAAGCCATGTATTATGACACAGCCAATGTTAAATGCTGAGTTGCTCAAGTCCCAGAGAGAAACTTGAAACAACTGTCACAGCTAATTTTCAATTTGTATAAATTTCGAGCTGCATGCCTTGAATTCAGTAGTAATAAGACCACCAAGTCTTATTGTTTTTTTCATAAAACTAGATTAAACATTTATTAATGAGAAATGATTTTAAATTCATACATAGATCTGCAAATTACTACTATAACTCCTAAATTCCCTAATCAATCTAACTCCTAGCTTCACTTTGATTAAGGCATCAGTACGACACATACGGTGGGATTTTACACACCCGCCCGCTGCTGCGATCTTCCAGTCCCGCCGCAAGTCAATGGGCTTCTGGCTGGGGCGCTGCCTCGCCCGCGATGGGGCTGGAAAATCCCGGCCACAGATTTTAAAAGACCCGGGCAGAGAAACGTGATATCTTGAACAAGTCAGATTCCAAGAGAGTTTTCTTAGCTTCACTCCTTTGAAGGCAGCAGCTTGAGGCATAGATGCTGAAGACTTTTTCACACACTTGTAACGTCTTAAAAAAAGCCTTCCCTTGCAAACAGTCTTCCCTTTTCTATACATATCTTCCACTGTGAATGCAAATACCCATTGTTTCACTATGTCTTTGGAATTTATCTCCCTGATAATAAAACCCTCTCATAGAACGAAGTTTTACCCGCAATCTTTGGGAAAAATAAACTCAGCGGGCAGAATTTTGCCCTTGGTGTGCGGGATCAGCGGGAGCGGGTGGAGGCGGTCGGCAGTTTCACACTGGTGGGCCAATTAAAGTCCGCCCAACGTGAAACGTGAGTGGCAGCATTGAGTGCTGCCTGTGTGGGAGGGGGGAGTGCGAGCCAGCCGAACGCGAGCTTCACCCATGCGCATGGGTCAGCACTGCGCTGCGCTGCAGCTCCGTGCCGTGCCTCAGGGAGATGAAGAGATATTTAAAAAAAAACAGAAAAATGTAATTAAACATGTCCCCTCGTGTAACTCTGTCACATGTTCAGGGACATGTTTTTCATGGAAAAATCCCTTTCAAATCTCCTCTCAGCCATCTCTTCATAAAGAGGACAGCCCCAGCTTTGCCAATCTATTCTCGTAAAGACGGTCTCTCATCCCTAGGAGAGAATTTTCTCCTCAATGGGGGGGCCGGTTGGGAGTGGGCGCGGGCAGGAGCGGAGCCGATCACCACCCACGATCAGCTACATGCTGCCGTTTTACTTGGGCAGGCTAATTAAGGCCCGCTCAGCGGGATGCATACGCGGAAGTGCAGGAATCTCCCTGAGGCATGGAGCTGCCTCAGAGAGATTAATTTCATAATGAAACAATGAGAAAAAGAAAAAAGTAGAACTATTCAGACATGCCCCCTCGTGTGACAGTGTTACATGAGCTGCGAAGTGTTTATGAGTTTTGATTTTCAATAAAGTTCATGAATAAATCCTTCATTAAACACCACTCCACCCGTGGACAAGGTTTCATGAAAAATGCCCACCAGCCTTAAGGTTGAATGGGCAGCTCTGACAAGTACTTTAATTAGTTTATTAATGGCCTTAGCAGGCCTTTGACAGTTCGGCGGGTGCGCGGCTGACTTTGGTGTGCGCCCGCCAAACTAAAGAACGGAATGATGTGCGGTGACGTTGGGACTTATGCCCGATGTCACCGCGCGTCATTTTACAGGGTGGGTTCCGCATACTGAACAGAAGATTCTGCCCCTAGACTCATCCCTGGAAGCATGCTTGCAAATCTTTTCTGCACTGCGTTCAATGTCTTCACTTCCTTTTTAAGTATTTGTGCTCAGAATTGAACACAGTACTCCTGTTTAGCCGAAACAGTGTTTTATAGGCCGGGATTTTCCGTGCCCCCTGGTTTCGGGTGTGCTCAATGGTGTGAGTGGCAAGAAGGCCAAAAATCGGTTTCACAACATTGTGAAACCAGTGGGCGATTGTCCGCTCCATTTGCCATTGGTGGGCCGCATTTCCTGCCATTGGACATCAGGAAACTCATTTAATACATCAGCATATCATTATCAGGCCAGCCCATCAAACTCATTGCACACACTGGATCGTCCGCCTACGTCGGCAGGAAAACACGCAATGTGTTTCACAACAGCATATGTAAGGCGTGCACTTGATGGGCTGCACTTCACTCGGGACTTCAAGGTTTGTTTGCCTACCTTGCTTCGGTCACTCGCAGTCATCAGCACCAGGCTTCACAGACAGCCCAACTGTAGGGGGTGGTGATGTGTGTCACCTTCACCTCTGACTTCTGAGCGGTTTGAATTGCTCCCACTCCCTGGGTTCTAGACATGGGACTTATTTGGGGTTTGTGACAAAGTGCAGCAGACAACTGGTTTTGGTGCAAGAAAAAATACTGAGTTTATTGAAGTCACAAATGCACTTATAACATTAGGATTACACTGAGATTATACAGACCTACAAAGTTAGTTAAGAATGGGGAACACACAGCATAACGAGGGAAAATCACGCTACTAATCCTCTTACCCTTGTCCCACCCCCTAAACCTAACTAAATTGAACCAGGAGAGGTCAGGGATCATGCTCACCAACCCAGGGTTCCTTGACAGTTCAAAATCCAGCCAGGTAAGCCAGTTGCAGTTTGGGGGTACGCTCTTTGTGTCCTCTGGGGCCTGCTGTTCCCACGCGGTCCTGGTATGTGGAATCTGCAAAAGTTCTTCAATTGGGTGGAGGACGTGATTACAGATGGTTGATCTTCATGGAGGGCTGCGGTTGCGGCCTTGTTGCATTCGGTTGAGCCTGCTACCCCGTGCCCCTCGCCGTGATGTTGCCTGCGGGCCTGCAAACCTCCAGATCTCCTTCCTCTGCTTGGCTCAGCTAAACTCTCTGCTTAAACTCTGCTTCAACTGCTCCAAAACTGCTCACCCTCCAAACCTGCTCACCCTCCTTCCCCTTTCCCTTCATAACTACTGGCCCAGTTATACTGCTTTTTTATGAATTTCTTACCTGAAACCAAATCAAGGTTAGTTCTTTGTCTGATTTTGGTGGGCTTCCTCAGGTGATTGTTGTCTCGTTGTTTTTTATGGGCTCACATGATGTTTATCATTGTCTTCCTGTACCCATAACTAGTCTTGAGTTGAAAGCCATTGTACATGTGGAGTATTGATGGGTTCACATAATTGCATTTATTGCTGCCTTCCTGCCTTAGTAGTTAGTAGCAATATTTTATGCAAGATTTTGATGGGCTTTAGTTTCTTGTAAGATGAAGTCTTTCTCTGGGTTGATTGTTTTAAAGGGAAGAATGCGTATTCTGTCTCCTCTCATTGTCTGGTTACAGGCAACAATTCACACTGCGCTCAACAAGCCCGGGCATGTCCAGTCCCAGGCCTTCATGAGCTGGAGTGTTCTACACTTAACTCAGCAGTTGGGTCCTCTGTGATAAAAGTCCAAAAGTCATATCCTTGTTGATGATATGAAAAATGTGGGAATTTTAAGAATCCTTCACACCATCACTTATAGGGGGCGGGTGGGGGGGGTGGGGGGGAGGTGGGGGGGGGGGGTGGGGTGGGTGGGGGGGCGTTCACTGGTAGGTCGCTACTTACCAGATCGTCCATGTGTGGGTGGCATTTCAACAGCTGCAGGGCAAGGTCTTGCTTGGTGAAGGAGTAGATGTGGCCTCAGGCAAAGGAAGAGGCTGCAGGATGAGAGCTGAACTGGGGAAGGAATGTTTCACAGGGTGTGTGTGGGGGCACATGTTGATCTGTGCAAGTGGCCTCAAGATGTTGAGGGCTGAAGAGGTAATCTCCAGAGATGATGAAGCCTGATGGAGATGTGAGGGTATGTGTCTGAGAATGGGTGGTGATGTCCCTTGAGCTGGCAGTTAGTGAGATGCCAGTGAATGTGTGATGGGCTTGTGTGTGTGAGTTTAGAGTGATGAGATGGTTGCCATACCCTGGCAGCACGGATGAGATCATTCATCCTCTATCTGCATTGAATGGCCAACCTCTTCTGTGCAGCATTGGCATTGATCACCACTGCCATTGCCTATCAAGCTAGAGTGGTAATGTTGCTGCCCCTCCTGTGGCCAGAGCAGAGGTAGAGAACATCACAGCAGGCCTCCATGGTGTCCAAAATGTGCTTGAGGGCCGCAGTCTTCTTGCCTTTTGGGGTTATGTCTTCTTTGCTGCAGTCCTGGGCTGGAAGCACTGAGTGCATCTGTACTTTAAATGTGGTACGTGGCATGATAAAGCGGTGAGGTGACAGCGTGGCAGGCGAATCAGAGCCTGCATGCCATGAAATGGCATGTGTCCTGGGAATGCATAATTAATGCAACGGGTTTAGGATGATCCGGCGTGAAAAGTCGCCAATTTGGCCAGCAGGTAAAATTCAATCATTTATGATCACTGCTACCTAGGGTACACTTAATGCAAACCTGGGATGATTCTGCCCATAAAGGATTACTACAACTTCCTTGCTTTTGTACTCTATGCCTCAATTTACATGGTCCATGATTCTGTATGCCTTATTAACCACTTTCTCAACCTGTCCTGCCACCTTCAATGATTTGTGCACATAAATCCAGAGCCCTCTTTTCCTGAACACCCTTTAGAACTGTATTGACTATTTTTTATTCCCTTTCCTTATTCTTCCTGCCAACATGGATCACTTCTGCCACATATCAGCCTATTCCAACAGTCCATGTCCTCTTGAAGCCTATCACTATCCTCCTCATAGTTCATAGTACTTCCAGATTTTGTGTCATCTGCAAATTTTGAAATTGTGCCCTGCACACCCAAATCTATGTCATTAATATAGATCAATAAAAGAGGTGTTCCTAAAACTTGATCCTGTGGAATGCCACTATCTACCTTCCTCCAGTCCAAAAAACTACTGTTTGCCTCTGCTCTGTCTCTTGTCACTAATCATCGCTGCCCTTTTATTCCATGAGCTTCAGCTTTGCTAACAAGCCTGCAATGTGGCACTTTATCAAATGCCCTTTGGAAGTCCCTGTACACAATATGATAAAGACAGGAAGTCACTTGTGGGAATGATAAAGGCAACAAGTCACTTGTGGGCATGGTGTACAGGCCCTCAAACAGTAACCACAAGGTAGGACAGGGTATTAAGGAAGAAATAATCAGAGCTTGTCAGAAAAGTATGGCAATCATCATGAGGGATTTTAATCTACATATAGATTGGAAAAATCAGTTGGGCAATGGTAGCCTAGATGAGGAATTCATAGAATGTTTTCAGGATAATTTCTTAGATCAGCACATTCTGGAGCCAACCAGACACCAGGCTGTACTAGACCTGCTATTGAGCAACAAGATAGGATTAATTATTGACTTCATAGTGAAGGTGCCCCTAGATAGCAGTGATCATAATATGATTGTATTTTACATTCAGTTTGAGGGAGCAAGAAGAGCGGTTCTAGGGATAGTGTTTTAAACTTAAATAAGGGCAATTATGAGGGCATGAAAGCAGAGTTAGCAAAAGTGAACGGGCAATTTAGGCTAAGGGATAGGCCATTAGAGTTGACATTTAAGGGGATATTTCGGAATACACAGAATAGATACATTCTAATGAGAAAGAAAAATTCTAAGGGGAGGACCCACCATCACTGGTTAACTATACTTGTTAAAGATAGTATCAAACTTAAAGAAAAAAGCATATCATTGCGCAATTTTGGGTGGCAGGACAAGATTGTACAGGCTATAAAAAAAGCAAAAAATGGCTAAAAGATTAATGAAGGAAAGATTAGAGCATAAGAGAAAGCTAGTTAGAAATATAAAGACATATTAAGAGTTTCTATAAATATTTTAAGAAGAAAAGTTAACAAAGTAAACATTGTACCTATAGAAAATGAGTCTGGGGAATTATTAATGGGAAATAAAGAGATGGCAGATGAATTGTACCGGTCTTCACTATAGAGGATACAAGTAACACCCCAGAAATAGCTATAAATCAGGAATTGAAAGGGAGGGAGGAATTCAAGACAATTCCAATCACCAGGAAAGTTGTACTTAGCAAATTGTTGGGGCTGTGGGTTGACAAGTCCTGGGTCCTGATGAACTTTATCATAGGATCTTAAAAGAAATGGCTAGTGAAATAGTTGATGCATTGGCTCACATTTTCCAAAATTCCCCAGATTCAGGGAAGGTTCCTCTGGATTGGAAAACAGCTAATATAACTCCTTTATTCAAAAAGGGAGGGAGACAGAAAGTAGGAACCTATAGGCTAGTTAGCTTAACATCTGTCATAGGGAAAATGTTAGCAGTTGTTATGAAAGATGTTATGGCAGGACACTTAGAAAACTTCAAGGCAATCAGGCAGAGACAACATGGTTTTGTAAAAGGGAAATCATGTTTAACCAATTTATAGGAGTTCTTTGAAAAAGTAGCATGCACTGTGGATAAAGGAAAACCCCCGGTAGATGTATTGTACTTAGATTTTCAGAAGGCATTTGATAAAGTGCTACATCAAAGGTTATTGTGGAAAATAAAAGCTCATTCTGTAGGGGGTAAGCTTGGATAGAAGATTGGCTAGTTAACAGGAAACAGAGAGTAGGCATCAATGGCTCATTGTCTGGTTGGCAGGATGTAATGAGTGGTGTGCCATAGGGATCACCAGTACTCAACTCTTTATAATTTATATAAGTGATTTAGACGTAGGAGCTAAAGTTGTGGTTGCTAAATTTGCTGCTGACACAAAGACAGGTAGGAAAGTAACTTGTGAAGAGGATGTAAGAGGCTATAAAATGATATAGATAGGTTAAGTGAATGGGCAAAGATCTGGCAGATGGAGTATAATGTGGGAAAATGTGAAGTTGTCCATTTTGGCAGGAAGAATAAAAAAAGAAACATATTTTCTAAATGGTGAGAGATTGCAGAACTCTGAGATGCAGGAGGATCTGGGCGTCCTAGAGAATGAATCATAAAAGATTAGTATACAGGCACAGCAAGTAATTAGCAAAGCTAATAGAATACTATAATTTTTTGCATAGGGAATTTAATACAAGAGGAGGGAGGTTATGCTTCAGTTGTATGGAGTATTGGTGAGACCCATGTCTGGAGTACTGTGTTTGGTATTGGTCTCTGGGGATCACTGTTTAAAAATAAAGGGTCACCCATTTAAGATAGAGATGAGGAAAACACATTTCTCTCAGAAGGTTGTGAGTCTCTTCCTCAAAAGGTGATAGAGGCCTTTCTAATATCTCCTCTTTATCAATTTTAACCCATCCAGTATCTCAACTACTTCACTTTTACTATGACTTTGGCAGCATCTTCTCCCTTGGTAAGGACAGATGTAAAATAATCATTTGGTACCACAGCCATGACCTCTGCCTCCATGTGTAAATCCCCTTTTAGGTCCCGAACTGGCCCCACTCCTCCTTTTACCGCCTTTTTACTATTTTTTATGTATAGAAGACTTTTGGATTCTCTTTCATATTGACTGTCAGTCTCTTCTCATGCTCATTCTTTACTTTTGTTATTTATTTTTCACTTCCCCTCTGAATTTTTGATATTCAGCTTGACTCAATCTTGTGTTCTCAAAGTGACATCTGTCATACAGATCTTTTTTTGCTTCATCTTATTCTCTTATCTTTTGCTCTGAATTTGTTCATCTGACCGTTCCCCCTCATGGGAATGTACCTTGACTGCAACCAAACCATCTCCTCTTTAAAGACAGCCATTGTTCCGTTACATTTTTGCCTGCCAATCTTTAATCCTGACTTACCTGGGCCAAATAGGTTCTCACCCCATTAAATTTGGACCTCCTCCAATTCATTTTCTTTTACTCTGGATTGCTCCTTGTCCTATTCCATAGTCAACCTGAACCTTACAGCAACTGTCCACTAAATGTTCCCCTACTGACACTTGATCCACTTGCCAAATCTTGCTCCTTAGAACGAGATCCAGCAATGACTTCTTCCTCAGATGACTGGAAACAGACTGATGTAGAAAATTCTCCTAAACACACTTTGGAAACCTTCCCCTTCTCTGTTATTTATATGTTTCCTGTACATATTGAGCACAAATCTCCTGATTCAACTTCAGCCGATTTCCATACTATTCATCAAGCACTTAAACCGACATTTTTTCTCTTTTTGTGTGTAGCAGTTTCCTACTTGCCCATATTAAATTTCATAGGCTGGGATATATGGCCCCCTGCTGGGTGTATTTTTGGCAGGATGGGTTGGTCAGGCATGTTAAATGTGACAAGTGACTAGCCCACCACCTTACTGCTCACCCCCAAACCTATCCCCGTAAAAGAGTAGGCGGGCAGGTACCAAACCAAAGCCAACAGCATGCATACCATTTTCAAAAATATAACCAATGGGCAATTGAGCTTGCTAACAAGCCAATTGACCCAGATATACAGTTGGCGTGGGAAGGTGAGAGGGTAGGCTGTTTTTTTTAAAACCACCTGGTTAAAAGGTGGAAAGAAAGGATGGAAGGGGGTACGTCCTTCAGGGGGTGCCCTGTACACATCAGGGCACCATCCCCAAGATTATACCCCTACTTTGTACTTCCCCACCTCACCATCCAAAACCAATCACCCACCCACCTTGCCCCTTCCATAGGGTGCCCGATGCCTTCTCATCCTAAAAGCCTGGGACATACCTGAGTCCTGGTTCCATTGCTCTTGTTCCTGGGGCCTGCTTGCAGTCCCAACAGCGCCCACTGTTGAGCTTTGGCATTGCTAGGATGGCTATGGCCAATCAGATTGGCCAGTAGTCCTCGAGGATGGGACTTGCTCCCACTGAGGGCTCTGAGGGCCCTCTCTGATCTTTTAGGCTGCCCCCAGTGTGTTGTTGCTGCTGGGCAGCTTTATATTTGTTGGTCAGTTTGAAACTGACTTTTGTAATGGGGACTGAGCAATAGGCCCCTCACACTTGAAACCCCCAGCCCCCCAATCCCTGTAAAATCCAGCCCTAACTGTTGTTCTAATCTGCTGATTTTACTGTTTTCACATATGTTGGTTCTCAGAAGATTTAACTCACTTATGTTTGGTTCCAGTATCAAGGCTGCTTATTCTGTGAGTCAAGAACAATGGGCAGAATTTTGTGCAACTCGTTGAAGTCAGCAAGGCGGCAGGCAGGCCCAGAGAATCAGGCCGGAGGCTGCACGTTCGGCTCCAGATGCTGGGAAAACCGTCCCACATTTAGTGAGGTGCCGACGTGGGAAACTCGCTCACTGGTGGTGGCAAAGTGGCTATGCACGTTAATGAGCCATTTGAAACCAATTATCCCTTAGCCCACCAGGATTTACTGGTTCTGGGATTGAATGGGACTCGCATGGGTATCCCACACCTCTAGAAAGCCACCGAACAAGCCCTGTCAGGTTTGCCAGCTGATGCTCAGGGGGCAGGGCTTCTCTTTTCCATAGACAATTGAGGGTTTCCGTTTTAAAAGGGGGAGCTGCTGAGAGCCAACCCCTACCCTTGGATCCAACACCCTCTCCCCCCATCCTCATTGGTGACCATCTCCCCATCACCCTCATCCTGCTCTACTTAGCTCTGTCCAGAGATCCGGTGACTATCCCTAGCAAGAGCTCCAGTGGCACTGCTGGCAATGGAGAACCGCCAGCATCTGATTGGTTGGCAGCTCTCGGAGGCAGATATCTGTCCTACCGATGCCCTGATTGAGTGGGAGGCCCAGCTGTCCAGGTAAGTGCCTGCTTACCTCGGGGGCTCCGAGTATAGAGCTCAATGAAAACCCACTCAATGTTTGTCCACATTAGTCCACTGTTTTTGATCTGTCAAACTAGTTTCTTATTCAGCCTTATGTTCTACCCTTAAGCCGTAATGCTTACATACAGAGACTGAAAGGTTGCATTCTAAGATGCTAAAAGTTAAACACATAAGTACAAAACAAGTGCAAATATTGAACTAAAAACATAAAATGCTGGAAAAACTCAGAAGAGTCATACAAACTCAAAACATCAACTGTGATTCTCTTTCCACAGATGCTGCCAGACCTGCTGAGTTTTTCCAGCATTTTCTGTTTTTATTTCAGAGTTCCAGCATCTGCAGTATTTTGCTTTTATCTAAGTGCAAATATTGATTGACTGTAGTTGCACACATTGGATAAATTCTTCTCATACTGTAGGAACTGAGTGGCACAATATTTGGCAGAGCATCCTTAGACTTCTGGGACCTCAGTATCAAATCCAACCCAGAGTAATGAGAAGAAAGCTTTCATCTTCTGCTTGTTGTAAGGATCTTACATGAAATAAACCATGGCCAATGTTCGTTCAGTTATTAGCGTGTGTATTTGCACAATACAGAACTGTTGAACGCTTCATAACTCAACGTAAATTAGTACTGAACTGGCAGCTTTACTCACAAGGCAATGGAGATATCAGTTGTGGGGAATAGCAAAGAAATCACTGACACCCTCATTTCTCATGTTGATTAGTACACACGTTCAAAAAAAAAACCCTGATCTGTGATTCTCGATTATTACAATGGAGCCCATGATGGCACTGACTACTGAAGGCTTTCCATTGCTGTTGGCTTCAAAAAAGTCGTTGGCTATTGGTGCTATTGGTAGTACAGGAACAATAGGATTCAGTTACTGATTTACTTCTCAGGATTGTAAGAAATTAGTTTCATTGATGAGACTGTCATCTACCCTTTTAATTTAAACCTAATAGGCAAATGTTAAAACCAATGTCATGTGTTAATAGAAGAATTGGAGTTTCAGTTTAACACCGATTAGAACTGTGAGATGATAACTTAATTCACTATATTAACTTCACCTTTCATAGTCTTATGTAACTTAATGAATAATGAACGTCTCACTTGGAATGTATCCTTTGGTATATATTTGATTACAAATTTCTGTTAATACTTCTAATTCTGTTTCTCCAAGGGCTTTTAGATATTCTGTTGTTACTTCATCTACGCCTGGAGCTTTTCCAGTACTCATTAATTTCAAAGCATTCCTTAACTCTGATATTATAATATTTGGTCCTTCATTTGCCTCTCTACCTTGAGGACTCAGTCGATTTGGATCATCATACAACTCACTTATATATTTTGTCCATCTTTTTGCGACTGCATCCCTTTTAAACAATATTTTACCATCTTCGTCTTTTATGCATCTTTTATGTTGTTATCCCTTTCTCTCTACCTGTCAAAGATTTCACCTTCTGGTGCATAACTTTCATTTTGAGATTTTTTTCCAGCTGCAGTACTTCATCGCATCTCCTTATACCATTTCTCTTCAGCCAGCCTACATCCATTCTTTACATTTTTTTTTCAATTTCATCATACTCAAGTGCGTTTCTTTTTTCTTTCTTTCATGATTACTAATATCTCATCTGTCATCCACTCCTTGGCCGGGATTTTCTGTGCGTTGGGCACATTCGGTGGCATGAGCGGACAATGTGGCACGATCGGCTTCTAGACAGCGTGAAACCAGTTTGCGATTGTCTGCTCAGCCCACCGATGGCAGGCTGCGTTTCCCACCATCAGACGTTGGGAACCTTGAACCTCGTTGAAATAGATCTACATATCATTCTTAGGCCAGCCTACCGGAACCATCCCCCCGCCCGCTGGGTCGCCTGCCTGCGTTGGCGGGAAAGCAGGCCAACGTGTTTCGCAACAGCATATATAAAAGACATGCAATTGGCGGGCTGCACTTTGAGGGGAACATGGAGGTAAGTGCACAGTAATGTTAAGCAGCGCTCACCAGGGTCGCCTGTTGAACTTCAAGCTTGAGGCACGTGGTGGGTGGGGGTGGGTGGGAACAGGGCAAGGGCTGCCCTATGGTTGAGGTGATTTTGAGGGGGGGGCTGTGGGAGGGGGAAAGAGCAGCCCTACGGTTGAGGTGGCTTGGTAGGGGGGTAGTTAGGGTTGCCCTGTAGTTGAATATAGTGCATTTGGGGTGGTGGGGATGTAGGGTGGGCGAGGGAAACAACCACACATTAGTGACACTTTGTATAAAGTGATCATTCTTCTGCAACTGAAATCGTTCAGGCACAAGCATTGATATGATTGGATTTGGACTTCTAGCTTATCTGCCCACTCAAGCAACGCAGAGGTATCAAAGTGCCACCCGGTGCTCCAGAGGTTTTCAGCCCTCAAGCGCAGCCTGCAAAGTAATGAGTGTTTTAGTGGACTGCAGAACAATTGGACAACTGGGCACGTTGTACAATCTCCTCGCTGAAGCTGGCCATGGAGCAGTGACTGGGCAAAGGTCTCCATTGTGGCTGCCACCCTTCAATGTGTTGACCTCAGTGTGTTGGCATGCCTGCACTATCACTTCAGAGTGACAGCAGACAGACTCGTCCATCGTGCCTTGCAATCTGAGGAGTGCAGCGGACATCGCTTCCTGAGCTAGCCTTTGTAGCTCCAGCAACTGTGGCATGACCGAGTTCAGAGGCTCATCATCTGACTCGGACTCAGCAGATTTCTGGGCCCCAGTAGTCTTCTAAGTGTTGGCAACTGAAAAAGTCCCTGATGTGGAACAGACAGTGCGATGTGCTTACCAGATTGTGATCCTGTGCCTATTCTAAAGCTAGATGCCACCGAGGCATGTGTCTCTGCACTGATGGAGGTTGTGGATGAGCGCTGTGATGGCATTTCAAGGAAGGTGCTTACAGATTCCTATTCAGAGGTTTCTTCGGGGCTTGTTTGGAGACCCTGGGTCGTGGGCTGCACTGGCTGTTTCCTGAATGTGCCTGCGAGAGCAAGGAGAGATAATTAGTGCATGGCAGTGGCCTGTGAAACAGGACACATCACTCACAGCATGGTTGTCTGATGGATGTTGCACTGCTGGATCCTCACTTGGTAGAGCACCACCGACCTCACTGTCAGCACAGGGCTGGACCCGATCATCACCAGCCAGCAAGATGGTTCTGTTTTCAAGGTCCATGAGGAGCTTGATTTCAGGCATTCCTCCACCAGTATGCGACCTCTCCCAGTTATTATGTGCCAGCTTGTCCTGCGTGAATAGAGATGGAGAGAGTGTAAGTAGGGCACCTGCCAGGCCAGGTGATAAGTATGCCTGGCCTGTGTGGGTGCTGAGTGGTCCCATGGACAGGATGAGGACAATGAAGGTGTGTGTGAAAGAATGAATGGTGATGCCCCTTCAACTGGCAGCAAGTGAGATCCCTGTGGGTGTGTGATGGGTTTGTGAGTGTGTGAGTTGAGACTGTGAGAAGAGTGACTTACCATGGCGGAGGAGATCATTCATCCTTTTGTGGCACAGGGTGGCTGCCCTCTTTTGAAGGGCCTTGATGCTGACCACCGCTGCCACCACCTCCCAAGCCTGGTTCGTGATGCCACTGCCCATCCTATGACCGGAGCGATGGTAGAGGACATCGCGGCAGACTTCCCAGGCATCCAAACATATCGCTAAATCTGGGGGTTACAGTCTTTTTTCACTTTTCGTGGGCATCTTTCCTGTAGCAGCCGTGGGCTGGAAGCACTGAGATGTGTGCGCGTGGCTAGACTTTAAATATACCACCCGGTGTGATGAACCGGCGACGTGATGGTGTGGTGGGCGAATGAGAGCACGCCTGCCATGGAAACGGCGTGTTTCCTGGGAATGCATAAGTAATGCGGTGGGTTTGGGATGATATAGGGTGAAAACCCACCACCGCACTTAATGCACACCTAGGACGATTCTGCCCCTTGCCTCTTTCGCTTTTCAATTTTGGTGCCATTTCCTTCACAGCATGTCGCATACATATCGTTCCACCTTTCCTCAGAACAAAAGCTATTTCTTGTTCTGAGACTTCTGCTTGTTCAGTTTCCTCAATCCTCAGATATTCACACTTGTTTTTTTGCTTTAAGAGTGAATGCCTTTCCGATGTTCTCAGCCTTCAGCATACCAGGGTCTAATGGTCACACACCTTTGTCTATTTTGGTGTTTTCAGTTCCAACTTAATTTATGCCAAAAGGAGACAATGACCTGGATTTATATCTATGCTGGTGTGCGTACTGTTTCTAAATGGTATACTGTTTATACTGTTTCTAAAACATCAGGCAGAATCATCCCAGATAAGTGCGGTATTAGGGTGGGTAAATGATGTTTTATCCACTGGCTGCGATGGCGGGTTTTCACACCAGATCATCCCAAACCCATCGCATTACTTATGCATTCCCGGGAAACATGTTTCCCTAGCGGGTAGTTTCTCATTCATGCTGCCACGCCATCACCTCGCTGCTTCATCTTCATTTAAAGTACAGCTGCGCTCAATGCTTCCGGCCCAGGACGACAGCAAAAGAGACATGGCCCCAAAAGGCAAGAAAACTGCAGCCCTTGAGTACCTCTTGCATGCCATGGAGGCCCGCTGTGATGTCCTCTACCCCGGCTCTGGCCACAGGAGGGGCAGCTACATTACAACTCCAGCTTGATAGGCGATGGCAATGGTCAGAGCCAATGCTGCAGAGAAGAGGTTGCCATCCAATGCAGATAGAGGATGAATGATCTCATCCATGCAGCCAGGATATGGTAACCATCTCATCACTCTAAACTCACACACTCAAGCCCATAACACATTTACTGGCATCTCACCCACTGCCAGCTCAAGAAACATCACCACCCATTCTCACACACACACCCTCACAAGTCCATCTGGCCTCATCTCCTCTGGAGACTGCCTCCTCAGCCCTCACCTTCTTGAGGCCACTTGCACAGATCAACATGTGCCCCCCCACACATAACCTGCGTTACCCTCCTTCCACAGTAAAGCTCTCACCCTGAAGCCTCTTCCCTTGCCTGAGGCCACTTCTCCTCCTTCACCAAGCAAGACCTTGCCCTGCAGCTATTGAAAAGCCACCCACATGTGGCTGATCTGTTAAGTGGAGACTTGTCCGTGAGCCCCCTAAAAGTGCTGCAGTGCTGATTGCAAAGCCTGGCGCTGGTGACTGTGAGTGCTGACCAAAGCAACGTAGGCAAACAAACCTTGAAGTCCCAGGCAAAGTGCAGCCCATCAAGACCATGCCTTATATATGCTGTTGTGAAACACGTCAGTGTGTTTTCCTGACAATGTTTTCCTGGAGATGATCCAATGGAAGGTGGGATGAGTCTGGCGGGCTGATGTATATGCTGATGTATTACAATGAGGTTCCCGGTGTCCAATGGCGAGGAATGTGGCCAGCCACTGATGGGCAGAGTGGACAATCACAAAGCTTCACGACGTTGTGAAACTGATTTTTGGCCTTCTCGCCATATTGTCCGTTCACACCATCGGACATGGTCGACGCCGGCAGGAATGGAAAATCCCAGCCATTGTTTCCCCTTCACACAATCTATTTAATTTCTATACACATTGCCTGGACTTTTCCAAGTGTACAAGAAGCCTTAGAAATCTAAAGCAATTGAGTGCAATCATTTTCGAACTATAAGCTTAATGAGTCATCTCATTATAGTGATCTTGGAAATCATCATAGAAAAAAATAATATTTCAAACAGACAGTGGTGAAACACAGTCTAGATTTAGACCTGGATTAAGAACAAGAGAGGGAATATTTAACCTAAGAACACTCTTCAATAAATATGTAGAAGAAAACTGGAACAGTTGCATATGATTCATGGACTATGCAAAAGAATTTGATTGTGTTTAACACCAAAAGCTAATAGATGTGCTGCTGAAATGTGACATTGACGGTAAAGGTATGAGGTTTATCCTATGCCTATATCAGGACCAGATAGCAAGCATCAAGCTGGAAAATGGACAATCAAATATATTTCAAGTGAAGAGAGGAGTACGACAAGGCTGTGTGCTGTTGCCAAAATCATTAAATCTGTACGCAGAACAAATATGAATGAGATGTTCCTACATGGGTAAACATTGTTGGCAAGAACATTAGAAACTTGCAGTATGCTGATGACACAGTGCTACATCCAGAACCAGAAGAGGCCCTACAAAATATTGAGGATCAAGTAAAATCTAAAAGTTTAGAATATGGATTGTGTATGAACACCAAAAAGACAAGAACAATGGTAGTCAGAAGGAATGCATTAGCAGAAACCAGAGTGAAGATTGAAGTGGATGGTTTCATAGATAAGTGTGTACATTTAGGATAAATGATAACAGAAAGTGTCAGATGTGAAGCAGAAGTGGGAAGAAGGATAGAGAAAGCCAGAAGTAATTTTGTGAAGATGAAGGATGTATTAACTGCACAAGAACTTTAGCTTGTAACATGGGAAAACTCATAAGATGCTATATTCAATCCACTTTCCTGTGTGCCTCAGAAAGCTGGACAATAAATAAAGATCTGTGGAAGAAAATAGAAACCTTTGACATGCAGATGCTAAGGCATATGCTAAAAATTCCCTATTCAGACCATAAGAAAAATGAAGAGGTGCTTGAAATAGCAAGAGCAAAAAGAACTCTAAAAAATGACATCCAGGAAGGAAAATGTCAATATTTTGGCCATTTGATTAGAGCTGAAAATCAAAAGACAAAATGGAGGGCAGCAGATAGAGGGCTTGACTTAGGTGTAGTTGGATGACAGAGGTCACAGAGTGATTGCAGATGAGCTACAGTGAATGTGTGAGGATGGCGCAAGACAGATGAGTGTGACACACCATGACAGCATGTCTCCTGGTAGGAGTAGCTACAAACAGCAGCAGCAGCAGTTTCAGAGTCTAATCAGAATCAGCACGTCAGTAATATCCATAATTATTTCTCATATGAACAGACAAAAATGATGGACAGGAAAAGAACAGCTGGTCCTTTGAGCCTGCCCACACGATCATGATGTCTTAAATTTCATGATTCATAACACCTCCCACCTACCAACAGCCATGTTATCCCGGAGACCTAAAAGTATAACAAACACACAGGCAATTTAGAGAGGCAAAAAAAGCTGGAGAATTTCTCTTTGACCCCTTAAGCAATCAAAACTCATCCATAGCAGGCCATATTACTTTATATTCTACTGACCTTTATGTTGTCATAACCACCCCTACCAGGAACTGATCCAACTTACTTTACAGAGAATCACCTTTCACTGCATGAGCCAGCCATATGTTCCACTGGCTTACTGTCTCTCTACTAAAAGTTGTGCCCTTGTGCAACATTATATGCCTGAGCCCTGGTCCTATATGGTAACAACCTGTCACTGTGTTCACATACTCCCATCATTATTTCAAGCACCTCTAACAGATCACCCTGGTGCCTGTTTAAAGTAAATCAGCCCAGCTTTTAAGGCCAGAATGGGTAACTAGTTGTGTTTTAAAGTTAATAGCATTCTTGTGCTCCACCTCTGAATGTTTTTCAAAATCTTTATATCACCCACCATGTGAAGGGATCAAAATTGGACATTGTATTCTAAATGTTCCTTAACAAAGACTTATTTAATGAAAAAATGGTGTGCTTTGCATTATACTGAATTGTACCAGCAATATAACCTAACAACCTGTTTGCTTTGGCTGTTGTTTCTGACATTGATCTTGAACCTTAACTCCCACATCAATGTTCATTTAAGGACACTTCATGGTACTGGATAGAAAACTGGGTTAAAAAATTAGCAACAGAGTACTTACAGGTTATGTCAAACTGAGGACAATCATTGAGAGGAGTTGCACTGAATTAAAAAGGCAAGCCAGGCAATATAAGTACTACATGAATGGCATTAAAATAGCTACAGTTGAAGCTGAAAGGCATCTGTGGGTTTTCTACTCAGCAATAAACAGCATTGCAAAAAAAATATTCGATTACATACAGCAACAAGTTGTAGTTTTTATCGCATTAACAGTCATAACACTCACAGAAATCCAGGTGTCATCTGCAAGTTTACAGGCCGTTCCCTAAAATCTATAACCAGGTCATTATCAAAGATAAGACATAACAATGGTCCAAACACTGCAGGATACTACTGGTAACTATGTCCAAGCACATTAGCACCGATAAATAACCACAATCTCATAAATAACCACTATCTGCCTATGAGGTTGCAGTCAATTCTTAATCTACTGTAACAAATTCCACCATAAAGGCTTACATCAATATTTAATAAATATAAATAATAGCGAACAAATCAGGATCTCTTACATTTTTACTATTAACATTTTGGCTCAAGGGGCGAAATGGCTGACTGCTACTCCTGTTTCCTTATGTTCTAATTCGGTGGCACTGGGTTACATTATCAGTACATAACCCAAAATGTTCACTGAAAGGGTGAGAAACCTTTCCTGAAATTTATAGCAATACCTTTTGCTATCAGAAACTGTTCTTGTCTACAACCATTAATATAGACAATCACTTGGACCAGCACTGAAAGTGGCCGAGAAATTGGGCCATGCTGCACCCATTTTTCCAGTGCCACATGGCCTACTAAGGTGAGGCTTTGCACTCATACCTCCAGCTGAAAGTACACCACGCACCACAATGGATAAGAAGAGGAGTCCTTTGACCATGCTTGAAACAAGTAATAGCCCCTCCTTGAGGTCCCCGCTCCGACATTAATTTGCCTTGTGGCAGCCAGCTCCAGTATGGACTGCACTCAGGGAAACCAGACTAGCTGAAAGCATGCAACAAGGAACAGTAGGTCACCCCACTGACCCCCCATTAAGGGAGCCTCTTGATTGCCATTTCTCTCAACACCAAGCCCCAATACCTGAGCCCCACACCTAGCACCGAATCTTAAGTACCCTCCCTGGCACCAAAGTTCAAGCTCCATGCATCCCCCACCAAGCTCTAAGCCCCAGTCTTCCAACTAACCTGACCCCAAGCTTTGAACTCTCAGCTGCCCAACTTTGAGCCCCAATCTCCCCCATCACCCTCAGTTCCCACCGCCCCCCCAGCCCAGGTGCCAATCTCTCAGCCACTTGACCATAACTGGAACCCCTAGCACCTCATAGCCACAATCTCCCAGCCTCAATTCAAACCTAGCCCTGATCTCCCAGTACTCTATGATCTCTCATCCATCCAGCTTTAAGCCTCAATTTCCTATCTCCTCAACCCCAAACCCTTAGTTCCAGTCTCCTTGGCACCCCAGTCCCCAGGTCCCAGTTTTTATATTGTTAATTATTCATTCTTGGGATGTAAGGATTTCTGGCAAAACCAGCTTTTATTGACAAGACCCATGAGAAGATGGTGGTGAACCATTTTCTTGAACCACTGTTGCGGTGTAAGTACACCCACAGTGCTGTTTGCTGCAATTAAGGGATTGCTGTAGGACATCACTAAAACAAAGTGTGTCCAGTTTTAGTTTTGCTTTTGCTTTTCAGCAGAGCACACACACACAGCTCTGAAGCTTTGATGTCTTCAAGCTTTATATCCATGTATATTTGTTCCCATGTGCCTAGCCTCAACAAGTGAACCTACAAGTTGTTTTCACAATCCCTTATGATTGACTAGTGCTTTTATATCATTATAAAAACGATATTATGTTAGGGAGAGAGTTCCAGAATTTTGAACCACAACTGTGAAGGAACAGTGAGTTTCAAGTCTGGATAGTGAACAGTTTCGAGGGGATCTTGCAGGTGGTGATGTTCCCATGTGCCTCCTGCCCTTGTTCTTCTAAATGGTAGGGGTTGTGGGTTTGGAAGGTGTCAAAGGAGCTTTGGTGAGTTATTAGAGTGCATCTTGTAACTGATACACACTGCTGCTAATGTGTGCAGGCGGTGGAGGGAGTGGATGTTTAAGTTAATTGACGGGGTGTCAGTCAAGTCGCTTTGTCTTGGATAGTGTCAAGCTTCTTACATGTTGTTGGAACTGTGCGCATCCAGGCAAATGGAGAGTATTCCATCACAATCCTGATTTCTGTAGATGGTGGACAGGCTTTGAGGAGTCAGCAAATGTGTTATTCACTTCAGAATTCCTAGGCTCTGACCTGGTCTTGTAGCCACAGTATTTCTATGGCTAGTCCAATTCAGTTGCTATCAATGGTGACCCCCCAGGATGTTGAAAGTGGTGGATTCACTGATGATAATTCTGTTGACCGTCACAGGTAGGTGGTTAGATTTTCTCTTGTTGGAGATTGTCATTGCCCGGTACTTGTATGGCATGAATGTCACCTGTCCATTTATCAGCCCAAGCCTGAATGTTGTCGATGTCTTTGTATGCAGCCATGGACTTCTTCAGTATCTGAAGAGTTGTGAATGGTACTGAACATTCACCATTGAACATCCCCACTTCTGACCTTATGATGGAGGGAAGATCATTGATGATACAGCTGAAGATGGTTGGGCCTAGGACACTACCCTGATGAACTCCTGTGATGTCCTGGAGCTGAGATAATTGACCTCCAACAACCACAACCATCTTCCTTTATGTTAGGCATGGCCCCAGGCGGTGGAGAGTTTTTGTGGATTCCCATTTACTTCAATTTTACTGCGGCCCGTTAATAACACACTCGGTGAAAGGCTGCCTTGATGTCAATGGCAGTCAGTCTCACCTCACCTCTGGAATTCAGTTCTTTTATCCATGTTTGTCCAAGTGGCAATCCCCAAGAAATCCACAGAACCGAGCCACAATCTCTTAGCAATCCCCAGCCTAACCTCCCTACCTTCCTCTCAAATAACTTTTAGCAGATTGTCACTAAGCAATTCAGATAATCAAAGTGATACAAATTGACATCATTTTTCATTTCCTCCCCTATATCATATTTAATTCAAGAGAGTGCTGTCTACCATAAAGGAGAGCACATGTACCCCAAAATCCCCAGTACGGGAATGAAAAGCAGTTTTGTTCATTAGAATGAGTGAAATCTCATTGAGCTTGAAACCTAGCAGCATTGAATGTGATGAGTGTAATTTTCAGCAAGCTCTATGGTACCTGTATTGACAGAGAGCAGATCAAAACTCTACATTGATAGTGTGAATTCCCCTTTTTCAACAAAGGTAACTGTTGGCATCAACATCAGGACCACTGTTTGTTGAACTGTTTTCAAATTCAGACAGCATTCTGACAATGTGTGATGCTAACGAAAATTAGTGCCTGCTAGCAGAATGAATAAAAAGCATCATTATCTGTTAAAGGAGGGTAGAATGTACAGTAATGAAGCCCACAATGACAGGTGCGGCGACAGCACACCAGATGCATAATGTGGCTTATTGATAAGCATCTCTCAGGGCTGTTACAACATGACAGCTGTCTTCGAACTGTGAAGAGAAATTCTTTATAACATTATAACTCTTTTTACTATGGAAAAACAAAGATAAAGAATCAAAGTTCATTGTCATAGAGTCATAGAGGTCTACAACTCAGAAAAAGACCCTTCTGCCCATTGAGTCTATGCCCGTCAAACAAGTACCTAACTATTCTAATCCCATTTTCCAGGCACATAGCCTTGTATGCCATGGCATCGCAAGTGGTCTCCAAATACTTCTTAAATGTTGCGATTGTTTCTGCCTTTACCACCTTTTTAGGCAGAGAGTTCCAGATTCCCACCACCCTCTGGGTGAAAAAATTCTTCCTCGCATCTCCTCTAAACCTCCTGCCCCTTACCTTAAACCTATTCCCCCTTGTTATTGATCCCTCCACCAAGAGGAATAGTTCCATCCTGCCTACCCTATCTATGCCCCTCATAATTTTATACACCTAAGTCGTGTCCCCCCTCAATCTCCTCTCCTCCAGGGAAAATAACCCCAATCTATCCAATCTCTCCTCATAACTAAAACTCTCCAGCCCTGGCAACATCCTGGTAAATCTCTTCTGCACTCCCTCTAGTGCAATCACATCCTTCCTATAATGTGGATTCCAGAACTGCAGGCAATACTGTAGCTGTGGCTTAACCAGTGTTTTATACAGTTCCAGCATAACCTCCCTGCTGTTATATTCTATGCCTCAGCTAATAAAGGCAAGAATCCCATATGTCTTCTTAACCACCTTATCTACCTGTCCCGCTGCCTTAAGAGACCGGTGGGCATGCACACCAAAGTCCCTCTGATCCTCGGTCCTTCCCAGGGTCCTACCATTCATCGTGTATTCATCATGCTTTGTTTGTCCTGCCCACATGCATCATCTCACACTTATCCAGATTAAATTCCATTTGCCACTGATCAGCCCATTTGACCAGCCTGTTTATATCCTCCTGTATTCTAAGGCTATTACTATTTACCACTCCATTAATTTTTGTGTCATCTGCGAACTTGCTGATCAACCCTCCTACATTCAAATCTAAATTGTTTATATATACCACAAACAGCAAGGGACCCAACACCGATCCATGTGGAACCCCACTGGACGCAGGCATCCAGTCACAAAAACACCATTCAACCA
The DNA here is from genome assembly GCF_017639515.1 of Carcharodon carcharias. Taxonomy (NCBI): domain Eukaryota; kingdom Metazoa; phylum Chordata; class Chondrichthyes; order Lamniformes; family Lamnidae; genus Carcharodon; species Carcharodon carcharias. The sequence continues at coordinate 56,104,827 of NC_054471.1, read as the reverse complement.
TCAAGCTCTGCTTTCTGCCACTCAGCCAATTCTGGATCCAATTTGCCAAATTGCCTTAGATCCCATGGGCTCTTACCTTCATTATCAGTTTCCCATGCGCGATCTTATCAAAAGCCTTGCTGAAGTCCAAGTAGACTAAGTCAAATGCATTGCCCTCATCTACACACCTGGTCACCTCTGCGAAAAATTCAATCAAATTAGTCAGACATGACCTTCCCTTTACAAAACTTGCTGGCTGTCCTTGATTAATCTCTATCTCTCCAAGTGTAGATTAATTCTGTCCCTCAGAATTGCTTCCAATAGTTTTCCCACCACTGAGGTTAGACTGACTGGCTTGTTGTTCTTGAATAATGGTACCACATTGGCTGTCCTCCAGTCCTCTGGCACCTCTCCTGTGGCCAGAAAGGCATTGAAAATTATTGCCAGTGCCCCTGCTATCTCCTCCCTTGCCTCACTCAACAGCCTGGGATGCATTTCATCCAGGCCTGGAGATTTATCTACTTTTCAGCCTGCCAGACCATTTAGAACCTCTTCCCTGTTCATGCTAACTCCTTTAATTATATCACAGTCCTTCTGCCTGATTCTATACCCACATCATCCCTCTCACTTGTGAACACCATCACAAAGTATTCATTTAGAACCCTACCTACGTCTTCCAGCTCCACACATAAATTACCACTATAGCCCTTAAGGGACCCTACTCTTTCCCTAATTATCCTCTTACTCTTAATGTACTTGTAAACTAATTTTGAATTTTCCTTTATTTTACCTGCCAAAGTTTTCTCTTGTCCCCTTTTTGCTCCCCTAATTTCCTTTTTAAGTTCCCCCCTACAATCTATACTCCTCTAGGGCTTCTGCTGTTTTGAGCCCTCGGTATCTGCCATAAGCCTCCCTTTTTCTCTTTATCCAGTCCTGGATATCCCTCAACATCCAGGGTTCCCTGGATTTGTTGGTCCCACCCTTTGTCTTTACTGGAAAATGTTGGCCTTGTAGTCTCCCTATTTTCTTCTTGAATGAATCCCACTGCTCTGATGCAGATTTACCTAAAAGTAGCTGCTCCCAGTCTACTCTGGCCAAATCGTATCTGATCTTATTAAAATTGGTCTTCCCCCAATTTAGAACTCTGATTTCTGGCCTATCCTTGTCCTTTTCCATAACAACCTTGAATCTAACGGAGTTATGATCACTGTCAGCAAAATGCTCCCCCATTGATACCTCTTGCCCGGCTTCATTCCCTAAAATTATGCCCAGGACAACCCCCTCTCTTGTAACACTTTCTACATACTGGATTAAAAAGCTCTCCTGGATGCATTTTAAGAATTCTGCTCCCTCTAAACCTATCTCACTATGACTAACTCAGCTAATGTTGGGGAAGTTGAAATCCCATTCCGGTTCAGGAGCAACCCGTCAGCCTTGTACAGGTCCCAACGCCCCAGAAACAATCCCAATGTCCCAGAAATCTAAAGTCCTCTCTCCTGCACCATCTCTCCAGCCACGCATTCATCTGGACTAACCTCCTATTTCTATATTCACTAGCGCGTGGCACTGGAAATAATCCAGAGATTACTATCTTTGAGGTCCTTGTTTTGTCTTGAACACAAGGAAGGAAGCAAGGAGCAAAAGAGGAGATAAGGGTAAATCCAGAAATAGTGATAATGCAATTGAGTTTTTAACTGCTTAAATGTTATAAGAACAAGGAAAGACTGATGAGCTCAACATTTAACTCTGCCTCTCTATTCACAGACACTGCCTGAACTGCTGAGCATTTTTAGCATTTTTTTTTTGTTTTAATTTCAAATTCCCCGCATTGTAGTGTTTTGCTTTTGTTAAAATGATGGAGTCTAAGGAGCTGGAGAGTATTAAAATTTTAGCAATGAATGAATTGGAGCAGGGCACTGTTTAATCAGCCTTGGTTTTCTCTTGCCCACAAAGCCAAAGCTCACACTAGGCTCCCTCTGCCCTAACCCTGAACTTTCTATAGGTTACTCTGACTGTGGCCCAGATTTTCGCTCCCGGGTCGAGTACACAGAGACGGGAAAAACCCAGACTCTGCGAAACCAACCTTTAAAAATGGTGGCCCGCAGCTGGAATTTTCATGCCGGGGGGTGGTGGATGGGCATGCTGGATCACCCTCAGAAAGAGTGCCGAGTCTGCCGGGTGGGGAGGCGGGTTGAGCAGAAAGCCTGCCACGGTGGGCTAGCACTTTGGTGAATTATATTTTAAAAATTAAAATGGAGCCCTTCAGCTCTCATCCCTCTTACCTCCACAAATACTCACCATGCCACATCCATGTCCACCTCATGCCCCTCTACCCACACCCCATGGCCCCTCATACCCCCATGCCAACCCAAGCCTCTCTACCCTCTCCTAATGTCCCTTTATAGCCCCAAGCCAATTTAGTGCTTTGACAGTTCTAATGAGTGTGTAGACTTTTTACAATAATCATGTTTAATTATAACAATCCCAAAGGATGCCTTACTGCTCCCAAAGGAGTCCCAGGACTTAATCCGTAAGGGTACCTTACCTTTCCCAAAGGGGTACCCTCACTATCCAAGCACATCCATCAGGTTCAGACCAGCTCTTACCTAGTCTAACCTGCACACTCCAGCGGCTGAAATTTTTGCCTGTTGGGTGGGCGGGCCTGACCCAATCTCCGGTGGACAGGCAGCCGATCCCCACCGAAGAAGCAGGCCCCGCCGCCATTTTAAGTGGGCGAGCCGATTAAAGCCCGCCCAGCGTTATGTCCGCCGGGAAGCGCTGTGTGCTCCCTGTGCGGGCGGGAGGGGATTCCCCAAATGCGAGAGTGCGCTCTTTCGCGCATGCGCACTAAAGAGCGCACATCTCCCTGAGGCAAAGTGCTGCCTCAGGGAGATCGCTGAAAGGTTTTCAAACTTTAAAACTAGAAAAGTAAAAAAAATCATTAACATGTCCCCCTCATGTGACGATGGAACATGTTAATAAGTTGCACAAAAACTTCCATAAACTTTTTGAAAACCGACATGAAGCCTCATCCCACCGGTGGATGAGGTTTCCTGCTTTTTCAGGAGCCCACCAGGGCTCCCGGCCTGCCTCCCAACCTTAAGTTTGGACGGGCAGGTCTTTTAATTGTTTTAATGATCCTGTCAATGACCTCAATTGGCCATTGACAGGTCGGCGGGCCCGCAGCTGATCGCGCTTTGCCCCCCGCCTTCCTGAAAATTTAAATGGGGCGGGATGACGTCGGGGATTCCTCCTGAAGCGCTTGGGATGTTTTCTACACTTAATGCTCCATCTTTGTAAAAGGAACAACTGGCCACAGCAGTATTGGCAGCATAGAATGACAGCCGTGATCACCCTCCTGCCATCACTCACCTCTGGCAATGATCCGGGGGGGTCAGGTGGGTGCGTACCATCAGCAGCCAGCACCACCCCAGTGGCTCTGCCGTTCAAGAGATCTGCTGGGGATTAGCAGGCAAGACTTCTGCTTCTGGGATCCTTAACAGGCTCGTCATTGGCTTGTTACCTGAGAGGCACAAGATGCAATTCTCCAGCCGATGGATGAGAACCTGGTTGCCTACACAGTATTCTGCCCGAGGATTGTGAAAGAATTGGTAGAAAAGATGACTTTTCAATGTGGAAGCAGTTTTCAGGTTTGGATAGATTTAGTTTTGCTCGAGAGTTAAAAGTTACTGAACAACTTGTTTGGTACAATAAAGGGAACTGAGATTTTTGGAGGTGGATTTGACAATACTGACTGCAAGTGAGAGCCCACCTGGTAAAAGGTGTGACACCATAGAGAACAGAGCTTACTGAACCTATCAAAGATTTAGGAATTATCTTTCTCTGAGCATCGTGAGCAAATCGTCATTTTCAAACATTTTGGTTAAGTTCTACACATTTCACAGCTGGATGATTGAAATAGTCAGCATTTATACCAATTAAATGGTAATTAAGCTGGTTGAGAAGTATGAAAAGAGCTTTATTACAGAACAATTGTGATTGGCTATTTCACTTTAATTACTGCTAATGGATTTAGATTGCACAGTTATTTCAGTAGCAAATTTCCGCGCATCATTATTTTCATTTAGGTTGTTCATTTTTTTTTACAATATAGCAAAATGAGTCCTTTACTGAGGAAAGAAAAATATATCTCCCACAATTCTCAGGCAATATCCTCAATCCTCAGGCAATATGACCTAATTCTCTCCCCCACTAAGAGCTGAATGTAACCAACCCTACATTGATAAAAGCAAAATACTGCAGATGCTGAAAATCTGAAACAAAAACAGAAAATGCTGGAAAAAACTCAGCAGGTCTAACAGCATCTGAGGAGAGAAAAAAAAACAGAGTTAACGTTTCAAGTCCTTGTGACTCTCATAAGGACACAAAACGTTAACTCTTTTTTTCTCTCCGGAGATTTTGTTAGACCTGCTGAGTTTTTGCAGCATTTTCTGTTTTTGTTTCAACCTTACATTGGTCAATTCAGGGAGACCTGTAATTCTTTTCAAAATCATACATATTCCCCAGTAAAAGACTACATAAATCAGGCTCATACACACAGAGAAAAGAATTTGTATGTCGATAACAACTTAGCATTGTCTCAGGATGTCATATGAGACTTAGCAACCACTTTTGTACTTTTGAAATATAGTCATTGAAGTGGAACCACTGTTGAAATGTGAGGGAATGTAGGAACCTAAAAACACATGGCAAGTCCCCACAAATAGAAACATGATTATGATTAGATAATATTTTAGATGCGTTGGCTGAGAGATAAATATTGTCCAAGGTACTTTGAGAACCTTCTGCTTTTTTTCAGGTAGTGCCTTGGGATTGTGTACATCCATCCGGGCGGTCAGGGCCTGAAAGCCAACACATCCAGCAGCGAAGCATTTCCTCAGTACCACACTGAAATGTGAGATCAGATAACTCTTACTGTGCAATCATATTTTTAAGCAAAATGACAGACACATACACAATAAAATCTGCAAACATTGCTCATCATTCATCACAATTATGGAAAACAAAACATGTGACATGGAAAATGATCAAATAGATTGACATTTAACAACATTATTTCATTTTGTGGGACACCAGCAAAATATATTTTCTCTCAATCTCCACAGGACTAGGGATAGGCAAATAATAACAAACAACTTCCCTATTCTTGACTAATCCAATGGCCATTGGTGCCCATATACAAGTGTGAAGGTGAGATGCAGACTGGATTGGAGTTGACTTCCTCAGTCCATTAGCCTTCATGCCTAGGTGCACATATGTACACTGACTCTTGGTGGAAGTACAGAAGCCTGAGGACTATGCACAAATTGCCATCTCAAGGCAGGAAAAACAGAATAGGCATGTTTGTTTTGAGCAATGAAAGATAATGAATTAAATCAAATGAGGCCTTTCTGAAGAATGTACCTAATGGACGGTGCAGAAATGGACTAAATCTCACCTTGTTGCTCATCATTAATTTGCTTTCTGCCCTGACCATTGTGTCAGCTGGTCAATAAACTGAAATATAGACAACACCAACTAGATGCTTGTGTAGTATCCCTGGGCATTATCATTTCTTCCCTAGTGATTGTTATTTACACTTTATGCTGTGCTGTTAACAACTTTCTCTTCCTACAGATATTGCAGAAGTTGCTACACATCCTGAATCTGTATTCCGGAGAGATTGTAGTCTTTTTCTTATTCACCAGGTATTCTTTACAACACGTTTTTAACAGCACTTTCTCTATTCATTTGGGAGGGTAACAAACAATCTAAATGGCTCAGTTGAAATGCTGTGGTTTAGTCCTATGCATCACATGTCAACACAGCCTGAAGGAGGATAAACCTGCTTCATTACAGGCAGTATTGGTATTCAGCTGGAAGAGCTCATATTTCAGCCATTGAGAAAAATGCTATACTGTGCTCTAAAGGGGGCATGTCCACTCCAGTGACTATTATTTTCAGTCATCTATACCATTTTCCTAGAAGATCAGAGAACGTTACTGTTCATACTGCTGCCTGGAATGTCTGCATCTGCACAAGATCCATAATGTTTCACACCTACTTTCTTATCTTCACTTATAGTTATTTATATAACATTTTAAACACAAGACCTTAAATTCAACATTAATGTTCAATAATTTGACTTTTGTGATAAAATTGGATTGAAGTATTTCTCTCAATTTCTACAGCACGTTGCAACCAATTTTATTCCTTTGGATGGATCACAGTAACTCAAATGTCAACGGTCTTGTTTAATAGATATATTTTCATCAGGCCAGCAAAACTTCTAGGGAAGCACTTAAGCTGCAGCAAGCAAGGCAAACTGTGGTTTTAAATGAAAGGAAAACAAGAGCTGCCCGCTGAGATAATGAAAAGTGGAAGAAACAAAACAAAAAATATCTTCTACAGATTCACAACACACAGTATGAGGAGGTGATTTTTTTTAAAAATGTGAACATACAAATTGGAGCAAGAGTAGGCTTTTCAGCCCCTCAAGCCTGCTCCGTTGTTCAATAAGGTCATGGCTGATCTGATTGTGACTTCTACTTTCCTGTTTTTTGCCTATACCCTCTGGCTCCCTTGTCAGTTAAGAATCTTTGTATTTATTTCATAATTCCAGAATCCACAGTATTGTGCTTTTATTTAAGAATCTATCTACCTCAGTCTTAAAAATATTCAACGATCCAACATCCACTGCTTTTTGAGGACGAGAATTCCACAGACTAACGTACTTCTGAGAAAATAACATCCTCATCTCCATCTGAAATGGGAGACCTCTTATTTTTAAACTGTGTCCTCTAGCTTTAGTCTCCCCCACAAGGGGGAAGATTCTCTCAGAATCCACCCTGTCAAGCTCCCTCAGGATCTTATGTGTCGCAATAAGATCACCTCTCATTGTTCCAAACTCTAATGGATACAGGCCCAACCTGTCCAACCTTTCCTCAGAAGATAACCCCTTCATCCCAGGAAACGGTCAAGTGAACCTTCTCTGCACTGCTTCTAATGCAGTTATATCCTTTCTCAAATAAGGAGACCAAAACTGTACACAGTATTCTAAATGTGGTCTCACCCTGCACAACTGTGGCAAAGCATCCCTATTTTTATATTCCATTCCCTTTGCAATAAACAATAGCATTCCATTTTCCTTCCTAATCCTTTGCTGCACCTATAAGCTAACATTTTGCGATTTGTGTATCAGGGCACCCAGACCCCTCTGTACTGCAGAGTTCTGTAACCTCACTCCATTTAAATAATATGCTGCTTTTCCAGAACAAGTTCACATGTTTCCATACTATATTCCATCTGCCAATTTTTTTGTTCACTCACTTAACATATCTATATCTCAATTCAGACTCCTTTTGTCCCCTTCACAACTGTCCCACCTATCCTTATGTCATCAGCAAATTTAGCAACTATACTAAGTTTCATCCAAGTCATTGATATAGTTTGTAAATAGTTGAGCCCCCAGCACTGATCCCTCTTTTCTATGCGCCCTTCTCTATACTTGTGTGTCTATGAAGTTGTGAGCATTCTCCAGTGTGAATAAACTAAATTTCTAATTTAATCCTAAGAGAGTTTGCCATGAGTTACTTTAAAAATCGACTGCACAAACAAAGGGTTTTTGGAATAAGCACCACAGCATATTTTTAAACAAAAACACCTCCGCTTACGGAGATATGGTGAGAAAATAAAAGAGTTCAGCTTTGCCCCTCTCTTCTGTCCACAACAGGACTTACAACCTACTCCCACAAGTGACTTCTTACCTTTGCTATTTCTTATCTGTTTATTATAAAATAATAAAATAAATAGGGCATGAAATTTCACATTGTTACCCCACTGGTTGAAGGGGAAGGCAATAACCATCTCCAGCAAGATAGAATCCAACCATCTCACCTTGACATTCAATGGCATTATCATCACTGAAACACCCACAACAGCATCCTAGGAGTTACCATTGACTGGAAACTGAACTTGGCAATCCATATAAATTCTGTGGCTACAAGAGCAGGCCAGAGGCTGGGAATTCTGTGGTGAGTAACTCACCTTCTGACTCCACAAAACCTGTCCACCATCTACAAGGCACAAGTCAGGAGTGTAATGGAATACTCCCCACTTAGCTGGATAAGTGCAGCTCCAGCAAAAATCAAGAAGCTTGACACCATTGCGGGCAAAGCAGCCTGCTTCATTGGCCCCCTTCCACAAACATTCACTCCCTGCATCACTGACGCACAGCAGCAGCAGCAGTATGTACCATCTTCAACAAAAACAGAAAATGCTGGACAAACTCAGCAGGTCTGGCAGAATCTACGGAGAGAGAGAAACAGAGTTAATGTTTCGAGCCTGTATGACCCTTCTTCAGAACTGACAAGAGGTGGAAATGTGATGAAATTTATATTGTTTAAGGGAGGGTGGGGCAGGTGGGGCTGGATAGAAGGCCAGCGATAGGTGGGGTATTGACAAATTTGTCATGAATTTAAGGACAAAGGGAGTGTTAATGGTAGTGGTTAGTGCTAAAAAAAGATGCTAATAGTGACATAAAGGTAAGAAAGCAGAATGTGATAATAGCAGAACAAGGGTAGCATTGAATGAAAGAACAACTGCAAGATACACTACAACAACTCACCAAGGCTCCTTAGACAGCACCTTCCAAACCTGCAATCTCTATCACCTAGAAGGATAAAGCAGCAGATGCAAGGGAGCAGCACCACCTGCAAGATCTCCTTTAAGCCACACACTATCCTCACTTGGAACTATATCACCGTTCCTTCACTGTCACCGGGTCAAAATCCTGGAACTCCTATTCTTCATGACCTGGGCTGCAGCAGTTCAAGAAGGTGGCTCAAAACCAGTTTTCACTTGCAGTAAGGAATGGGCAACAAATGCTGGCCTAGCCAATGACACCCACATCCTGCGAAAGAATTAAAAAATATATATAACCACAACAAAAATTACAACACATGTGATTTGCATGGACAGAACGTGACAGAAATGCATTTCACCCCAAAGTAGATATCCAACAGAAATATTGGTATTGTTTTTCTGCTGTTAACTTGAAGCATTTTCACAAGCTGTCTTTATGTTGCTGTATTACTTTCTAAACATGCAATAAAATCTCTCCCATCGATCCATCTGTAAACAAGAAATTTGCTTAAGACGAGATGAAAATGGATTTATTGGTGTTGAGCATTTTAAAAGTCTCTGAGAGGCTGCATCAGTAAAAATTTCCAGAGGTGAGTAGTTAAATCTGTACGTGACATTCAGTTGTATCTCTGCAGCTTTTCTCTTGGTGATTAATGACTAATAAGTTGCACAGGAATCACGTGGAAAGCAAAGTCCCAGGACAGCTCTCATCTTCACATATTTGGAGGATTTTTTTTTTGTTTCTCATTATCAGGAAAAGAGCAAAGGCAATAGAGTTCGCTGTCATTGCTCAGCAATTAGTTTATGTTTTCCCATCCTTAAGGGACAGCACATATTTCTTCTCTTCAATCAGTATGTAAATTTTTGCTGTTTTTGTTGGAAAAATGTGTTCTGTAAAATCATTATTAATGAAATGCAAGACAAAAGAACCTCTGCTAAGGGGTATGTCAAAGGATTTAACATAACAATAGCTTAAAGAATTGTCACAAGGGCAAGTTCTTGCCTGACAAACTTTCTTAACTTTTCTTTATTGCAGTTTTGATACAACTTCATGGCCACTTCAGATGGCTGTTAAGATTGAACCATAAACATCTGGACTAGAGTCACCAGGGCAGGTCTCTTTCCTGGACACCAGTGAACCAGCTGGTTTTTATGACAACTTTACGGTCACTTCAAACTGAATTCGAATTCTCAAATTGCCTAAGATTTGAACTCAGATAATTCTGGATTATTAGCCCAGCTCTCTGGTTACTGGTCCAGTAAATAGCAAACAACAAAAATAACAACAACAATGATATGCATTTATATAGTGCCTTTAACATAGCAAAACATCTTATAGCATTTAACATGAGGGTTATCAAAAGCAAAACATTCACACGGATCCACAGGAGATATCAGGACAGAAGCTTGGTCAAACAGATAGGAACATTTTAACGAACATTTTAAAGGAGGAGAGTGAAGTACAGAGATGGGGAGCTTAAGTGAGGAAATCCCAGAGATTAGGGACAGGGCGGCTGAAAAGACATCCGCCAACCATGGGGTGATTAAAATCGGGGACGCACAAAATGCCAGAATTGGAAGAGTGCAGAAGTCAAAGGCTTGTAGGGCTAGAGATTCCAGATGTAGGAAGGGTGAAGACATGCAGGGGTTTGGAAACAAAGATGAGGAATTTAAAGTTGAAGCATTGTCAGACTAGGAGTCAGTATAGATCAGCAAGTTCAGAGTTGATCGGTAAACAGCAGTTGGTGCAAATTGAGGGATGGTGAGCAGAGTTTTGGATGAACACAGGTAATGTTGAGTGGAAGTAGGAGTCTGTCCAGGAATGCATTATACAACCTGTCCTGGTAACCAAGTTGCCACTGAGGAAAATTAATATTTCTTATACTCTGGACAACTTTGCTTTACAATTTGACTTGGATGTGATTCATTTGGAGCTTTTCCTCAAAAATTTTATGAAGGAACATTCTGCGTTGTACTCTCCAAGCAAAGGAGAAGTGATTTATGAAGATCCACCACCAGTGTACCTTGAAGATGGTACAAACACTGCTGTGACTGCTCATCGGTGGCAGAGGGAGTGAATGTTTGTGGAAGGAGTGACGAGCAAGTGGGCTGACCTATACTGGGCAATTTTCCACATTGCCGGGTAGATTTTTTGAAAAATTCATTCATGGAATGTGGGTATTGCTGGCTAGGCCCATCCCTAATTGCCCTCTTCAATCACATTGATCTGGTTTTGGAGTCACATTTAGGCCAGACCAGGTAAGGACAGCAGATTTCCTTCCCTAAAGAACATGAGTGAACCAAAAGGGTTTTTACAACAATCAGCAATGGTTTTGTGGTCATCATCAGAACATCAAACCCAGATTTTTAATGAATTCAAATTTCACCATCAAGCCATTTGAACCAGAGCATTACCCTGGGTCTCTGGAATACTAGACCAGTGACAATGCCACAAGCCACTGCCTCCCCACGGTGTGCTGATCAATAAAGACAGACTGGGTGGAATTGTCCCAGTTTTACACAAAGTGCAGTTGCAGGAGGGAAAAAAAAACGTACCTGCTAGTCACAAAGTTGGGCTTTCGCGTTATATTGTCCCATTCCTGTTGCCTCATTAATAATGCATTCACAGGAAACAAGCCGGATCGCTGGCAGGTGGACTCAGATTTGCCCCCTCCTCCGTGACCTCAGTGTTTCCTTGCACCAGGCGCCATGTTTAAAGTGCACCAGAGCGCATGTCTACTTCATTTCTTTGGGCTAGGACTACTTCAGGCAACAGATGGCCCTGAAAGCAAAGACGGCTAACCCCAAATTTAATGCCACCTCTCTGGGGCACCTGCCGCCCTGATGTCCTCTACCCCCACTCTGGCCAGAGGAGGTCCCAGAGCATCACCGATCCAGCCTGGGAGGTGGTGGCAGCGGCGGTCAGTGCCAGCGGAGCACAGAGGAGGTCAGCCATGCAGTGCAGGAAGAGGATGTACACTCTCATCCAGGTTACGTCAACCACCTCCTCACTCTCAACTCACAAACCCACCGCATATCCAAAGGGATCTCACACCGCAAGGGACAAGACCACTCACTCTCACACACACACCCTCACAGCTCCATCAGGCTCATATCCTCTCAAGCTCGCGACTTCATCCCGTCCGTGTCTCCGTTCACCACACAAACATTCCATGCAGTGCCATGTGTCTTTCTCCCAGTCTCTCCGTCTGGTTTCATGCAGGAAAAGCCGGCTCATATCAGCAGAGAGGGGTCCCAGACCGGGAGTGAAGTGACCCACATTAGGCCCCTCACTCACTTTGAGGAGTGTGCCATCGCACTGACTGGTGAGGACGTGGACCGTGCCTGTGGTGACAGTAAGGTTGGCGGCAAACACTCACCTGAGGATCCTGCACCACATCAAACCTCTCTCAGTGGGACCTAGATCTCAAACAGGCTCAGGTTCGCAATCTGCACTGACACGTGCCCGCAGCAGGAGGAGGCAGGTTCAGCTGAGCTCCCCGGCACTCGGAGGACTGCTGGGGTAGAGGCATCTGTGAGGTCCGAGTCAGATGACGAGCCTCTGAATTCGGCCTTCCAACTCATCGTGGAGAGTCAGCAGAAGGCGGGGGAACATTGCACAGAGCTGTTGGAAGCCCTCAACAGAGTGGCACATGAGTCGGAGGAGTGCGTCCGCCTGCTCTCTGATGAAGTGGTGCCCACATGTGCACGTTTGGAGGCCTCCATGGGAAGGATGGCGAACGTACAGAGACACTGGTCCAGCAGAAAATGGAGATGTGCGCAGACCTCAGGAATCTCAGAGGCTGTTTGCTTCCTCCGAGTCCCCTTTGCCTGTGACCCCCTCAACCTCATCCTCTGTCACTGCAGAGGGAGCAGCTGGCCCACAGGAGGACAGTCAATGCAAGCCGGGGCCTTCAAGGCCTGGGCTCTCCGGAGGACCCACGCCACAGTCATCAGAGGCAACAGGGCCAACCATTGCACAGGCTGTCTCCACCCCTGGTACAGATGTCAGGGCAGCAATTAGAAGTGGTAGGCCTAGAAAAGTTAATAAATTCTGATCACAAGTGGTTGAATGGGTGAACACATTTTGTCATTTTATAAACTGAAAATATATTCACTTCCACTAAATAATGTGCAATGTTGCCTTTCAGCTTCATTGACAGGCTTTGTGAGGCCCATCACTGCATCACCCCCGGAACCCCCCACTGTAACACCCTCGACCCCCATTACATCATCCCCTACCCCCCACTGTAACACCCCCGACCCCCACTGCATCACTCCCGGACCACCTCCCCACTGTAACACCCCTGACCCCCACTACATCATCCCCTAACCGCCACGGTAACACCCCCGACCCCCACTGCATCACCCCCGGACCCTACACTGCATCATACCCGACCCCTGTTGCAATACCCCCGACCCCCCACTGCATCACCCCCAAACCCCCACTGCAACAGTCCCGACACCCCCACTGCAACATGAACCCCCCCGTAACATCCCCGACCCCCCCACTGTAACACCCCCGACCCCCCCACTGCAACACCCCGGACCCCCCAACTGTAATACTCCCTACCCCCCCCCCACTGCAACACCCCCGACCCCCCACTGCAACACCCCCGACCCCCCCACTGTAACACCCCCGACCCCCCACTGTAACACCCCTGACCCCCCACTGCAACACCCCCGACTCCCCACTGCAACACCCCCGACCCCCCCACTGCAACACCCCCGACCCCCCACTGCAACACCCCCGACCTCCCCAGTGCAACACCCCCGACACCACCCCCCCACTGCAACACCCGCGACACCCCCCCCACTGCAACACCCCCGACACGCCCCCCCCCACTATAACACCCCTGACACCCCCCCCCCCCCCCCCCCCCACTATAACGCTCCTGACCCCTGACTGCAACACCCCCAACCCCCCACCCCAGTAGCAGCTCAGCTGCACACAGCCGGCCCACGAGTGATTCTGGAGAGAGAAGTGTGTGTGTGGCAGGGCCTTTTGGAGTATCAGACAATCACTCTCCTATGCACGGGGATCCTTCCTCCATCACACTCATCTCACTGCCCTGAGCATTTCAGTTCTGCTTGCTGGGTTTCCCTTTCAGTTGTCCATCTGAGCTGACCTGCATCTCCACCTACCCACTGCTCACACTCCCATGCAGCTCCTGCTCCCGCCCAACACGAGGCTCCGCTCACTTTCGATTTCAACAGCCACGGTAGTTGGTAAGTTTCTGATCAGCTCCCCAGAGCTTTGCCCTCCCCCATTCACTCATGTCTTTACCCCCATCACTGTTGACCCCCTGGCATCACATTCCACCTCCCCACTGTCACCTACCAACCCAAATCTTTTTCTTTCCAGGATGTCCAGGCGAATGTGCACGTTCCCTACCTTCCTGAGAATCTGCACCCCACCCCCCATCCACATTGACTTCCTCGGCCTCCTCTTTCCCACCCCAGGGTCCGTGTCTGCCTCCAAATCCCCACCAACCACCCTCGCCATCCCTTCTACCGCTTCTGACACACCCTCACCCTCCCACCCCTCCGGCTCCCTCTGCCCCTTCTCATACTCACTGTTCCCTCCTACCATATCCACCCTCAGTTCGCTCCAAAGGATGCAGTCATTGAATCCACAGGCCCCTTCCTTCAAAAATGTTCAATTAAACATTTCCACCCCCACCTTACAACCCCCTCTACCCTTAGTCTCTCCTCCACCCTTACTCTATCCTCCTCCCCAGGACACCTTCCTCCCCCTATACTCTTTCACCATCCGAACTCCTTCCGTCCCCCCTTAGGACACCTTCCTCTCCCTGGATATCTTCCTCCCCATGGATTCCTTCCCCCCGCTGAACTCCTTCTGCCCCAAACACCTTCCTCCCCCTGGACTATTTCCCTCCTCCAAACTCCTTCTCTTACACCTTGCTCCTCACTTACACCTACCTCCCCACTTGCCACATTCTCCCTATTACACACTCCTCCCCCTGTACTCCCTCCTCCCCCCTCCCAACCTCACTACCCCAGACACCTTCATCCACCACCGCCCCGCCCAACTTCACCCTCCCCTCGAAAACTTCATCCTGCCCCCTCTAAACCTCATCCCCCCTCCCCCCACCCCGCCCCCCCCACCTCGGTACACCTACTCCCCCAGTGAAACCTAGACCCACCTCTCCCATCCCCACCCCAGTATATCTTCCTCTCCCACACACAGCTGGACTTTCCTGTCCACCCCTTCACCGATGACCTGCAGCAGCCCATGGCCAATATCATAACATCCCGAAGCAGACCCGAGACATCAGTGGAAACCTTCCAGCTTCCGTGTGCCGCTTTGTGATGGAGCCACATCTGTGAGAATCCACCCACCATATGATGCACGTGTTCCTCCAGGGTCCGGTAGTTGTAGGGTTCCAGCTCCTTGGATGTCTGCAATCTGAGCAAGGACCGAACAGTAAATCCCAACTTCTGCACGTCACACTTGCCCAGTTGTGCTCTAGACCGACGTGTTTTCCTACTTGCATAGCAGAAAATCTGGTGTGGGGGAATGATTCCAGTCGGGTCTTACTTTGCATCCCATTAGCAAATCGCGTTCACACCAGCCTCCAGTGGGATTGGTGTTCCACCGTGGTAAACACCATCGGAGGATCCTGCTCTGCTTTCAGGCCGGTGTGAAAACGATTTTTGGCCTTCTCACCATATTGTGCCCACCTGCCCACCATGACACCCGATGCCAACAGGACTGGAAAATTCCAGCTGTTGTCTTCCAAATAATGAAATATCACATTGTGAATATTAGAACAATATTGGTAGGAACATCACTATTGTTCTATTTTTTTCAGATAACACTTTAACAAAAATAATTTCTCATAATTAGTCCTTTCTTCTTCCTACCTTATTCAACTTAAAGGTCAGCAATTTAAGCAACAGCAAGCTTCTACAATTGTGTTTGTTTTTTTTTTCCTCGTGTTCATAATAGGAAAAATCACTGATGGGGTAAATGGAAGTTGTTGTTGCAATCCATCGAGCGAAGCTTATTCTCCCTGCGCTATAGTTTTACATCTCAGCATCCAACTTTATTTTGAAGAGCATCGCAATCTTTTATCAAGCTTTTGGGATTGAAAACAAATCCTAAAATATACGTTCTTCAGGTCCACCTTTCCGTGCCTTTGTAAAGGTAATCCTTTCTGTTTACCTTATTCACATCTAGCCTTCACTTAGCTCCTCCCTGACCTGTGGTTCATCACTTCACCAATTCCCTCTCCCATCCCCACTGTGACCTTTCCAGCTTTGGTTTGCCACACAATTCCATCTATTTCAATTTCAATTCGTCAAGATTCACACATCCAGAAAATCAATTTTACAAATATATGTAACAAACTCCTCTGAGATTAGGGTTCAAGTATACTGTAGAAGCACGGAGGGCTATATTTATATTGTTGTAGTGTTTAATGTCAATGTTAAGTTCCTAATTTGGAATGCACTTGCATTATCCACCAAAAGGGTATCTTCTTAAGATTCTTCCTTTGTGATCTATAATCGCACTTACATTACTTAAAGGGTTAAGTCAATAAAGTTAGGGAGTTAAGTGGGAACTTAGCTGGGTTAGTGGGTTCCAGCACCTGAGTTTGAATCTAGCTCTCACAAGTGTTGTCTTGTCTTCAAAGAAATCATCATCATCCAGCCATAGTCCCAAAGGACAATAGGCATCTCTCTCCATTAGAGGGAGATCATTTTTGGCAACATGCAGCTGGAGGGGTAGCACTCCACAAACTCCGGGCAAGGTAAGCAGGCAGGGCCTCCATGAAATACCGTAGCTGGAACGGGAATTGAACCCGTGCTATTGGTGTCATTCTGCATCACACTCTAGCGATCCAGCTAAATGGACCCCCTCATAAAAGAAGTATGTCAAAATGAATTATCTTGCCAATGAACATAAGGACATTGCACAAAAACTCTTCCCTCAATTTAGAGTTGAGGCACAAATATCATTTTGATGATGGCCATAGGCTCTATCGTTAGTTTTGTAATAATGTTATGATGAAACAAATATGATCAGGTACTCATGAACAGGAGGGGATTTATCTTGCCAAATGGAACTATTTTGATACAGTGCAGGGTATGAGTACGTAATTAGGAACATGAATACAGATTGGTTGGTAACAAGTGTTTTTTGGCCAAAAGCAAAATATTGTAGCTGCTGGAAATCTGAAATAAAAACAAAAGAAACTGATGAAAGTCCATCCACCTGAAATGTTAACTCTGTTTCTCTCCATTGATGCTGCCTGGCCTGCTAAGCATTTTCAGCATTTTTAAAATATTAATTTCAAATATTCTTTGGATTCTAATTCCAGAAGGAGAATCAATTGGAATGGAATGGCAAAATTTATAACTTGATTTTGTATGTAGTACCTATTAACACTTCTGTATATGTCAATGCACATGCAGTTCTTTAACAATATTTTCAACCATTTGAGCATCGTTAATTTGTCAAAAATAGAGCTTGCCTTTGGAAGAAATCCTCTAAGACATTATACACAATGATATCACACCTGTGACATTGGGTTGGAGGTATCCTGGAAAAATATCCTGGATGATGATAATTTCTTTTGAAGACAAGACAACACTTGTGAGAGCTAGATTCAAACTCAGATGCTGGAACCCACTGACCCAGCTAAGTTCCCACTCAACTCCCTATGGCAATCCTTTGTTTGATTGAAGGACTGCCTTAACATCACTGCTATTGGCGGCATATTGAAGGGAAGATAATGATCCTGAGGAATTTAGACTGTTGTTTAAAGACTACCATCTTCATTTTGGAACATGAACATTTCTTGTAGGGCGGGGATAGGTGAGGGAAGCAGATGAACTGTGTTCCTCATCGTAATTTTAGAAGCAGATGACACATATCTTAAATATGCTTAAACATTCTTAACCAACCTCCCCTATGAAGTGCCACAGTACATTGCTAAAGACATTTTATAAATACAAATAGCTATTGTCTATTTGCAAACAAATGAGGAAAGTGAAACAAAGCCCCCCTTTCATGTGGACGTTTGATAAGACAAATGTCAGCCAGGATGATTCGTGATTGCTTGTGGGTCCTACAATAGCTGGGAATAGTCTGCTGCACAAAATCTCTGCCACCTATGATTCATGATCCTGCAAAAGCCGACATAGTAGTCTATTAATATAGAACTACTCTTTTCTGTTGAATACATTCTTTTCCACAGGGAGAAACATTTATTACAAAAATAGCTTTTTAAAAAACTCATCTCAACGTAAAGGACAGCTTAACCTAAAATCACAGCCCGTTAAATTAACTCTGGAATATTTTGTCAGTTGAAGCCATGATGAATCGTTGCTTTATTTTTCACTGGTTTCAACTATCAGACAACTGGGTAGAAATCTCATACTTATTCACGTGGAGTTAAAAATAGCCATAGCATCCCTTAATGGTATGATACTGAGTTTTGTTTTGAGTATGCAATGGAAGTCATTCTTCAATGCTGTAGTTGGGAGTTGGTCATATTTCACTTGTAGGAATTAGAAATGTTGTATTCTCCTTGTGGTAGTGCTTTTATGTATGATTTTGCTGGTATTACTTGTTCAGTTTTGTGCTCATTGAACTAAGGGATGTTAGTGCTGGGGAATGGAACAATTTTCCGGATTTTGCAACCAATGAACAATCAAAGATCACAGGCTGGATTTTTGCTCCCGATGCGGAAAGCTCAACTTGGGAAATTTCCCAGCTCACTGCACCCACCTCGGAGAAAAGTGCCCTGATAGACCCAAATTTCATCCCAGAGAGGAGACTGTGGGATGGAGTCTGGCTCGCTGCCTCTGGATGCAGATGGGAGGTGGGTGGCAACCGGGGCTGCCGAGTGTTGAGGTGGGCTGTTGTTTTTGTTAAATATTAGGCTCTCCAGCCCTCACTCTTCACACCCCAGCATCCCAACCCACTCACCATGCTCTATCCATGCAATCTCCTGCCAACTCATGCCCCCCACACATCCCCGTAGTCCCTCAGACCCTCCATGCCAACTCAGGACCCCACCCACCCACATGGTCCCTTAAAAGCACCATGCAAACTAAATAACAATTCATGCTAACCCATACCCACCCCACACCCCCCCCCCCCCCCCCCAACCTCAATCTAACACATTTCTTCCTTACATGCTCCATGCCAATTCACCCAGGATTCACCATGGGCAGATCTCAGGAGCCACGCCGAGATGAAATATAACAATGGTCTCAATATTTATTACAGCCTTCTCCTCATGAAAAAAAAAACAATTGTCAAAGCCCATTCATACAATTTTAAACTCCCAAAGAACTCAATCCCTTTATAAGAACAAACAGACTTGCATTCAAGTCTGGGAGATAGTGGCATAGTGGTAATGCCATAATATAGCAACTAGAGGCCAAGGCTAATAGGCTAATGATCTAGGGATATGTATTGAAATCTCACCATGGCAGCTGGTGGAATTTAAATTCAATTAATAATCTGGAATTGAAAAGCTAGTTTCAGTAATGGTGACCGTGGGCCATTGTTGATTGTCATAACAAACCCACCTGGTTCCTTAATGCCCTTTAGGAAAGGAAATCTGTTGCCTTTACCTGGTTTGGCCTATATATGTCTGCAGGCCCACCACAATGTGGTTGTCTCTTAACTGCCCTCTGAAATGGCATGGCAAGCCAATCAGTTCAAGGGCAATCAGGGATAGGCAACAAATGCTGGCATTACCAGTGATGCCCACATCCAAGAGAGGAATAGAAAAAATCATATCCTTTAATAATCTCTTTGGCTGCCAATCAAACGGTGAGCTTACAACCTTTCTACAGCAAAAATGGGATCTGTTTGAACTCAGCACTAAAGTGGCCCTGCTAAGTTCGTGTTTCCTGCCTGCATGAGTCACTCCGTGCCGTCTTCCCCCACCAGTGAAAATGGGATCTGTCAGAAATAGGGGCGGGACTTCTGTATCTGGGTTCTGTCAGCCATTTTTAAAGGGCAGGGGAGCTCCTTGGCTCTGCGAAAATCTGGCCCCAGGTCTAGCTCAGCTTTTCTTGGAATGTATCTTCTTCCATTTTACCATGGCCCAACCTCAGATGGGCACCCCTAATGACATCAGTGTAACATTCTTAGTTCTTACACCAGCTATTCTGTGGATTTCCTGACACAGGTTGCTCATTTAGTGCCAAATAAAGGCCAGTTCTGTGTAATGAAGAATTGAGGTGAGGCTACTCAAACTCTCCATTGGTGCTCATACAGTTATCTGTTTCCATACAACTTGACACAGTTGGGAATACTTACTTGGCTGGGAACTGACCCACTGAAGAGGGAGGGAAATAGCCACCAATGCAGCAGAACTTAACAATGCCAATTTGCAAATAGCTACTTTTTGAAATGTAGTCACTGTTGTATTGTAGGAAATGCTGCAACCAATTTGAACTTAGCAAACTGCCACAGACAGCAGTGTGGTAATGATAAAATGATCTTTTCATTGAGGGATAACTATCATCTAACACAGAGAGAACTCCCCTGGCCTTCTTCGAAATGTTGCCATGGAATCTTTTTGCACCTTGATTTAATGCCTCATCAACAATAATGCACTTTTGACAGTGCAGCATTCCCTCAGTAGGACAGTGAACTGAATTGGTGCTCGAGTCTCTGGAATATTATGAAATCTTGGATAGCCAGGCATCGAAGAATGCAACATTGGAGCCTTGTCCTTTTACACTTACAAACTTTCTTTTATAGACACACACGTACCTTCAACAAACATTGATATTGTCGCTGGTGGGGGGGGGGGAGTGCCGGCTGCTTCTGCAAGGTAGAAGCACCAGGAAGCACTCTGGGTGGGGGTCCTTGTAGATCAACAAGATGTTAATTGAGCCACTGCTGCTCTTGGATTTGAGGTTCTCATGCTCACTTATCAGAATGGTCAGAACTCACAAAATTTGCATTTAGCATGACTCTGCAAAGAAAAAGATGCAAAAGGCATTTTTTAGGGTTTCAAGAAAATAGCAACTTAGCACTCCTCATAGTGAAATGGTGCAAAAACAGGGAACTCAACACAGACTCCTCAGCTACTGAAGCAGTCCATGTACAAATGCAGCAAGACCTGAACAATATCCATGCTTGGGCTGACAAGTGGCAAGTAACATTTGTGCCACACAAGAGTCAGGCAATGACCATCTCCAATAAGAGAGAACCTAACCATCGCCCCATTGATGCTCAATGGTATTACCATCACTGAATCCCCAAATATCAACATCCTGGGGGTTACCACTGACCAGAAACTGAACTGGACTAGCCATATAAATACTGTGGCTACAAGAGCAAGTTAGAGGCTAGGAATCATGTGATGAGTAACTCACCTCCTGACTGTCCAAAGCCTGTCCACCCTCTGCAAGGACAAGTCAGGAGTGTGATGGAACACTCCCCATTTGCGTGGATGAGTGCAGCTCCCACAACACTCAAGAAGGTTGACACCACCCAGAACAAAGCAAGCCACTTGATTGGCAACACATCCACAAACATTCACTACCTCCCCCACCGACGTACAGTAGCAACAGTGTGTACCACCTACAAGATGCACTGCAGGAATTCACCAAGGCTTCTTCAACAGCAGCTTCCAAAATCAAGACCCTACCAACTAGAAGGACAAGAGCAGCAGATAGATGGGAACACCACAACCTGGATGTTCTCCTCCAAGTCACTCACCATCCTGACTTGGAAATATATTGCTGTTCCTTCACTGTCACTGGGCCAATATCCTGAAACTCCCTTCCTAACAGCACTGTGGGTGTACCTACATCACATGGACTGCAGTGGTTCAAGGAGGCAGCTCACCACCACCTTCTCAAGGGCAACTAAGGATGGGCAATAAATGCTGGCCCAGCCAGCGAAGCCCACATCCCGTGAATGAATTTTTAAAAAAAGATAATGGGAGTTAAACTATGCTTTCAGCCTGATCCTATACGTGACAGCACAGGTGAGTCCTCAATGAACAGTAACATTGGAATCAGGAGCGTGAGTAGGCCACTCAGCCCTTCAAGCCTGCTCCACCATTCAATATGAGAATGGCTGAACTGGTTGTGGTTTGCTGTCTGCCCCCCTTAATCTTTGACTCCCTTGTCTATCAAAAATCTGTAAAACTCTGCCTTGAATAAATTTATTGACACAGCCTCCACTGCTTTCTGGAAAGAGAATTCCACAGGCTACAACCTGAAAAATTTCTCCCCATCTCCATCCTAAAAGGGAGGGCCTTTATTATTATACTGTGTCACTTAGTTCTAGACTCCCCCACAAGTTTAAACATCCTCCTAGTATCTACCTTGTCAAGCCCCCTCAGGATCTTCTATGTTTCGGTAAGGTCACCTCTCATTCTTTGAAACTCCAATGGGTACAGGCCCAATCTGTTCAACCTTTCTTCATGAGATACCCCTTTCATCCAAGGAATGAGTCAAGTAAACCTTCTCCAAATTGCTTCTATAGGAACAACTCAAAATACCCAAATATATACCCACCACCCACATATAACTAACCCAAATTGATATACAATTAACAAGAGTGACTTGAACCAATGATCTGGTGACTCAAAGATTAAATCACGGCTGTTGTGTCCCAAAATGTTTCATGGGGATATGCCTGAAGTCCAGTTCTTAATAAACAGCTTAAAAGAGGAGAGAATGAGGTAAAAGTGTTTAGCGAAGGGATTCCAAAGTATAGGGCCTGAACAGCTGAAGACAGGGCTGTAAGAAAAGAAAAATGCAAAAGAAGTCAGAGATAAAGGAACACACCATTCTGGAGCATTGTATCATGATGGAGGAACTGGAGTCCACGATTCCAGCAGCACTTAAATAAACAGACTGCTCCAACAAATTATTGCTGCCTCTAACGACCGACATGCAATGTCCAAATGAGTGCATCTCTGGTTCTGAATTAGTGGCATTTAAATTTGATAAAGCACTGTGCCCCCACTAGCTCCACTGGCCATCTCTGTTGTTCTGGTGACCCAGGTTTCCAGCATTACCAGGGTAATAATTACTAAAAATGCGTCATATAAATCCACGCCCTCATTATAAAATCATTTGAATGAATATTTGGGTATGAGCCATTCTCTATCATTTCTGGCAAAAAATGCATCAGAGTCAAAAATGGGTGCTAATTTAACACAACAGTCCCTCAGCCCATTTTATGCACCTGCTCATTTCAGTACTGCTCGAAAGTTAACGTAATTGATATAACACTAATGCTACAGTGAGGGCATGTCTGCATCTCCTGCTGATTT
This sequence comes from Carcharodon carcharias, assembly GCF_017639515.1. Lineage (NCBI taxonomy): Eukaryota > Metazoa > Chordata > Chondrichthyes > Lamniformes > Lamnidae > Carcharodon > Carcharodon carcharias. The sequence continues at coordinate 56,081,914 of NC_054471.1, read as the reverse complement.
AGGTGATTGCCGACACATTCTTGGGTTAGTTTGGGCAATAATTCTCGTCCCAGTCCATGTCATCAAACCCAGATTAACAATCATTTGTCTCATTGCTACGAGCTGCACCAGCTGCATTTATAATGTAATTCACCTATATAAAGCACATTGAGATGTTTCAGACAAATTGAGACAAGGAATAATATTAATAGAAGTCTTCTTTTAAGTTGGAATGAGTTCAAATCCAAACTTTGAAGGTACAAACATGTTAAATCAAGGTGTCATCCAGACTCCTACTTGTTTCCTGTAACTTCATATCCAAATTTCAGATGGTTTATTAAAAATATGTAATGTCACGTGTGTCAAGCTGTTACATCAATGAACTGCTTTCCATGTTAAAGAGTTAATTAAATACCCATTAACAATTCATAGTTGGACAGTGTCTGAATGTTTGATGGATGTTGATGTTGCAGGATTAATCTTTTGAGAATACACAATTAAAATTTCTTTTTCAATTAAATTTCTGAGCTGACACAAGTATTTAACTTAAATGTTAATTAGTGAAGTGGAATGTTCGCATTGTCCAGTACACTCAAGTCAAAAAATTACTGCAAAGTAGTTGTGGAGTCATTATTCACAATGATATATATTAGGCATAAAAAAATATGATTCCATTAAAATTGTGCCACAACTGTGGGATATCAATAATAGTTGAACCAATGTCAGTAGACTATTAAAATGAAGTGACATTAAGAAGAAAATAAAATGTGCCCAGTTAAGAATAATGTTGGACGTGACTAACTTTTGAGATCCCTGCACTTGTGAGGAACTTCCATACCTTAATTTCACTTGCACAACTTAAAAGTTAAATAAAACAATGTAAGCAGCACCTTAAAATGCAGTTGAAGCACCTTAGAATGCTGCATAGGAATTATATTTCAACAGTTGTCTTAAGTATCACATGTCTTGGGTAAGTTCAATTTTTCAGCAGTTAAAAATAAAATAACTCACTGAATTCACCTGAGATGGTAGTTTTATTTTTTACTTCATTATCCATTGCATTTGCCATGGTCTTTAGGTAATAGTAATCTAACTTTTCTTGGACATTCATTCATGCGATGTGGGCACTGCTGACTAGGCAAGCATTTGTTGCCCATTCCTAATTGCCCTTAAGAAGGTAGTGGTGAACTGCCTTCTTGAACCACTGCACTATCTGTGGTGTAGATACTCAGTGCTGTTAGGGAGGAAATTCCAGCACGTTGACCCAGTGACAGTGAAGGAACGGTGATATATTTCCAAGTCAGGATGGTGGGTGGCTTGGAGGAGAACTTCCAGGTGGTGGTGTTCCCATGTATCTGCAGCCCTTGTCATTCTAGGTGGTAGTGGTCGTGGGTTTTGAAAGTGATGTCTAAGGCGGCTTGGTGAGTTCCTGCAGTGCTTCTTGTGGATTGTACACACTACTGTCACTGTGTGTCGGTGGTGGAGGGAGTGAATGTTTGTGAAAGGGGTGTCAATCAGACTGGCTGCTTTGTCCCGGATGGTAACAAGCTTCGTGACCGTTATTAAAGCTGCATTCATCCAGGCAAGTGGAGGGTATCCCATCACATTCCTGAGTTGTGCCTTGAAGATGGCGGACAGGCTTTGGGGAGTCAGGTGGTGAGTTACTCGCCGCAGGATTCCTAACCTCTGACCTGCTCTTGGAGCCATAGCATGTACATGGCTAGCCCAATTCAATTTCTGGTCAATGGTAACCCCCAGGATGTTGATAGTAAGGGATTAAGTGATGGTAGTGCCATTGAATGTCAAGAGGTGTTGGCTAGATTCTCCCCTATTGTAGATGGTTATTGCTTGACACTTGTGTGTGCGAATGTTACTTGCCACTTGTCAGTCCAAGTCTAGATATTGTCCAGGTCTTGCTGCATTTGGACATGGACTCCTTCAGTATCTGAGGAGTCGTGAATGGTGCTGAACATTGTGCAATCATCAGTGAACATCCTCATTTCTGGAAATCCCTCCCTAACAGCACTGTGGGTGTAACTACACCATAGGGATGGCAGCGGCTCAAGTGGGCAGCTCACCTCCACCTTCTCAAGGGCAATTAGGGATGGGCAATAAATGCTAGCCTAGCCAGCAAAGTCCACATCCCACAAGTGAATTAAAAGGAAACTTCTGACCTTATGATGGAAGGAAGGTCATTTATGAAGCAGCTGAAGATGGTTGGGCCAAGAACACTAACCTGAGGAACTCCTGCAGTGATGTCCTGGAACTGAGATGATTGACATCCAACAACCACAACCATCTTCCTTTGTGCTAGGTATAACTCCAGCCAACAAAGAGATTTCCCCTTGATTCCCGTTGACTCCAGTTTTACTAGGGCTCCTTGATGCCACAATAGGTCAAATGTTGCCTTGATGTCAAGGGCAGTTACTACCACCCCACCTCTGGAGTTCAGCTCTTTTATCCATGTTTGAACCAAGGCTGTAATGAGAACATAAGAACATAAGAAATAGGAGCAGGAGTAGGCCTTTAGGCTCCTCAAGTCTGCCCCACCATTCAATAAGATTATGGCTGATCTGCCCCAGGCCTCAACTCCTCTTTCATGCCAGTTCCTCATTCTTTCAAAAATCTATCCATCTCCTCTTTAAATACTTTCAGTGATCTAGCCTCCACTACTCTATGGGGTAGAGAATTCCAGACATTTACTGCCCTCTGAGAGAAGAAATTCCTTCGCATCTCAGTTTTAAATGAGCATCCCCTTATTCTTTAACTATGTCCCCTAATTTGAGATTCTCCCACTAGTGGAAACAGCTTCGCATCATCTACCCTGTCAAGCCCCCTCACAATCTTGTACGTTTCAATAAGATCACCCCTCAATCTTCTAAGCTCCAATGAATAAAGACCTAACCCGTTTAGCTATTCTTGATAAGTCAACACCTTCAACCCAGAAATCAGCCTAGTAAATGTCTTTTGAACTGCCTCCTATGTCAATATATCCTTTCTTAAATACTAGGACCAAAACTGTACACAGTACTCCAGATGCGGCCTCACCAACACCCTGTACAGTTGTAACTAGACTTCCCCATTTTTAAACTCCAACCCCCTAGCAATACAGGCCAAAATTCCATTTGCCTTCTTATTACTTGCTGTACCTTCATGCTAACATTTTGTGTTTCATACATGAGAACCCAGGTTCCTCTGTCTGCACTATTTTAGAGTCTCTCTCCATTTAAATAATGGTCTGGCTTTTGATTTTTCCTGTCAGAGTGCATGACTGCACACTTCCCTGTATTAAAGTCCATCTGCAAAGTTTTTGCCCACTCACTCAACATATCTATATCCCCTTGCAGGTTTCTTATGTCCTCATCACAACATGCCCTCCCACTATTTTTGTATCATCAGCAAATTTGGATACATTACACTCTGCCCCCTCCTCCAAGGCATTAATATAGATAGTAAATAATTAAGGCCCTAGGACTGATCCTTGTGGCACTCCACTAGTTACGTCATTCCAATCTGAAAAGGCCCATTAATCCTGACTCTCTGTTTTCTGTGAGGTCAGGATCAGACCCTGGCTGAACCCAAATTGAGTGTCAATCTCCACTTGATAGCACTGTTGATGACTCCTTCCATCACTTTACTGATGATCGACAGTAGACTGATGGAGTGGATTTGGCCAGGTTGGATTTGTCCTGCTTTTTGCATACAGGACATACTGGGGCAATTTTCCACATTGCAAGGTAGATGCCAGTGTTGTAGCTGTGCTGGAACAGCTTGGCTAGTGACGTGGCAAGTTCTGGAGCACAGGCCGTCACTACTATTGCTGAAATATTCTCAGGGTCCATAGCCTTTGCAGTATCCAGTGCCTTCAGTCATTTTTTGATATCACATTGAATTAGCTGAAGACTGGCATCTATGATGCTGGGGACCTTCAGGGGAGGCTGAGGTGGATCATCCGCTTGGCACTTCTGGCTGAAGATTGTTGCAAATAGTTCAGACATATTTCTTACACGAATGTGCTGGGCTCTCCCACCATTAAGGATGAAGATGTTTGTGGAGCCTCCTCCTCCAGTGAGTTGTTTAATTGTCCACCACCATTCACAACTGGGAGTGAGAGAACTGCAGACCTTAGATCTGATCTGTTGGTTATGGAATCGCTTGGCTCTGTCTATTGCTTGCTGCTTATGCTGTTTGGCATGCAAGCAGTCCTGTGTTTAGCTTCACCAGGTTGATACCTCATTTTTAGGTATGCCTCATGCTGCTCCTGGCATGCCCTCTTATACTCTTCATTGAACTGGGGTTGATCCCCTGGCTTGATGGTAATGGTAGAATGGGGGATATTGCTTGGCCATGAGATTACAGGTTGTGGCTGAGTACAATTCTGCAGCTTCTGATGGCCCACAGCACCTCATGAATGCCCAGTCTTGAGTTGCTAGATCTATTCAAAATATATCCCATTTATCATGGTGGTACTGCCACACAACACGATGGAGGGTATCTTCAACTGCTTGGGATGGTGTTCAGGTTTTATACAACAAAGCCAATAACTTCCCAATTAATAGCACAAACGCCCAACACCAAAATAGAGAGCATCCCTTTGACGTGTCAATTAAATTGGTAATGTGGCTGACTTCATGTTAAGTGGCTGCCACAGAAAGGCTAAATTGACCCAACAATGTCATGAACTTGCTTTGGAACTACTGGAACATGCAAGATTATGATTATCTGAACTAGCACCTTGAAGGAGAAAACCATCTAAGTTTTGATTACTATGTAGCACTGCACTAGAAGTCACTATAAAGACCATAAGACACAGGAGTAGAAATTAGGCCATTCAGCCCATCAAGTCTGCTCCGCCATTCAATCATGGCTGATAAGTTTCTCAACCCTATTCTCCCGCCTTCTCCCCATAACCTTTGATCCCCTTACCAATCAAGAACCTATCTATTTTGGTCTTAAATGCACTCAATGACCTGGCCTCCACAGCCTTCTGTGGCAATGAATTTCATAGATTCACCACTCTCTGGCTAAAGGAGTTTTTCCTCATCTCTGTTCTAAAAGGTCTTCCCTTTACTCTGAGGCTGTGCCTTCGGGTCCTAGTCTCTCCTACTAATGGAAACATCTTCCCCACAGCCACTCTATCCAGGCCTTTCAGTATTCTGTAAGTTTCAATCAGATCCCCCCTCATCCTTCTAAACTCCATTGAGTATAGACCCAGAGTCCTCAAACGTTCCTCATATGTTAAGCCTTTCATTCCTGGGATCATTCTCGTGAACCTCCGCTGGACCCTCTCCAGGGCCAGCATATCCTTCCTGAGATACGGGGCCCAAAATTGCTTACAATATTCTAAATGTGGTCTGACCAGAGCTTTATAAAGCCTCAGCAGCACATACCTGCTTTTATATTCTAGTCCTCTCGAAATAAATGCCAACATTGCATTTGCCTTCCTAACTACCACTTCAACCTGCAAGTTATAAACTTACAATGTACATCCTTTCTGTGTATGCATCATATGCACCAAGCAGTTTTCTGTTTGTTTGCACCCTCGAGTTTGGCCAAATGTCACATCAAGAATCTGAAGGTTAAACAATGTGCCAATTTGATTTTGCTCTTTGTAACATGCAGTCAGCTGCTTGTGTAATGCTAGAACAACTCTCTACAGGCAACCCTCCAAGAGCTGTGGTGCTGAGTCAAAAAAAAGTTAAAGACTGAAGAAAGTGAAGGTGCCGTATTCAGTTAGATCATAGAATTATACAACACAGAAGGAGGCCATTCGGTTTATCTTATCTGTGCCAACTCTTTCAAAGAGCTATCCAATTAGCTCTGTAGCTTTACCGCATGCCCTGAAAATGTTCACTTATGAAGATGTTTGAATAGTTTATTAGAACTTTGAGACAACTGCCTTTTGGTTAATGACCATATTGCAGCAATATTCAGTTGAACACCATGGTTTGCGAGCGTGAGAGAACTTGTTATTTTATGTCTAATTAGAAAGTACTCCCTGCTGGTTAGTGCAAAAGCTGCACTCCTGAGCTGTTCAAGCACGAGTCCTCAAGCTGGCTAACAATACTCAAGTTCTGCATGGCTAAGCATCACCAATTCATGACAGAAAAAAAACAACTGATAAAAATGTTAGTTTACACATTGAATCAAGCAGGAATCATGTTATTAAACATTTCACAATAATGATATTGACCTGAAATAGGTGAAGATTAAAAATTTAATGTGTAAGTGATAAAAATGGAGCTTCCAGTAGTGATTCTGACCATCTCTGCCCACAGACACTGATTGAGTGGGCAGTTAAATCGATCAGGTGTCCACTCATAATGTGCCACTTGGATCCTGCCATCTTCCACTTTAACTTGTTTGAATGGGCAGCAAGCAAAGATGCCCAACTGAAACTGGTACGGGTCTTTCTTTAAATAGGCAGATAACATAATCTTTGCATAACCATATGTTTTTTATTTAAGTCTGATACTGTCTTTAACTTCTTTCAATTAACCACAGATGGTGCCCCTGCCACCCCCGGCCCCCCCACCCCCCCCACCCCCCCCCCCACCCCCTTTGGAATTTTTCTTTCTCATTTGAATCTTTCTATTTTACATATTCTGACATATCTCTTTAAATGTCTGCCACTGAACCCCGATTGACCTATCTCGTAACCACATTTGCCAGTTCACTTTAGCTAACTCCACTTTCATGCCCTTATAATTGCCCTTATTTAAGTTTAAAATACGTGTCTTGGATGCATTTTTTTCTCCCTCAAAATGAATGTAAAGTTTAATCATATTATGATCACTGCTACATAGGGGTGCCTTCACTATGAGGTTATCAATTAATCCGATCTCATTGCTCAATACCAGGTCTAATATAACCTGCTCTCTGGTTGGCTCCAGAGTGTGCTGTTCTAAGAAACTATCCTGAAAACATTCTATGAACTAATCACCTAAGCTACCTTTGCCCAACTGATTTTTCCAGCCTATATGTAAATTAAAATCCCCCAGGACTATTGCTGTACCTTCTGGTAAGCTCCCATTATCTATTCTTTTTTACTCTGTCCTACCATGTCGATATAATTAGGGGGCCTGTACATCATCTTCACAAGTGATTTCATGCCTTTATTATTCCTCATCTCAACCCAAACAGCTTTTACACCCTGGTTTCCTGAACTTGGGTCATTCCTCTCAAAGTGCTAATACCATCATTAATTAACACAGCTACCTTTTCCTAACTTCCTGAACTTCCTAAATGTCACATACCCTTCAATATCCAGGTCCCAATCTATGTCATCCTGTAGCCATGTCTCTGTAATAGCTATCAGATCATACTTATTTCTATTTGCTGTCAATTCATCTGTTTTCTTTCAAATGCTATGCGTATTTAGAGCCTTTAGTTTTGCCCTTTTATTATTTTTGTAGCATCTGGTCTTATCTGCTGATTTACTCTTAGAATTGTACTATCTGTCCCTTCCTGTCTCTGTCTGTTCATTATTTCCCATATTTATATCTGTCTCTCTTGCCTTGTCTCAACTCTTTGGTTTTCCACACCTTCCCAAATTGGATCCCTTGCCCCCACTATTGCTGTACCTTCTGGTAAGCTCCCATTATCTATTCTTTTTTACTCTGTCCTACCATGTCGATATAATTAGGGGGCCTGTACATCATCTTCACAAGTGATTTCATGCCTTTATTATTCCTCATCTCAACCCAAACAGCTTTTACACCCTGGTTTCCTGAACTTGGGTCATTCCTCTCAAAGTGCTAATACCATCATTAATTAACACAGCTACCTTTTCCTAACTTCCTAAATTGTCACATACCCTTCAATATCCAGGTCCCAATCTATGTCATCCTGTAGCCATGTCTCTGTAATAGCTATCAGATCAGAAGTTTAAAACCTTCTCTACTTCCCTACTTAGGCAGCTCATGAGGATGCCAGCCCCAGCGTGGTTCAGGTGTAGACCGCCCAAAGGTACAGATTTCACTTTCCCCAATACTGGTGCCAGTGCCCCACAAACTGGAACCGACTTCTCCTACACCAGTCTTTGAGCCATGCATTCAATTCTCTAATCTTATTTGTCCAATGCTAATTTGCCCATGGTTCAGGTAATAATCCAGAAATTATTACCTTTGAGGTTTTGTTTCTTATTTTGGTGCCTAGCTTGAGATACTAACTATTTCAGAGGCTCCTTCTTCATCCTGCCTATGATAATGGTACCTACATGGACCATGACCACTGGATCCTCCCTCAAATGCTGCAAGTCCCTCTCTAGCCCTGAGCAGATGTCCCAAACCCTGGCACCAGGCAGGCAACACAGCTGTCTGGGCTCTCGCACTTTGCTACAGAAAATAGTGTCAATCCCCTTCACTATACTGTCCCCCAATACCATTACATTCCTTTTTGCTCCCACAACTTGGATGGTTTCCTGTACCATGGTGCCATGGTCAGTTTGCTCATCCACTCTGCAGCTCCTGCTCTCATTCAAACAAGCTGAGAGAACATCATACTTATTGGACAATTGCAGAGGCTCACAATCCTGCCCCCTGTGTCTCCTTACCTGCCTCACTTGCAGTCACACCCTCCTGTTTCTGGCCACTGATCAAATCAGAAGATCCTATATAAAGTGGAGTTACTGCCCTCTGTTTTAAAGCATCCAGATAACATCCCCCCCTTTCTGATGTGTCGCAGAATCTGCAGCTTCAGCCTCCAGCTCAATTACTCTGAGCCGAAGCTCCACAAGCCACAAAAACTTACTGCAGACATGTTTGCCCTGGATCACAATGTTATCCAGGATCTGCCACATGCTGCAGCCATGATATTTCACCCATCCTGCCATCCTTAATGTGCTTTAAATAATTACTTAATTGTATTAATCACTTATTTATGTTGGTTTCTTATATATTTTATTAACTCTGCAACCAATTTTTGCACTATTTTAAACCTTAGAGATAGAGTAGAACTTAACCACTTCCTGAAACTCACCAGCTAGCTCCTTTCCCTGTAGCAGAGCAAGAACAAATTTTAATGGATTGAGAAAGATAGAAAAAGGAAATGAACACATCCTTCCCTGAACTCCCTATCTCAGCAAACTCTATTTCTTCCCTCAGTTAGTTGGCTGAACTCTGCTTGCCAAGGCTGCTCTAAAGAACCCTGAATTTGTAATAAACTGAACTGGGACTACAGTAACCAGATACAGCCAGGTAGCTAATTAACTATTCTGCTCCTACAGCAAGAGAGTGAGTTTACTCTGTCTGAACTGCAAGAAAGAAATAACTTATCCTGCTTACACAGTACTCTCCAGTTATTGCTAATTACAGACTAGATTAGATTTTAAGAGCAAAATTTAAGAACAAAATTAACACATAAAACTCCCCTCTTACCAAACTCCAAGGATTTTACACATCGGCGAGCAGGGACATGGTCCGCTCATTGACATGTAAAATGACATGCGGTGGTGTCAGGGAACTCCCGACATCACCACGCCCCATTTAAATGTTCAGGAAGATGAAGGTTGCAGCGAAATCAGCTGCACGCCCGCTGACCTGTCAATGGCCAATTGAGGCCATTGACAGAGTCAATTAAGTAATTAAAAGACCTGCCCGTCCAACCTTAAGGTTGGCATGCAGACCAGGAGCCCCGGTGTGAACTAGAAAAAGCACGAAAGCTCATCCACGGGCGGGATGAGATTTCATGTAGGTTTTAAAAAATTTTAATAAAGTTTTTGTGAAAATTATTGACATGTCCCAGCTCATGTGACATTATCAAATGAGGGGAAATGTTAGGGAAATTTTACTTTTCTATTTTAAGGTTTTTTACATTTTGAGCCGATCTCCCTGAGGCTGCAATTAACCTCAGGGAGATGAGTGCGCTCTTAAGTGCGCATGCGCGAAACAGTACACTCTTGATTTTGGGATTCCCCTCCGCCAGCACAGGAAGCGCATAGCGCTTCTGTGTGGACATCACGTTGGGCGGGCCTTAATTGCCCTGCCCACGTAAAATGGCGCTGCGCCCCCAATCGGGGGTGCTGATCGGAAGCGCGCCTCCGCGCGCCCACCATTCAACTTCGCTCCCAATGGGGGGAGAATTCAGCCCGAAGTCTTCTTTCAGTTCGCTGAGCTGCACTCTGTTTGCCAAGGCTGCCATTCTTAGGAATGCTCTTATGGGCTCCCAAAGTAAATAAATCAATGGAGTCTTCCTCTTGGTATCTTACAGTCTCACCAGGAGAACATGCTGGGTATTCCATATAATCAAGGCTGTATTACCAGAATTGAAGGATAACAGACCAGTGTCACGCAATCCAATTTATTGCACACATATGAGTCCATGAGTTAATTTGGAAGAGACTGGGTCTGCTTGATGAAAGGCTTTCTGAATCGGCCCATCATGTCTGCACCGACATGTGAGAAACACATGACCTACCTACCTAATCCCATTTACCAGCACTTAGCCCATAGCCTTGAATGTTATGACGTGCCAAGTGCTCATCCAGGAATTTTTTAAAGAATGTCAGGCAACCCGCATCCACCACCCTCCCAGGTAGTGCATTCCAGACCGTCACCATCCTCTGGGTAAAAAAGTTTTTCCTCATATACCCCTAAACCTCCTGCCCCTCACCTTGAACTTATGCCCCCTTGTGACTGACCCTTCAACTAAGGGGAACAGCTGCTCCCTCTCCACCCTGTTCTGCGTTGAAAACAAATTGAAAGTCAGCGCACATTGGATTGCTACAGAAAGAAAAGTTATCCGCCCAAATTAAAAAAAAATCTGGTTGCTTTTCCATAATTTTCAGTAATCTATTCACATGCTTCCCTCTCCTAATACAGAAATCACTGAAAATGTGATTAAAAATTCATATAATTTATTGGGCTGCCTGAAAAGCCTTCGAACCTTTGCAAAGATGTGTGGAGCAGCCATTTTATAAAGCAGTCACTGCAGCCTCAGGGAGCAGCACAATGTCAACTACAATTACCTTTTCAAGAAATGTAACTGCTAAACAAGCTTGTGTGACTTTTCTCAAGCATTCCAGTTAATAATGAGGGCACATTTATCTTATTCCGCAGGAGTGCTATGGACAGCATTTTTCTCTGCCTTTGCCAGCAGACATTTATTTATCCCATTTAGTTAAGGTAATAAAAAAACACTAAAAATCAAAGAAAGAAAACTTAAATTGACTTTAATTTGATCTAATTAACTGCAAGGGAATGAAGACAATTAGATAATGCATCTTAATGAACTACTCTGGAATCTATTGCCCCACTGGGAGAAATGATATGCGTACTGCTGTTTACTTAGGAGAACCTGGTTGACTGGGAGATGAGGCAGTTTGCTCCAGGGTGACCATCTTGAAATAATTGAAGCTTTAGTTTCTTTATAAGTTCTGCACTAGTGGCAAAAAGCTACAGAAATCTGCCTAGTGAACAGAGAACTAGATAGTTTCTCTGGAAAATTCCCAAAAGAACTATCTTAATTTCTGAATTGACTGACAGCCTTGATCAGCCTCGGAGCTCTGTTGCATTGCTGATTCTGGTGCGCAACTTCGAAGAAGCAGTTGAAGTCAATATGGATTAAATGTTAAGTCTTCTTCCTGCACTCCTCAACAAACTTTCACTTTATTTTTAAATGAGTGAGTTATTAGTCAACAAATTTAAAAATGGGGAGGCGATGGCATAGTGGTATTGACGCTGGACTAGTAATCCAGAGACCCAGGGTAATGCTCTGGGGACCTGGGTTTGAATTTGAATTCAAATGATGACCATGAAATCATTGTCGATTGTTGTAAAAACCCAGCTGGTTCACTAATGACCTTTAGGGAAGGAAATCTGTCGTTCTTACCTGGTCTGGTCTACAAGTGACTCCAGACCCATAGCAATGTGGTTGACTCTTAACTGCCCTAGGAATTGGCCTAGCAAGCCACTCAGTTGTATAAAATTGCTGCAAAGTCACAAAAAAAGGAATGAAACCGGACGGACAACCTGGCATCGACCTAGGCACCAGAAACGACAATGGCAATCGCAGCCCTGTCGACCCTGCAAAGTCCTCCTCACTAGAATTGGAGGAGTTAGTGTCAAAATTGGGAGAGCTGTCTCACAGGCTAGTCAAGCAACAGCCTGAGATAGTCATCCTCACGGAATCATATCTTACAGATAATGTCCCAGACACAACCATCAACATTCCAGTCCCAATGACAGGACAGACCCAGCAGGGGTAGTGGCTCAGTGGTATAGAGTCGGGAGGGGGTTGTCCTCGGAATCTTCAACATTGACTCTGGACCCCGTGAAGTCTCATGGTAACATGTCAAACATGGGCAAGGAAACCTCCTGCTGATTACCATGTACAACTCTCCCTTCGCTGATGAATTAGTGCTCCTCCATGTTGAACATCACTTGGAGGAAGCATTGAAGGTGGTAAGGGCACAGAATGTACTCTGGGTGAGGGACATCAATGTCCATCACCAAGAGTGGTTTGGTAGGCCCAGTACTAACCGAGCTGGCTGAGCCCAAAAGGACATAGCTGCTGCAGTCGCTTTGTGGCAGGAGGTGAGGGAACCAACAAGATGGAAAAAACATACTTGAGCTCATCCTCAGCGACCTGCCTGCCACAGGTGCATCTGTCCATGACAGTATCGGTAGGAGTGACCACCGCATTATCATTGTGGAGATGAAATCCTGCCTTCACATGGAGGATACCCTCCAACATGTTCTGTGGCACTACCACCTTGTTAAATGGGTTAGATTTTGAACAGATCTAGCAACTCAAGACTGGGCATTTATGAAGTGCTGTGGGCCATCAGCAGCAGCAGAATTGTATAAAATATAATTTGTAACCTAATAGCCTGGCATATCCTCCATTCTTCCATTACCAACAAGCCAAGGGATCAACCCTGGTTCAATGAAGAGTGCAGGAGGGCATCCCTGGAGCAGCACCAGGTGTACCTAAAAATGAGGTGTCAACCTGGTGAAGCTATAACGCAGGACTACTTGTGTGCCAAACAGCATAAGCAGCAAGTGATAGACAGAGCTAAATGATCGCACAACCAACGGATCAGATCTAAGCTCTGCAGTCCTGCACATCCAGTCATGAATGGGTGGTGGACAATTAAAGAACTCACTGGAGGAGGAGGCTCCACAAATAGCCCTATCCTCAATGATGGAGGAGCCCAGAACATTCGTGCAAAAGATAAAGCTGAAGCATTTGCTACAATCTTCAGCCAAAAGTGCTGAGTGGATGACCCACCTCCTCTGGAGGTCCACAGCATCACAGGTGCCAGTCTTCAGCCAATTCAATTCACTCCATGTGATATCAAGAAATGGCTGAAGGCACTGATCGTGCAAAAGCTATGGGCCCTGACAACATTCCAGTAATAGTATTGAAGACTTGTGCTCCAGGGCTTTCTGCACCCCGAGCCAAGCTGTTCCAATATAACTACAACACTGGCATCTACCCGGCCATGTGGAAAATTGCTTAGGTGTGTTCTGTCCACAAGAAGCAGGATAAATCCAACTCAGCCAATTACCACCCCATCAATCTACTCTCGATCATCAGTAAAGTAAAGGAAGGAGTCATCAACAGTGCTATCAAGTAACACTTGCTTAGCAATAACCTGCTCACTGATGCCGAATTTGGGTTGCATAGGGCCACTCAGCTCCAGACCTCATTACAGCCATGTTTCAATCATGGACAAAGGAGCTTTACTCCCGAGGCAAGGTGAGAGTGCCTGCCCTTGACTTCAAGGCAGCATTTGACAGAGTGTGGCATCAAGGAGCCCTTGCAAAACTTGGAGTCAATGGGAATCAGGGGAAAACTCTCCACTGGTTGGAGTCATACAAAGGAAGACACTACCTCAGGGTAGTGTCCTAGGCCCAACCATCTTCAGCTGCTTCATTGACAACCTTCCTTCCATCATATGCTCAGAAGTGGGGATGTTTGTTGATGATTGCACAATGTTCAGCACCTTTTGCGACTCCTCAGATATTGAAGCAGTCCATGTCCAAATGCAACAAGACCTGGACAATATTCAGGCTTGGGCTGACAAAAGGCAAGTAGCATTTGCACCACACAAGTGTCAGGCAATGACCATCTCCAACAAGAGAGAATCCAACATTTCCCCTTGATGTTCAATGGCATTACCATCACTGAATCCCCCACCATCAATAACCTGTGTGTTACCATTGACCAGAAACTGAACTTGACTAGCCATATAAATACTGTGGCTACAAGAGCAGGTCAAAGACTAGGAATTATGCAATGAGTAACGCACTTCCTGACAGCCCAAAGCCTGTCTACCATCTATAGGACACAAGTCAGGAGTGTAATGGAATACTCCCCATCTGTCTGGATGAGTGCTGCTCCCACAATACTCATGAAGCTTTACACCGTCCAGGACAAAGCAGTCCAATTGATTGGACCCACATCCACAAACATTCACTCCTTCCACCACCAAAGCACAGTAGCAGCAGTGTGTACCATCTACGAGATGCACTGCAGGAATTCACAAAGGCTCCTTTGATAGCACCTTCCAAACCCATGACCACTACCATCTAGAAGGACATGGGCAGTGGATACATGGGAATACCAACACCTGCAACTTCTTCTCAAAGCCAATCACCATCCTGATTTGGAAAAATATCACCATTCCTTCAACGTCACTAGGTCAAAATCCAGGAACTCCCTTCCTAACAGCACTGCTTATGTACCTACACCACATGGACTGCAGCGGTTCAAGAATGCAGCTCACCACCACCTTCTCAAGGGCAACTAGGGATGGGCAATAAATGCTGGCCCAGCCAACTAAGCCCACATCCTGTGAATAAACTTTAAAAAACAGCAACGGCCTTCATTCTGCTGATATAAACTATTACTTTACATGATAGGGAAAAGAAGGATTTACATCTCTATAGTGCCTTTCAAGACCTCAGGTTGTCCCAAAGCACTTTATAGCCAATGGAGTTCCTTTGAATTGCATCCATTGTAAGAAACACAGCAGCCACTTTATGTACAGCAAGCTCCCACAAACAGTAATAAGTTAATAACCAGGTCATCTTACCAGGTCAATCTTGATGGTCGAGGTAAAACCATTAACTGGGGCAGCTCGTTCCTGTGACAAGATCCAATTTTTGGAACTTCTAGAAGCTGAGGTAGGAAGAAGAAAAGTGTTGAGGTAATTGTTGGGGGCAGAGGTCATAGGGAAGCTGTGAAGCTGGGAGGAGCACTCCTGCTTTGTGCTGACTCCACAGGACAGTAGGTAAATTGAACTTGCTGATGGTGGCCATTTGTTTGGCTGCAGCAATCCCTCCAAAACATGAGCACAGGAAGCCTGCTTCACTCAGAGCAGGTGCATTCTTTTGGAGTTGACTGTAGTATAATGGGTTAATAGTTAAAGTAATGAGTTAATAATGTATATTGAGATATAACAGTGATGTCAAAAATCACATGCTACAGATTCTGTAAAGCAGGTGGAATAGTTTGTATTCAAGAAAGATGTACGCTGCAACCTATCTTGTATACAATGTTAATAAACCAGTTTGAAGTAGCTATCTGAGTCTGACCACAGTTACTCAAGCTAAGATAGACCACGCAAACAGCATATGAAACATGGTAGCAGCAGTGGTAATACCAATCCAGCGAAGAGTTGGCACCATTGACTGAACACATAGCGCAAAAGTGGAAGAAAACCTCTTAGAAGTAAGAATCTGAAAAGTTACCTCCGAGAGAAGCACACTGGAAAGTGGTAACGATGCCAGTACCAGGCGATCAGTCACTGCCCCTACCCTGTCCATTCCAAAGTCCCAAGTGCCTATAGAGAGGCCAACAATGGGAGTTATGGAAGATATACTTCCTAAGGGATTGAGCAGCATAAGGCTTTAATGTTGAATAGCAGAAGCACCAGTTTAATTCATTCCTTTATGTCGTAGGACCTGTTGACGATGATTTCCACTTGTAACAGGCTATAGAAGAGACGTCCACAGACTCTGAGACTGTCCTAAAAGCCTCCGAAATATATTTTAGTTTGAAAAGACACCTTGTGATTCAGTGAGCACAACTTAACCAGAGATCCCAAAGACCAGGGGAATCTGATGAATCGTTCCTTACAGACCTATATTGCCTAGCCAGTTGTAATGGGTATGGTACGTTGAAAGATGAGCTTATTTGCGACCGTATTGCCGTCCGTGATGAAAAACTGTCGGCTTTTTTTATAGAGAAAGCTGACCACACTCTCGACCAAGTGCTTCAGTACGCTAGGCAGGCTGAACTTAAAGAGCTAAATTGGGCTATAATCTGCCATGACACCCAGACTCTAGATGACTCCGTTAGCTGGATAGGCCCAAGGGCATCAGCCCCACCCACTGAAAAGCCCACCAAAACAGGCAGAAGGACAGGGAACCCATCAGCAGACATCTTGAGGTTCTTATGCTGGAGTGCAAAGGAACAGCACAGATGACAAGGTTACCCAGCAGGAGGCACAGAATGTTTCCACTATGGATTGACAGGATATTGCAAGCGTTTCTGTAAGTCTAACAATTTTAATAAAGGAAAAAGACAGAAGAATATTTATGAAATTGGAAATAATGACTGACATGAAATTACAGAGTTCCTAGGAGAAGTAAATGATCATGATCAAGACTATTTTCAGTTACAGTGGCAGTTAAAGGCTTTAACACTGACTTTAAAATTCACACCAGAGCTGGCATTACAATACTAGCTGATTATGTGGACTGGTTCCAAACAATACCACTCTGTCTATCAAATTGCAAAGTCCAGGTGGCACAAATCCTCCAGTAAAAGGTCAGCTAATCGCCATCCTTCACTACAAGAAGTGACAGATTGTTGAGACCCTGTATGTTGTCTGCAATCAAAGCATATCATTAATAAATGGCGATGTCTGTATACAACTGGGCATTCTGGAAAAAGCAGATCTACAACTGGACAATTGGTTGCCCTTCAAGGGGGAATTTCCAAAATCATGTGTAGAACTGGTGGATTTTCATTCTACAGCAACTGGTGAGGTTTATTCATTGAGCAGTGGTTCACTCACTATCACAGAGACACCATCCACTAGACCCCATGGGAAGATTGAGATTGTGAATATCTCTCTTTGAAGATGCAGACACAGGAGGTAGTGCAGCACAGTGCGGGAGTGAATCAGCGAGCTGATTCAATTGCCATCTCCTTTGCACCAGTTCTATAAATCAGTCCCAAAATAAGTGACTGAATGGCACCCTGGGGGCCAGTTGTAAAAAAATAACTAAATCCTGATATGGCCAGGGCACCACAGCAAGCAGAGAAAATCTGGCATGAATTATCCTGTAATGAACATCTAAGCTGCAGCATTATCAGCTTATACTTCTAGCAACTGGTGATGCAAAAAATTGTCAGTAAGAAGTCCAATGTCATGAGATACCTTGCTTCAGAAAATTCTGGTCCAATATGTTCCAGATGGCACAGTAGTTAAACTGGGAATAAAGACAGAAAAATACTTCTGGTGATATTGCTTAATTTTTAGGCACAAGTAAGCAGTCCCAAAAGATATAAACTTCCAAAAAGATTATTTTTTAACTTTAACTGCTTTTTCCTCTTTCTAACATTCGTCACACCACTGAGAGATGCAACAAGGTCCCGTGTCTCTATCAATGCTTCTCGGTCACTATCTCCTGGATAGCATGCAAGAATAACCCCGTGCCTCGAGGCAATTCATTTTTCCTTTGTCCCCATGGATGAGCCTTTAATTTTTGTTTCAACTGATTGCTTGGCCAATTCTGAGAATTTACAGGGTATGAATCACAGGCATTAATGCATGCCCTTTACTCTGCAGCACGGTGCATTAAGAAAGCAAGTCCCTGTCCCATTGGACCCCTGAAGGGGATCTGTTCTTACAGAAACCTTTGATATATTAGTGCCGCAATGAGTAAGTACATTGCAGGTACTCAGTGAAATGAGCTCTTAACTGTTAACTATTTCTGTCAAGAAGTAACATTCAAACCAAGTGAAAACATAGCGGGACAGAAATTGTTCACTGTCTGACCTTTTTTTTGGGTGCAAAATTAACATTGGAGGGCCCAATTTATTGATTCAGAAGCTGGCAACTTCCATGTGTCCATTGCATCCACCCAATGGTCATCAGTGTTGGGAGGGTGCTAGTTACAACACAGTATTTCTTAAAGAAGTCTTTGTAGTCTTCTGTAGGTTAACTGTAAGCCTTTATTAACTACTAGAACTATTTACAGATGTACTGTGAAGGTTACAAACTGGCATCTATGGCTAGGTCTTTACTCCTCTCTGCTCAACACCTAACTAACCACTGAGCCTGGGTCATGTGCCTTCTTACATCACTGTATGGGCGGTACTGTACTCAGTCCCACATTAACCCTGTATGTGCCAGACCCTTATACTGCAGTTAGATCCATTGAAAATGCTAATTATGATTATATTGCCTGCTTTATAACCCTTGTTATGTTGCTATATTACTTGTAAAGAGCTAGGAACTAACTGTTATGTGAATGTGTACAATGGGATGCCACATTCACTGCTACACTGCAAACATGAGCCGAGTAACAGTATATCAGTTATCAGTCTACAAGCCACATGGGAATCTGAAAGAAATGCATTCAATGAAACTCCAGCATTTTGAGTCAAATGTGTGATTATTTCTAATTTACAGAACCAGAAGACATAACAATTTTATTCCCAGATTTAGCATTAACTTTGCAAATTATTCATAGTGCAGACGCTGCTCAGCTTTTCAGGATTCGCAGCAGCCTAACCAATGATCCTTAAAGGGAATGCTACAGTTTGATGGCAAGAATGTAAATAGCTTTTGTTTAATTACAGTTAGATGGAGCCAGGAAGAGCAGGAGTGCTCCTCCTGGGCCTAGGACTGTACCATGGACTGCTGCTGGCTTGGATTCAGTGTCCCGTCCCAAGGTTAACCTCCACTGCCCAGGATCATGCTGCAGGCAGGCTTGGCTGGCTGAAAGTCCACAAATCCCAATTGGTGAGGCACCCTCTTGGCATCAACAGCTTGCCAATTTCATTCGGATTTATTAAAGCTCAGCTGCATATTTGTCAATTGGACAGAGTTAGAAAACAAAATGAAAATATAGAAATGAAACATTCCCCGGGAATGGAGAGTTCCTGGCAAACAAGCTTATTAAGGGATTATCTCACTGACACCAACCAATCCAGAGCCTCGCTGCAGAGAGCTAGTCACCTCTGAGCTATTTTTAAAACAAAATGCTTCTTTTCTTTCTACTTCATACTTGATGGGACAGTCAAAGAGATTTCAGCATACTTCTTCAGCGTAACCATGCTTGAGAAGGATGGCGTGTTGACATTTTGAACAATATGTGATAAGCAGCAATGTGCTGTTTGCCATACTTGTGGGAGACATAAATTGCTGTTTCTATAAAAGGTTTTTAAGTTATTCAAACCTGTTGCAGAATGTTTTAGAAATTGAGTTGGACTAGTAAGAGCTGGAGGAGAAATAGGCCAGATGAAGAATATCCTTCCTGTAATTCAACTTGGATGTGATGACATTGTCAGTTATTAATAAAACATGGCTACAAGATGGTCAGGACTGAGAGCTGAATAAACAAGGGGAAAAATTTTAACCTTGGTGGGCGGGCAGGCGCCTGACCCTCTGGAGGGTAAAATGACACGCATTGAAGTTGGGTGAGCGTCCCAACGTCAATGTAAAGTCACATGATATTTCGGTCACGAAAGCTTACGGTTGGCTAGCAGGTGAAAAGGCTAAATCACCTTTGCGCTTTTTAGGAAACCTCATCCACGGATCGGGTGAGGTTTCCTAAAGCAAATTTTAAAAATAGGCATTTTAATATTTAATTAATAACATGTCCCTGCTGGAGGATGAAATCACTTCATTGGTAAGAGAGGATATAAGGGGAGATAAGCAGGCATTGGAGAAGGCATGGCTAGAACTAAGAAAGATAAAATGATTTAAAACTGTAGTGAAGGTTTTGTACATGGTCCCGATTAGCAACTATGAAGTGGTATATTGCATAAATGCAGAGATTAGACAAACATGTAGTAAAGACAGTGGTTTTGTGGGTAATTTTGACTTTCATATAGATTGTGAAGGGAATTGAACTGAAGGGAATTTAACTGAATGCACCCAAGATAGATTTTTGATACAATGGCCAGAATTTTTAAATGAATGTGGGGTCAGGATCAAAGATGAAAGGACATGCAATGTTGCACTGCCAGCTTCAGCGCTAGTTCTCCACCCAAATCCCAGCCCTCAGTCATTTTCAATGAAGGTGGCTCAGGGTCAGATCAGCTGTGTGCTGCTTCCTGGAAAACAGCAAATTCAGCCCAATTATTGATAAGTACAGGGCATATTTGGGTTCTGCTTCTACGCTGACTGGGATTTTCTGTTGACAATGTGGGTGGCCCACGTCGGTCAGGGCCATGTTTGGTCTACCGTGGTGATTTCAGGGAGGGAAGTGCGAGGGGTTGTGGGGGTGATGGGATCACATGATGGAGTTCCCCCACCCCCGACCTATAACATCTGCCAGGCCACAGCTGTGGCCGCTGGTCATACCATGGAGAGGTTGCCTCTTCAGCATCATTATTTAGGCAGATGTGGCATTTCAAAAAAAATAAAATAAATAACTTACAAGGCTTTTCCCTCTCCCTCTCCATCTTCATATTAACAACTCCCACCTCAGCCGAAGGGGCTGCTGATCACTGAGTTCTGGGGGGCTTCCCATTGGCCCTCCAGAGATGGGAGCATGATGACCGTAACTAATTGAACAGCCATTCTTTTCCCTGGCTTTTAATTGGCTGCAGCTTTGAACGTACGAACATACGAAATAGGAGCAGAAGTAAGCCATTCGGCCTCTCGAGCCTGCTCTGCCATTCAGTATGATGGTGGCTGATCTGTTTGTGTTTCGAGTTCCATGTTCCCATCTAGCCCAATAATCTTTGATTCCCTTGCCTAACAAGAATCTATCTACCTCCACCTTAAAAATATTCAATGACCCATCCTCCACTGCCTTCAGAGGTAGAGAATCCCAAAGTCGCACAAGCCCTGAGAGAAAAAAATTATCTCATCTCTACCCTAAAAGGGTAAACCCTAACTTTAAAACAATGCCCCCATTTCTGGACTCACCCCAGATATATCCTTTCCACATCCAACTGGTCGAGATCATTCAGGATCTTATATACTTCAATCAAATCACCCCTCACTCTACTAAACTCCAGTGGAAACAAGCCCACTCTGTCTAACATTTTCTCATAAGACAACCTGCTCATTCCAGGCATCAGTCCAGTAAACCTTGTTTGAATTGCCTCCATCACATTTACACCCTACCTTAAATAAGGAGACCAAAACTACACACAGGGCAGAATTTTGCCCTCGGTTGGCGGGCGGGCCCCATCGCTCGACAGCGGCTGGGCAGCTGAACTCCGCCGCCGAAACGGGGCCCGTCGCTATTTTGAGTGGGTGGGCCAATTAAGGCCCGCCCAGCGGCCTGCCCGACAGGAAATGCTATGCCCTTCCTGTGCGGGGGATGGAGGGATTCCCCATCTGTCAAAGTGCGCCTTTTCGCGCATGCGCATGAAAGAGCGCACTGCTCCCTGAGACCAAGTGCTGTCTCAGGGAGATTACTGACAGTGTCAAAAATATTAAAAATAGAAAAATATAAAAATTATTAACATGTCCCCCCCTTGTGACAATGTCACATGAGATGGGACATGTTAATGAAAAGGACATAAACTTTATTAAAGTTTTTAAAAAAGGTCATGAAACCTCATCCCGCTGGTGGATGAGGTTTCATGTATTATCAGGAGCCCGCTGAGGCTCCTGGCCTGCCCATCAGCCTTATGGTTGGACGGGCAGGGTCTTTAATTATCTTAATGACCCTGTCAATGACCTCAATTGGCCATTGACAGGTCGGCGGGCAGATAGCTGATTTCGCTGTCCGCTCGCCTTCCTAAAAATTTAGAGGGACATTGGGGGTTTCTCCCGATGTCACCCCGTGTCATTTTCCTGTCGGCGATCGGGCCCCGCCCCAAATCGCCAACGGGAAAATTCTGGCCACAGTATTTAAGATGTGGTCTCACCAATGCCCTGTATAATTGAAGCTTAACACCCTTACTTTTATGTTCAATTCCTGTCATAATAAAGGATAGCATTCCATTAGCCTTCTTAATTATTCGCTGTACCTGCATTCTAACTTTTTGTGACTCATGTACTAGAACACCTAGATCACTCTGCACCTCTGAATCCTGCAGTCATTCTCCATTTAAGTAATACTCTGCTTTTTTATTCTTCTGCCAAAGTGAACAACTTCACATTTTCCCACATTATACTCCATCTGCCAGATTTTTGGCCACCCACCTATCTATATCTGTCTGCAACCTCTTTATACCCTCTTCACAACATCTTTTCCTATCTACCTTTGTGTCATCTGCAAATTTAGCTACCATGCCTTTGCTCCCCTCATCTAAGTCATTGAAATAAATTGTAAAAAGTCAAGACCCAAGCATAGACCCCTGTGGGACTCCACACATCACATCCTGCCAATCAGAAAAAGACCCATTTATGCATACTCTCTGCTTTCTGAAAGCCAGCCGACCTTCTGTCCATGCTTTTATTTTCCACAATAACCTAACCTTTGAGGTGGCACCTTATCCAATGCCCTCTGGACATCCAAGTACAGTGTGTCTACAGGCTGCCCTTTATTCACAGCACATGTTACTTCTTCAAAGAGCTCCAAGAAGTTGGTTAAATGTGATTTCCCTTTCACAAAACCATGCTGACTCTTCCTATTTACATTGAGTTTTTCTAATTGCCCAGCTATAACCTCCTTAATGATTGATTCTAACAACTTCCCCATGACAGATGTCAAGCTAACTGGCCTATAGATTCCTGTATTCTACCTCCCTCCCTTCTTGATTAGAGGGTTTTTTGTGCCATTTTCCAGCCAGATGGAACTTTTGCAGAATCTAGGGAATTTTGGAAAATTAACACCAACACATCTACTATTCATTAACCACCTCTTTTAAGACCCCAGGATGGAGTCCATTTGGACCTGGAGACTTGTCAGCCTGCAGCTTCATCGGTTTGCTCAGTATCGTTTCCCTGGTGATTGTAATTTCACCAAGTTCCTCTTTCCCTTCCACCTCCTGATTTATAGCTATTACTGGAATGTTTTTTGCATCATCTATAGTAAAGACAGAAGCAAAATATTTGCTCATTTCATCTGCCATTTCCTTATTAACTACCATCAACTGCCCTTTGTCACTCTCTAGAAGACCAATGCTCGCATTACCTACACTTTACCTGTTTAAATATCTATATAAACTCTTGCTATCTGTTTTTACATTTCTAGTTAGCTTCCTCTCATATTCTAATTTATTTTTCTTGATAAACCTTTTAGTCATTATTTGCCGTTCTTTATGTGCTAAACAATCATCTGACCTGCCACTCATCTTTACACAGTTAGATGCTTTATCCTTATGTTTGACCCTTTCCTTAACCTCTTTAGTTAACCATGGATAGTGGGTCCTCCCCTCAGGATTTTTCTTTATAGTAGGAATATTCTTATTCTGAGTATTTTGAAAAATCCCCTTAAATGGCTGCTTCTCTATTGATCAATCTTCTAAAATAGGATCACAGTTCACTTCAGCCAGCTCAAGTGTCATGCCCAAGCTGTTGGCCTTATTTAAGTTTAAAATACTAGTCTTTGACCCACTCTTCCCCCTTTAAAACTGATGTAATATTATATCATATTGTGGTCACTGCCTAGGTGTGCTTTCACTCTGAGGTCATTAATTAATCCTGTCACATTACACAATAACAAGTTGAATATAACCTGCTCTCTGGTTGGTTCCATGAGAACATGCTGCTCTAATGTTGAAAGCATTCTATGAACTCCTCATCCAAGCTACTACTGCCAATCTGATTTTTTCAGTTTATATGTAGATTAAAATCACCCATGACAATTGCTGTCCCTTCATCACATGCACCCAAGATGTCTTCTTGTATACTCTGCCCTACACTGTGGTTAGAGAACCTATAGACCACTCCCACTAGCTCATTTACTTTGTTCCGAATGCTATGGGCATTCATATACAGAGCCTTTAATTTTCTCTTTTTGTTACCTTTGTAACGTCCTGCCTTGACTGTTGGTGTATTCTTAGTTTTCTCCTCTCTGTCTCTTCCTGCTATTCTCTGAACCTGTTTCCCATATTATTATTTTGCTCTCCTGCCTTGACTCAACCCCTTGATTTGCTACATCTATCCAAGCTTCATCTCTTACCTCCCCCTTGTTTAGCTTAAATCCCTGTCTACTTCCCTAGTTTTGTGGTTCACTAGAACACTGGTCCCAGCACGGTTCAGGTGTAGACTGTCCCAACAGTACAACCCCCACTTTCCCCAATATTGATACCAGTTTCCCACAAACCAGAACCCACTTCTCCTGTACCAGTCTTTGAGCCATGCATTTATTTCCCTAATCTTATTTGCCCTATCCCAATTTGCACATGGCTCAGGATAATAATAATCTCTGGATTATTACCTTTGATGTTCTGCTTCTTAATTTGGTGGCTAGCTCCTCATACTGACTGTGCAGTGCCTCTTTCCTTGTCCTGCCTATATCGTTGATGCAGGTATGGACCACAAAAGCTGGATCCTACCCCTCCTGCTGTAAGTTCCCCATCAGCCCTGAGCAGATGTCTCGAACCCTGGCACTGGACAGGCAACACAGCCTTCTGGGCTCTTGCCATTTGCTGCAGAGAGTAGTGTCAATCTGCCTCACTATACTGTCCCTTACTGCCACTACAATCCTGTTTTCTCTCCTCCGCTCGAACAGCTTCCTGCTTCATGGTAGCATGGCCAGCCTGCTCATCCACTTTGCGGATCTCACTTTTATTCACACAGGTTGTGAGCACCTCAAAACTGTTTGACAATTGAAAGGTCTGAGGCTCCTCCACTACTCGGCCCTTTTACCTGCCTCACTCACGGTCACATCCTCCTGTCCTGACCAAAACAGACAACCCTCTTCTAAGATGTGTGACCATCTTCTGCAACAAAGTGTCCAGATATTTCTCCCCCTCCCTTATGTTGTGCAGCGTGTGCAATTCGACTTCCAGGTTAATAATCCTGACCCGGAATTCCTTTGGCTACTTACACTTTCTGCAGACGTGTTTGTCCTGGATCGTTTTGGTGCCTAAAAGGTCCCGCATTCCACTGTAGCAACATAACTTCTACCCTGCCATTGTTACTTATGTTATTTAGTTAATTTAATTTCTTTCTTAAGCAATTCCTATGTATGTTACAATTTACTGTGCTTATTAAATGCTAATTCCACTGACAACTAAAATTTACATGTTTCATAACTACACAGGTATGTGTTTAGATGTTTATTTTAATTATTTGATTTTAATTTTGAAGTTGTAGTTATATTTATTGATAGATCTACCTTAATTCCATGTCTAAATGCGCTATAACACACTGTCTCTAACACTAAGCACTAAGGACAGACCTTACCCACTCACCAGATATTTAACAGATACTTACCAAGCAGCCAGCTTCTACAGTACAGCAAAAGCCAATCGTACAGGGTGAAAAAGTTTGAAAAAGCAAAGGAACACCTTCCTCCTCCTCACTGAACTCCCTCAACTCACCAAACTCCCAGCACTCCATTGACGTCGCACTCCAGTGGGGTCAAGTACTGGACCCATTTCCAATTCTTGACTCCTGATTAAAAATCCAGTCCAACCTGCCCTATAACTAACAAGGGGCATGCTATATTAGATTGAGCAAGGAACAGATTTAGTTAATTGTCTGAAAGGTGCATGAGCATTTAATAAATAGAAATCATAATATGATTGAATTCAATGTAATGTTTGAAAGAGAGAAATGTGAAAAACCTGCCAAGATTTTAGATTTAGTTAAGGCTGACTTGAATGGGATGAGACAGAGACTGTCCACAGTAAACTGGACAAATCTGTTAATACGTGAAAATGACAGAAGACCATTCGAAGGTGTTCAAAAAAAGAATTTAATATGATACAGATTCAACTTATACCTTGAAGAGA
Organism: Carcharodon carcharias; assembly: GCF_017639515.1. Classification (NCBI taxonomy): domain Eukaryota; kingdom Metazoa; phylum Chordata; class Chondrichthyes; order Lamniformes; family Lamnidae; genus Carcharodon; species Carcharodon carcharias. Next base: position 56,055,880 of record NC_054471.1, on the reverse strand, counting down.
GAAAGGCTATACTTGCCAAGATAAACTGCAATGGATGACCAAAAGGTATGAGACAACTAAAGACTAAAAGACAAAAAACATACAAAAATGCAAAATGAAACAGCTCTGTCAAATGTGAAAGGTACAAAGAAAAGCAAATAGTGACAAAATAGACAGTAAGAGATAGTAAACGGTTATGAAAAGAAACTTGTAAGGGATATCAAATTCAGCACAGAGTTGATTTACTATTAAATTAGAAGAAAGAGAGTAGTCAGGGGCAACATAGCTCTTGAAAATGAATAATGGTGATATTGTCAATGAAAATAAAGAAATGCTGACATGTCGAATAATTACTTTGCAGCAGTAGAGGAAGAAGTCAGGATTGCAGGGAATTAACTTTGAAGTAAATAATGGCACTAAAGAGTGACAAGTCCCCAGGACTAGTTGGTTTCCACCCCAAGGTGTAAAAGAAAATGGGTAAGAACTTTGCAGGATCTTAATCTTTTGATTTGGGAGCCACTCCTTTACATTGGAAACTGATGTGCATCAGTCACTATTGAAGATAGGGGAGGGTGTAAAACCAAAGGAATTATAGACATTTGCTGTTGGGGAATTTCAAAATTCTCTCACTAAGGACAGGGTAACCGAACACCTTGAAAATTGTCAGCTGATCAGAGATAGCCAGCATAAACTTATAAAGGGTAGATCATGCCTGACAAATGTTATTGAATTTTTGAAGAGGTGGCTAAAATAGTGAGTGCACAGGGGAATGTTTACGAAGATTATTTATATCTATGTCTAGTAAGCATTTAGCAAAAACTGCTAGCTAAAGCTGATGGCCATAGAATTGAAGGCAACTTATTGACCTGATTAGGAAATTGGCTCAGTTGCAGGGCAGAACATATAGGACAAAAGGGCAGGTAGTCTCTTGGCAGAACATTGCGAGTGGTGTCTCGCAAAGATTTGTGTCATGGCCTCAAGTATATACCATATTTATTAGTAGCTTTATTGATGGGACAGGAAGCCACATTTCCAAATTTGTCGATGACATAAAGACCTGAATATTGCTGTCATTGTGCAGGGGCAGGCCCGACACACTGACATGCAAAATGATGCGAGATGGCGTTGGCTGTGCGTCCCGATGTCACCGCGCGTCATTTAGATCTTTTGTTCGGTGGACGAATAGCCACCTCTGGACTGACAATGGCCTGTGAAGGCCATTAAAAAACTACTTAAAGTTGGTTGCAAAGTTGCCCGTCCAACCTTATGGTTGGCAGGCAAGCGAAGAGCCCAAGCGGTCTTTGCATTTTTCAGGAAACCTCAAATCATTCAAACTTCCTGAAGCTTTTATTAATTAAATGATAACATTTTCATTAATATAAAAACATGTCCCAGCTCATGTGACACTGTCAAATGAAGGGACATGCTTAAACAATTTTGCACATTATTTGTAACTAAATTTTTCAGGCAACTTAATTTCCATGCCTCAGGGAGATTGTGTGAAAGAATGCAGGCCCTGACTCTCCCTCCTCTCCCTGCCCGCACAGGCAGTGCTGAGTGCTACTGAGTGTTATGCTGGACAGGCCTTAATTGGCCTGCCCACGTTAAATGGCGGCGCGCAGCCGATCGCAGATGGCAATCGGCTCTGCGCCTGCCCCCGTTCAGCCCCCCCGACAGAGGTAAGTTTCTGGCCAAAGATAGGCAATACTATAAGCAGCGTTGTTGGAAGCATAAAATTACCAAAAGATATTGGCTGGAATTTTCTGCTCCTGCTGGCTCTGGGCATCAAGGTGGGCAGGGTGGTGGGAGAAATCGATGGGAGGGGCAGAAACAGGTTTCACGCTGGCGGATCTTGCTGGAGGTGTGAACCTGACTTGCATCCCGCTACTAAGTAAGGCCCGACCGAAAGGTACCCCCATGATCAATTTACCGTTATGCTGGCAGGAAAACACGCTGACCCAGGACACGCCTGGACAAGTGTGACATGCAGAAGTCAGGACTTACTGTTAGGGACTTGCTCAGATCGAGGACATCCGAGGGGGAGAAGATACTGGAGCCCTACAGCTATTGGTCCCTGGAAGAACATGTGCATCGCATGCTGGGCGGATCCTCATGCACATGGCTCTGCTTTGAAGCAGCTCTTGGGAGGTGGGAGGTCTCCAGACAAAAGTTTTGATTTCGCCGAGGCTTTAGAATTTCACGGACTTTGCCATAGGCTTGCACCATCTTCTGTGGTCTCCGTTGAAGCTTCGGGCCTGTTTTGGAAATCGTCATGGGCTGGTGTGGATGATTGGAAAAGGAGGGTGGGTGGGGGAGGAAAGTGTAGATGTGAATCGGAGAGGAAAGTGTATTGGGGGGGGGGGGGGTGGTGCAGGGCTGGTGGGCGGGTTGAAGTTTGAAGGGGGGTGTGGGGTGGGAGAGTGGCGAAGATGTGAGGTGAGGTTGAGGCTGGGAGGGCTAAGGAGGGGAGGATGTAATTGGGGAGAATGGTGCAAGTGGGAGGTAAGCGTAAGGTGGAAGGAAGGTGTAAGAGAGGGAGTTTGCGGGGGGGGGGGTGGTGATGGTGCCTGGGGGAAGGAGGGAGATTGGAGGGGGGAGAAGGGGGCTCATAGGGGAGAGGTTTTCGAGATGGAGGAGGGAGTTCAGAGGGGGAAGGCGTCAAGGGGGAGGGGGAAGGCGTCAAAGGATAGGGAGTGTGGTGGAGGAAGGAGTAAGGGTGGTGGGGGGGTGTCCAGACGAACATGCAAGGGAAGGGGTTTGTGGAGGCAATGACTGCCTCCTGGGGAGTGAACTCAGGGTGGTTGTGGTAGGGTGGAATAGTGAGTGTGAGAGAGGGCAGAGGAAGTTTGTAGGGTGGGAGGGTGAGGCTGCATTGGTACAGGTAGAAGGGCCGGTGAGGGTGGTGGGTGGGTTCATGGAGGAAAACACAGACCTGGAGGTGGGATGGATGTCGGGGAGGTCAATGTGGATGGGGGTAGGATTTTCAGGAAGATAAGGAACGAGCATGTTCACCTGGACATCCAGAAAATAAGAGGATTTGGGCTGTAGGGACAGTGAGGAGGCGGTGAGGTTGTGATGGGGTAAAGGACATGAGTGACTGGGGGAGGGGGAAGGATGGAGGAGCTAACCATAAACTTTACTATGACCACTTCACACTTATTGAAAGTGAGCGGAGCCTCATGTAGGATGGGCTGCATAGGTGCTGCGTGGGAGTGCGATCAGTGGGTGGGTGGAAGTGCAGGTCAGCTCAGATGGACAATTGAAAGAGAATTCCAGCAGGTAGAATAGTGAAATCAGTGTGATGGATGAAGCCTCCGCGTACGTGGGAGAGTGGTTGCACGAGGCTCCAAAAGACCCTGCTACACGTACACACACACACCTCTCCCCCCAGAATCACTTATGGTCCAGCTGCATGCAGCTGAACTGCTGGTTGTGGGGGAGTGGGATGTGGGGATGCAGGTGGGGAGCTCAGGCATCTTGTAAATGAAGCCAAAAGACAACATTATACATTATTCAGTGAAAGTGAATGCAATTTCTGATTATAAAGTGACAAAGTGTGTTTACCCGTGCAACCACTTGTGATCAGGAGTTCTTAACTTTCCTAGACCTATCACCACTTCAGGTGCTGCCCTGACATCTGCAGTAGGGGTGGAGATAGACTGTGCAATGGTTGGGCCTCTTGCCTCTGACAACTTTGGTGCGTGCCTTCTGGAAAACAGAGGCCTTGAGGGCCCCAGTTAGCTTTGACTGTCCTCCTGTGGGCCAGCTGCTTCCGCTGCAGTGAGAGAGGATTAGGTTGAGGGGATCACAGGCAAAGGGGACTCGGAGGAAGCAAACAGCCTCTGAGATTCCTGAGTCGATGACCCAGGAGTGTCCAGCTGCCACTCATTCTCCCTTTGGGTGCCCAAGTGCCCTGTCTTGATTCCTTGAGGGGAGAGAACAACTGGAGGGACATCGAGGTGCCCTGTTTTCCTCTTGCTTCTCATGCATGTCTGCACACAACTCCGCATTCTGCCCAATCAGGGCCTCCATGGCATACGCCACCCTTTCCATGGAGACCTCCATGAGCGTACATGTGGGCACCACTTCATCAGGCGGACAAATCCCTCCAACTCACGCTGCACTATGTTAAGGTCTTACAACAGCTCTGTGTGATGTTCCCACGCCTTCTGCTGACTCTACATGATGCGTTGGAAGGCCAAATCCAGAGGCCTGACAGACTCTTCTTCCCCAGGAATCCACCGAGTGTTGGGGAGCTTGGTTGAACCTGCCTCATCCAGCTATGGACACATGAACATGCGGTGACCACAAATTGCAAACCCAAGCCTGATCTAGATCTAGGTCCAACCAAAGTGTGTGTCCGTGTGCTTGAGGAGAGTGCGGGTAAGCACTGTGACAGGTCTTCCAGGTTGCTTATTTCCAGCTCTTCATTGGAGGATGTGCCCTCTTGGCTGGAGTTGAGAGTCTAGATGGAGCTGAGGGATTGGTTGGTTAAGGGTGTTGGTTGCTTGGCAAAGGTCCCTGTGAACCAAAGTAGAGATAATTAGTGCATGGCAGCAGAGTCAAAAGCATGAGGGGGAGAACTCACAGTTGCATTGAGAGAGAGATGATGTGGTGCAGGATCCTCCCGTGGGTGTTCACCGCCGACCTCACTGTCACCGCAGGCACAGTCCACATCCTCACCAGTCAGTGCAATGACACACTCCTCAAAGTAAGTGAGGGTCCTAATATGGACCACTCTACTACCAGTCTGGGACCTCTCCCTAATGCTCTGAGCCAGCTTCTCTTGCATGGAGAAGGAGATGGAGAGAGTGTGAGCAGGAGACATGGCACTGAGTGCAATTTTCGTGTGGTGAGCGGAGCCTTGGACGGGGTGAGTACATGAGCTCCAGAGGATATGAGCTTGATGGAGATGTGACGGACTGTGTGAAAGTTAGCGGTGTTGCCCCTTGAAGTGTGAGATCCCTGTGGATGTGTGATGGGTTTGGGAGCGCAAGCTGAGAGTGATGAGGCTGCTGACTTACACTGGCAGAATGGATGAGAGCATTTATCTTCTTCCTGCACTGGATAACTGACCTTCTCTGTGCTCTGCTTGCACTGACCACTGCTGTCAATGCCTCCCAGGCTGGATTGGTAATTCTAATGGAGCTGCTATGGCCTGAGAGAAGGTAGAGAAGTTTGCGGCAGCCTTCCATTACATTCAGCAGGCACCCCAGAGGGACGGCTGCCGTCACCTTTGCTTTTGGGACCATCTGTCGCCTGGAGCAGTCCTGGCCTGTAGACAGGCTGTAGAAGTAGGCTGCACTCTTATGTGCTTATAAATATGGCACCCAGAGCGAGGAAGCACCGAGGCCACGGCATAGCGGACAAATCTGAGCCAGCCTGCCTGCGATCTGGCGTGTTTCCTGTGAATGCAATATTACTGAGGGGGGATGTGTGGGAAGGGGATGATATGGCACGAAAATCTGCCTTGGCGGCCGATGGGTAAAACGTCATTCCTCACGTCTGCTACCGCATCTAGTGCAAATCTGGGATGATCCCGCTCATTGATAGATTAAGTGAATGGGCTAAACAATGGCAAATGGTTTCCAATTGTCATCCACTTTGGACCTAAATGTATAGAACAGAGTTCTTTCCAAATGGCAAAAATCAAAAACAGTGGAGATCTTTTCAAGGGCAACTGGGGCTGTTACGGCTCACTGGGGATAGTGCACTGTAATCTCAAGCTTCACTGTTCCCGGAGCTGCAACAAATGTGAAAAGTTTGAACAAACCACCAGATTGCCCCAATTCTACCTAACTGTTTAATTTAGGTTAACAGAATATGAGCATCAGATTTATAAACCTAATAAGTGAATAACTATTACTTGAACAAGCTGTCTTTAACTAGTGGCAAAAGAAAGAAATGTGAACTGCTAATTTCTAACACTAAAACTTAAACTCTACCCCCTTCTTAAATCCCTACGCACACAAGCACACAAAACACATAAGGTACACAACACATGGATTTTAAGGGTGGGATAAAACAGTTCAATAGCACCAATTCCAGAGTATGGGGTTTAATGGGTTGATTCTGATCCATGTCTTCCAAATTCCTTTCAGTTCTTGTTGATGACACTTTCAGTCTATAGTTATGCCTATGGCTGAGCATTTGCCTTTCAATGTCTCTAACAGTGATTTTCCACTTTGCCTCTTGACAGGGGTTTTCAGAGAGAGAGCGTTATATAGAAACATGAGGAGAAAAGCCAGCTAGCTATTATTGTGGGATTTCTGGAGTCTTCCACACACAGGAGAAAGAGGTTTTAGGTCTTGTTCCTTTCAGATTAGGAGCTATTCTGGTGCACTCCCCCTCACACAGGAAAACCTAGTCACCTAGAACGTTAGCTAGGGATGTTGTGATAGACATGGAGTTACAGGAGAAGTAAAGTTTACAAAGTGTCCAGCAAGGGAAATTGACGGGGTTAAACTGTTTACACTTCAATGCAAGGAGTATGACAAACAAGGTAGATGAGTTAAGGGCACAAGTAGACACAGGGCAGCAGGATGTCATTGCTATAATGGAGACCTGGCTAAAGGCGGAACAAAATTGGCAGCTTTAAATCCCTGGTTATAAAGTCTTCAGACACGATAGACTAGGAGATAAAAAAGGAGGGGCATTCGCACTAATGGTTAAAGAATCAATTCCAGTTGTGAGAAGGGATGATATACTAAATGGGTCAACAAATGAGGCTTTATGGATTGAGCTTAGAAATAAAAAAGGGGCAGTCACATACTGGGAATATACCACAGACCCCCATGTAATGAAAGGGAGATAGAAGAACAAATATGTAGGCAAATTTTTGCTTGTAAGAACAAGAGGGCAATAATAGTAGGAGACTTCAACTATCCTAATATCAACCGGGATACAAACAATATAAGGAGCACTGAGGGAGAAAAATTCATGCGGTGTGTCCAGGAAAATTTTTTCAACCAATTAGTGACAAACCCAACGAGAGGAGATGCAATCCTAGACCTAGTCTTGGGGAAACAAGAAGGGCAAGTGGGTGAAGTGACAGTTGGCGACCATATCGGGGACAGTGATCACAATTCATTTAGATTTAGCATTACCATGGAAAAGGCCAGAGATAAGGCAGGAGTAAAAGCCTTGAACTGGGGGAATGCAAATTTTGCATAAATGAGAAGGGACTTGGCTGAGGTGGACTGGACAGCACTGCTGGAGGATAAAACAGTGGAAAACCAGTGGGAAGCACTAAAAAGCGAGATCCTAATCGTATAAAGTAGACATGTCCCCTACAAAAATGAGAGTGGTACTGCCAAATCTAGACCCCCCTGGTTGCCTAGAGGAATACAGGGGAAGATCAAACAGAAAAAGAAAGTGTACGATAGGCACAAAGAACTAAGCACTGCAGATAGCCTAGACAAATATAAGAAGTGCAGGGACGAAGTAAAAAAAGGAAATAAGGAAATCAAAGAGAGGGCATGAAAAAAGATTAACAAGTAAAGTTAAAGATAACCCAAAGATGAAAAAGATTAACAAGTAAAGTTAAAGATAACCCAAAGATGTTGTACCAATACATTAATGCTAAAACGTTAGTTGAGGAAAAAATGAGACCTATCAGAGATGAAGATGGAAACTTGTGTGTAGATGCAGAGGCTGTGGGAAGGGTTTTGAATGAATATTTTGTCTCCGTGTTTACAAAGGAAAGGGAGGATGTAGATATAGTAGTCCAGGAGGAACACTGCGAGATATTGGAAGGGATAGTCATAAAGCGAGAGGAAATACTCGAAGGGTTGAAATCCTTGAAAGTTGATAAGTCACCAGGGCCAAATGGATTGTTTCCGAGGCTGCTGAAGGAAGTCAGGGAGGAGAGAGCAGATGCTCTGAGGATGATTTTCCAATCTTCACTAGATACAGGGGAGGTACCGGAGGACTGGAGAAATGTAAATGTAGGTCCATTGTTTAAAAAGGGATCAAAGGAAATGCCAAACAGAGGCCAGTTAGTCTTCACTCGGTGGTAAGCAAATTAGTAGAATCATTCTTGAGAGATAGGATTAACTGTCAAGTAGAAAGGCATGGACTAGTCAGGGATGGTCAGCATGGATTTGTTAAAGGAAGGTCTTGCCTCACAAATCTGACTGAATTCTTTGAGGAAGTGACAAGAAGGGTTGATGAAGGTAGTGCAGTGGATGATGTGTACATGGATTTTAGCAAGGCATTTGACAAGGTCTCACATGGCAGATTGGTCAGGAAAGTAAAAGCCCACAGGATTCAGGATAATATGCAAACTGGATAAAAGGTTGGCTTTGTAACAGGAAACAAAGGGTAATGGTCGATGGATGCCCTTGCGAATGGAAAGTTGTCTCAAGTGGTGTTCCATGGGGCTTGTTGTCGGGACCCTTGCTGTTTGTGAGATATACTAATGATTTGGATGTGAACATGGGGGGCACAATTGGGAAATTTGCAGATGACACAAAGATTGGCCGAGTAATGGATAGTGTAGAGGATAGCCATAATCTCCAAAATGATATAGATGGGTTGGTGGAGTGAGAGGTAAAGTGGCAGATGGATTTTAACATAGAGAAGTGTGAAGTCATGCATTTAGGGAGGTCAAACAGTTACAGAGATTACACAATAAATGGGAATATACTAAGAGGGGTAGATGAAGTGAGAGATCTTGGTGTACACAGGTCCCTGAAGGTAGCAGTGCAAGTAGACAAAGTTGTAAAGAAGGCATATGGAATCCTCTATTTCACTGGCAGAGGTATAGAATATAAAAGTAAGGATGTAATGTTGGAATTGTATAAAACACTGGTGAGGCCATAACTGGAGTATTGTGTGCAGTTTTGGTCACCACATTTCAGGAAGGACGAAATAGCTCTGGAGAGAATGCAGAGGAGGTTTATAAGAATGTTGCCAGGGTTAGAAAAGTGTAGCTATGAGGAGAGATTGGATAGGTTGGGGTTATTTTCCTTAGAAGTCTGAGAGGTGACTTGATTGAGGTGTACAAAATTATGAGGGGAATAGATAGAGTGGACAGGATAAAATTGTTTTCCTTGGTGGAGAATTCTAGAACCAGGGGACATAGATTCAAGGTAAGTGGCAGAAGGTGTTGGGGGTTGGGGGTGGGGGGGGGGAGGGGGGCGGAGGGTGGTGGGTGGGTGGTGGCAGGAGGAAGAACATTTTTATGCAGAGGGTAGTGGGTGTCCGGAATTTGCTGCCCAAGTTGGTGCTAGAGGCAGAAACTTTAAACTCTTTTAAAAAGTACCTGGATCTGCACCTTAAGTGCTGTAAGCTGCAGGGCTATGGGCCGGGTGCAGGAAGGTGGGATTAGAAAGGGCACCTGGGTGTCCTAGAGCTGGCATGGACAAGATGGGCCAAACGGCCTTCTTCTGTGCTGTAACTTTTCTATAGTCCTATGGCTCTACACCTGGTCAGGAGCCAATTAAAACATTGTTGCCAGGCAGATCCCATAGTCAATGGTCCTTTCTGGCACCACCCTGTCTTTCATGGCACGCTCTGTTCCAGGACTGCAACATTGTCCATATCTCTCATCCTGTTCCAGTGGGCATGTCTTTCAAACTGCAGACATTGTAATTTTAACCCGCAGTCCAACAGAAAATAAAAAGATAAAAACAAAAAACAAAAAACAAAAAACTGCGGATGCTGGAAATCCAAAACAAAAACAGAATTACCTAGAAAAACTCAGCAGGTCTGGCAGCATCGGCGGAGAAGAAAAGAGTTGACCTTTCGAGTCCTCATGACCCTTCGACAGAACTAGGCGAATCCCAGGAAGGGGTGAAATATAAGCTGGTTTAAGGTGGTGGGGGGGTGGGGTTGGGTGGGGGGAGAGAAGTGGAGGGGGGTGGTGTGGTTGTAGGCAAAAGCAGTGATAGAAGCAGATCATCAAAAGATGTCACAGACAGCAGAACAAAAGAACACATAGGTGTCGAAGTTGGTGATATTATCTAAAGGAATGTGCTAATTAAGAATGGATGGTAGGGCACTCAAGGTATAGCTCTAGTCGGGGTGGGGGGAGCATAAAAGATTTAAAAATATTTTAAAATAATGGAAATAGGTGGGAAAAATAAAAATCTATATAATTTATTGGAAAAAACAAAAGGAAGGGGGAAGAAACAGAAAGGGGGTGGGGATGGAGGGGGGAGGTCAAGAACTAAAGTAGGGGGTGGGGGAGCATAAAAGATTTAAAAATATTTTAAAATAATGGAGATATGTGGGAAAAAGAAAAATCTATATAATTTATTGGAAAAAAACAAAAGGGGGTGGGGATAGAGGGGGGAGGTCAAGACCTAAAGTTGTTGACTTCAATACTCAGTCCAGAAGGCTGTAAAGTGCCTAGTCGGAAGATGAGGTGTTGTTCCTCCAGTTTGCGTTGGGCTTCACTGGAACAATGCAGCAAGCCAAGGACAGAGATGTGGGCAAGAGAGCAGGGTGGAGTGTTGAAATGGCAAGCGACAGGGATGTTTGGGTCATTCTTGCGGACAGACCGCAAGTGTTCTGCAAAGCGGTCGCCCAGTTTACGTTTGGTCTCTCCAATGTAGAGGAGACTGCATTCGGAGCAATGAATACAGTAGACTAAGTTGGGGGAAATGCAAGTGAAATGTTGCTTCACTTGAAAGGAGTGTTTGGGCCCTTGGACAGTGAGGAGAGTGGAAGTTAAGGGGCAGGTGTTACATCTTTTGCGTGGGCATGGGGTGGTGCCATAGGTGGGGGTTGGGGAGTAGGGGGTGATGGAGGAGTGGACCAGGGTGTCCCAGAGGAAACGATCCCTACGGAATGCCGACAGTGGGGGTGAAGGGAAGATGTGTATGGTAGTGGCGTCATGCTGGAGTTGGCGGAAATGGCGGAGGATGATCCTTTGAATGCGGAGGCTGGTGGGGTGATAAGTGAGGACAAGGGGGACCCTATCATGTTTCTGGGAGGGAGGAGAAGGCATGAGGGTGGATGCACGGGAGATGGGCCGGACATGGTTGAGGGCCCTGTCAACGACCATGGGTGGAAAACCTCGTTTAAGGAAGAAGGAGGACATGTCAGAGGAACTGTTTTTGAAGGTAGCATCATCAGAACAGATGCGACGGAGGCAAAGGAACTGAGAGAATGGGATGGAGTCTTACAGGAAGCGGGGTGTGAGGAGCTGTAGTCAACGTAGCTGTGGGAGTCGGTAGGCTTGTAATGGATATTGGTGGACAGTCTATCACCAGAGATTGAGACAGCGAGGTCAAGGAAGGGAAGGGAAGTGTCAGAGATGGACCACGTGAAAATGATGGAGGGGTGGAGATTGGAAGCAAAATTAATAAATTTTTCCAAGTCCTGACGAGAACACGAAGCAGCACTGAAGTAATCATCGATGTACCGGAGAAAGAGTTGTGGAAGGGGGCCGGACTAGGACTGGAACAAGGAATGTTCCACATACCCCATAAAGAGACAGGCATAGCTGGGGCCCATGCGGGTACCCATAGCCACACCTTTTATTTGGAGGAAGTGAGAGGAGTTGAAGGAGAAATTGTTCAGTGTGAGAACAAGTTCAGCCAGACGGAGGAGAGTAGTGGTGGATGGGGATTGTTCGGGCCTCTGTTGGAGGAAGAAGCTAAGGGCCTTCAGACCATCCTGGTGGGGGATGGAGGTGTAGAGGGATTGGACGTCCATGGTGAAGAGGAAGTGGTTGGGGCCAGGGAACTGGAAATTGTTGATGTGACGTAAGGTGTCAGAGGAATCATGGATGTAGGTGGGGAGGGACTGGACAAGGGGAGAGAGAAGGGAGTCAAGATAACGAGAAATAAGTAATGTGGGGCAGGAGCAAGCTGACACGATCGGTCTACCGGTACAGTTCTGTTTGTGGATTTTGGGTAGGAGGTAGAAGCGGGCCGTCCAAGATTGGGCGACTATCAGGTTGGAAGCTGTGGGAGGAAGATCCCCAGAGGAGATGAGGTCAGTGACAGTCCTAGAAACAATGGCTTGATGTTCAGTGGTGGGGTCATGGTCCAGGGAGAGGTAGGAGGAAGTGTCTGCGAGTTGACGCTCAGCCTCCGCGAGGTAGAGGTCAGTGCGCCAGACAACAACAGCACCACCCTTGTCAGCGGGTTTGATGACAATGTCAGGGTTGGACCTGAGAGAATAGAGTGCAGTAAGTTCAGCGAGAGAGAGATTAGAATGGGTGAGAGGAGCAGAGAAATTGAGAAGACTAATGTCGCGCCGACATTTCTCAATGAAAAGATCAAGAGAAGGTAAGAATCCACAGGGAGGGGTCCAGGTGGAGGAAGAATATTGGAGGTGGGTGAAAGGATCCGTTGAATGGGGAGAGGACTCCTGCCCAAAGAAGTGAGCCCGGAGACGAAGACGGCGGAAGAAGAGTTCAGCATCATGCCGAGCCCGAAATTCATTAAGGTGCGGGCGTAGGGGTATGAAACTAAGTCCTTTGCTGAGCAGTGAACATTCAGCATCGGAGAGGGGAAGGTCAGGGGGTATAGTGAATACACGGCTGTGGCTGGGATTGGAAGATGGGATGGGGACGGAGGGACAGGCAGGGGTAGAGGGTCCTAGATGGGTGTTGGTGTCGATGAGTTGTTGGAGCTTGCGTTCCTTAGCACTTGAGAGAAAGAGAAAAAGTTTCTTGTTGAGGCATCGGATGAGACGAAGAATAAAATGAAACTGGGGGCACGCACAGCTTTGGAAAAGGGTACTGCAGTGCTGCTGGAGGGTTAGGTCGAGTGTGTTCATATGGTGGTGCATGGCACTGAGTGTGGATCTCAGGATGCGACGGGAACAGCAGTCCGAGAAAACGTTTTATGTCCCGGAAATACCTGTAATCCTGGGTGGGTTCGAAACATGTGGCGTGGAATTTCAGTTGAAATCCACGTGGGGTAATTCAGAGATGGAGACAGTCAAGGAGAAAGGAGATATGGCTGTGAAAGCAGGTTTTAGTAAACACCTTGTCAAGCACCAGGAGAGAAATGGAAAGCAATGAAGGTGAACAAGGCAAAAGAGAGATACGGAAATCTTGTCGCAGAGACAAACAGAACTTCTTCAAGGCGGTAGGCATTTTTTGAAGAGCAGTGGCAGTCAATTAAACACAAAGATAAAAACAAAAAACAAAAAACTGCGGATGCTGGAAATCCAAAACAAAAACAGAATTATCTGGAAAACTCAGCAGGTGTGGCAGCATTGGCGGAGAAGAAAAGAGTTGACCTTTCGAGTCCTCATGACCCTTCGACAGAACTAGGCGAATCCCAGGAAGGGATGAAATATAAGCTGGTTTAAGGTGGTGGGGTTGGGTGGGGGGAGAGAAGTGGAGGGGGGTGGTGTGGTTGTAGGCAAAAGCAGTGATAGAAGCAGATCATCAAAAGATGTCACAGATAGCAGAACAAAAGAACACAAAACAACACGTTCTGCTGTCTGTGACATCTTTTGATGATCTGCTTCTTGACCTCCCCCCTCCATCCCCACCCCCTTTCTGTTTCTTCCCCCTTCCTTTTGTTTTTTTCCAATAAATTATATAGATTTTTATTTTTCCCACCTATTTCCATTATTTTAAAATATTTTTTAAATCTTTTATGCTCCCCCCAACCCCACTAGAGCTATACCTTGAGTGCCCTACCATCAATTCTTAATTAGCACATTCGTTTAGTTAATATCACTAACTTCGACACCTATGTGTTCTTTTGTTCTGTTGTCTGTGACATCTTTTGATGATCTGCTTCTATCACTGCTTTTGCCTACAACCACACCACCCCCCTCCACTTCTCTCCCCCCACCCAACCCCACCCCCCCACCACCTTAAACCAGCTTATATTTCACCCCTTCCTGGGATTCGCCTAGTTCTGTCGAAGGGTCATGAGGACTCGAAAGGTCAACTCTTTTCTTCTCCGCCGATGCTGCCAGACCTGCTGAGTTTTTCCAGGTAATTCAGAAAATAATAAGATACGTTCCTTACAACAGTCCAACAGAAATAAAAATATATGTTCCTTACAGGATGGGCAATAAATGCTGGTCTAGTCAGAGACACCTACATCCCATAATTGAATGAATAAAAAGGATCCAAAAGTACTTAGTGGTTGATCAGTGAAATGTCATGAATGGAGTGTTTAAGATAATCAAAAAGGCTAATGGAACACTGAACTTTATATCTAGCGGACTAGAACAGAAGGGGCTAAATGTTACGCTTCAGCGATTCAGAGCACTGGTTAGAGCATATTTAGAATACTGTGAGCTGTTCTGGACACCAAGGAGATATTGACCTTGAAGTGAGTGCAGCATAGGTTTACTAGAATGATACCTGGACAAGGCTTAAGGTTTCTCTAAAATTTAGAAGGCTAAGGGATGATTTGATTGAAGTTTTCAAGGTATTAAAGGGAGCAATGTAAGTAGAGAGAAACTATTTCCACTCAGTGGGAAGTCTAGGACTTGGAGCCATAGTCTAATAATGAGAAACAAACCTTTTAGGAGTGAAATTAGGAGACTCTTCTATTTATATATATATATATATATATATATAGGTTACGTGAAACACTTCGCCACACAAATTTGGAACTCATGCGCAAATGACAATTGATGCTATAGATCAATAGATCAATTGTAAATTTTAAGTCTGATGTTGATAGATTTATATTAACCAAAGGTATTATGGAATGTGGAGTAAAGATGGGTATATGGAATTAGGCCACAGATCAGTCATGATCTCATCGAATGATGGAAAAGGCACGACGGGCTAAATGACCTAATCGTACCCCTATGTTCCTACATTCCTAATCCCAAGTTCTATTGTTCCAGGGGCCCCTGTCATTGTTTTTCTGTCATGTGGTGACTCCATGTAAGTATAATAGTTCCATGTTGATTGAAAAAAACTTGAAACATGCTGCTCTATATCTATCCAAAACAGATATAGATGTAGATATCTATCTAGATACTGGAAAATTCTTTGTGGATTAAGTTCACAGAGTCACAGAGTAATTTGTAAGGTTTTGAAATTGCTGGAACTATTGTTCTAAACTGGTAGCTGTACAGGAAAATTACCCTGTTGGTAACGCTCAATTTCACAGACTAACTTCCTGCTTGGATGATCTCTAGAATTTGATATGTATGAAATATTAATGCCTTCACGTTTGTTTCAGAAAATAGATTTTTATAGCACCATGAAAATACAGGAAAATGATTATCTCTCAATTTACCTAGTTGAGTGTAGTTGAATCGCTGCCGATTATAAACACTTACTTAAAATGTATGTTCTGAATTTACTTTGACTTTTATTAATCATCTTTTTAAAAAATATTCATTCATGGGATGTCGGTGTTGTTGGCAAGGCCAGCATCTATTGCCCGTTGTTAATTGCCCTTGGCCACCTTTTTGAACCACTGTAAGTATGCCCACGTTGCTGTAGGGAGGTAGTTCCAGGATTTCACTGTAACAACAGTGAAAGCTACTTAGTTCCAAGACAGGATGGTTTGTAACTTGATAATGTTCCTATGCACCTGCTACACTTATTCTTCTAGGCAGTAGAGTTTTGAAAGATGCTGTCAAAGAAGCCTTGGTGAATTGCTAGAGTACACCTTGTAGATGAAACAGACTGTCATTGGCATGTCTCAGTGTTGGTAGCTGACGGTTTAATTCTTATAAGACTTTTTTGTAGCAGGTTGATAGAACAGGGTGTCTTTGCTTTGGAATTTCAGAGGATAATTTTTTTAAAAATCAACCGCTCTGCTCTCTGAACTCACGAACTAGACTGAGTAAGGACAACAAATTCTCTTCCCTAAAGGATATAATTGAACCATATGGGTATTTGTTGCAATCTGGTAGTTTCATAGTCCATTGCTGCTACTAGGCTTTTATTCCAGATTTACTTAACTAACTGAATTTAATTTGACCAATTGCCATGGCTCAGGCTGAGCTCATGTCTCCAGGTCATTAATCCAGGTCCCTGTATGACTAATAGAGTAATGTGACCACAATGCTATCATCCCCATTGAGGCCCATAATTAAGAGATAAGATATACAAATTGGCACATGGTAACTGGTGAGCTAGATTAATAAGACAAAAAAATGCCTTTAAAAAGCATCTTTCAGATCACAGGACTTACAAAGGCACTTTATTAAATACATTTAATATGCGGTCACTGCTGTAATGTAAGAAATGCAACAACCATTTGCACACAACAAGCTTTCACAACCACAATCTTATAAAAGCCCATTAAAACATCCAGCATCACATTTTCAATAAAGCCAAAATACTGCGGTTGCTGGAAATCTGAAACGAAAATTAAAAAAATGCTGGAGAAACTCAGCAGGTCTGACAGCATCTGTGAAGAGAGAGAGACAGATATAATGTTTCGAATCCGTATGACTCTTCTTCAGATCTAAAGGGAGGTAGAGATGTGATGAAATATATACTGATTAAAAGGGGTGGAACTATTGGAAGATGGATAGAAGTCCAGCGATAGGCAGAGGCAAAGGAGAGATGACAAAATGTGTCATAAACAAAAGGTCAAAGAGTTGTTAATGGTAGTTGTACTGGCTAAAAGAGGTGCTAATGGTGACATTAAGAAAGCAGAATGTGATAATGGCCACACCATGGTAAGCACCCTGGAAAGTGACAGATGGCCCTTGTGGGGTGGGGTGAGGGAGGAAAGATCGAACATAAGTTAAAAGTTGGAGATAAAACAATGAATGAAAATGGAAATACATTTTAAAATAATAATTATGAAAATAAATGGGGAAAAGATTAATGAAAATTTTAAAAAATATAATAAAAATGAATATGAAAAAAAGGAGATGAATAAATGGGGGTGGGGATGGAGGAGAGAGTTCATGATCTGAAGTTGTTGAACTCAATATTCAGTCCGGAAGGCTATAAAGTGCCTAGTCGGAAGATGAGGTGCTGTTCCTCCAGTTTGCGTTGAGCTTCACTGGAACCTTGCAGCAGGCCAAGGATGGACATGTGGGCATGAGAGCAGGGTGGAGTGTTGAAATGGCAAGCGACAGGAAGGTCTGGGTCATGCTTGCGGACAGACCGAAGGTGTTCTGCAAAGTGGTCACCCAGTCTACGTTTGGTCTTTCCAATGTAGAGGAGACCGCGTAGGGAGCAGCGAATGCAGTAGACCAAATTGAGGGAAGTGCAAGTGAAATGCTGCTTCACTTGAAAGGAGTGTTTGGGCCCTTGGATGGTGAGGGAGTGAGGGAAGTTAAGGGGCAGGTGTTGCACCTTCTGGTGATTGCATGGGAAGGTACCGTGGGAAGGGGATGAGGTGTTGGGGGTGATGGAGGAGTGGACCAGGGTGTCCCGGAGGGAATGGTCCCTACGGAATGCTGATGGGGGGGGGTGGGGGTGAAGGGAAGATGTGTTTGCTGGAGGCATCATGCTGGAGTTGGCAGAAATGGCGGAGGATGATCCTTTGATCGTGGAGGCTGGTGGAGTGAAAAGTCAGGACAAGGGGACCCTATCATGGTTCTGGGAGGGATAGGAAGGTGTGAGGGCAGAGGTGCGGGAGATAGGTCGGGCATGGTTGAGGGCCCTGTCAATCACTGAGTGGGAAACCTCGGTTAAAGAAGAAGGAAGACATGTGAGAAGCACTGTTTTGGAAAGTGACATCATCAGGACAGATAAGGCAAAGGAACTGAGAGAATGGGATGGAGTCTTTACAGGAAGCAGGGTATGAGGAGCTGTAGTCGAGGTAGCTGTCGGAGTTGGTGGGCTTGTAATGAATATTGGTGGACAGTCAATCACCAGAAATTGAGACAGAGAGGTCAAGGAAGGGAAGGGAAGTGTTGGAGATGGACCATATGAAAGTGATGGACGGGTGGAAATTGGAAGCAAAGTTGATACATTTTTCCAGGTCCAGGCGAGAGAATGAAGCAGCACAGAAACAGTCATCGATGTACTGAAAGAAGAGTTGTGGGAGGGGGCCTGAGTAGGACTGGAACAAGGAATGTTCCACAAATCTTATAAAGAGACAGACATAACTGGGGCTCATGCGGGTACCCATAGCCACACCTTTTATTTGGAGGAAGTGAGACAAGTTTAAGGAGAAATTGTTCAGTGAGAGAACACGTTCAGCCAGGTGGAGGAGAGTAGTGGTGGATGAGAATTGTTCAGGCCTCTGTTTAAGGAAGAAGCGGAGAGCCCTCAGACCATCCTGGTGGGGGATGGAGGGGTAGAGGTGTTGGACTCTCATGGAGAAGAGGAGGTGGTTAGGGCCAGGGAACTGGAGATTGTTGATATGGTGTAGGGCATCAGTGGAATCATTGATGTAGGTGGGAAGAGACTGGACAAGGGGAGAGAGAACAGAGTCGAGTTAGGAAGAAATTAGTTCCGTGGACAGGAACAGGCTGACACAATCAGTCAACCGGGACAGTCCTGTTTGTGGATTTTGAGAAGGAGATAGAAGCGGGCTGTCCGAGGTTGGGAGGCTATGAGGTTAGAAACTGTAGAGGGAAAATCTCCAGAGGAAATTAGGTCAGTGACAGGCCTTGAAACAATGGCTTGATGTTCGGTGGTGGGGTCATGGTCCGGGGGAGATAGGAGGAAGTGTCTTAGAGTTGTCGCTCAGCCTCTGCAAGGTAGAGGTCGGTACGCCAGACAACAACAGCACCACCCTTGTCGGCTGGTTTGATAACAAAGTCAGGGTTGGATCTGAGAGAACGGAGTGCAGCAAGTTCAGAAGGAGAGAGGTTAGAATGGGTGAGAGGGGCTGAGAAATTGAGACAGCCGATGTCGGGCCGACAGTTCTCAATGAAATGATCAAGAGCAGGCAAGAGGCCAGAGGGAGGGGTCCAAGTGGAGGGAGAGTACTGGAGGCCGGTGAAATGATCCGTTGAACGGGGGAAGGACGCCTGCCCAAAGAAGTGAGCATGGAGTGTTCAAGAAGTGAGCAAGTAAGTGTTTTCGTTTCATATTTTCAATGCTGAAAGATGGTGGTATGGCAACACCCTGAATCATGACATTTGTCTTCCTGATGCTGATGGTCAAACCAAACTCTTTACAGGCATGAGAGAGTCTGTCCATTTGCAGCTGACAGCGTTTCTGGGTATGGAATGCCAGTGTCATCATCATCATAGAGCAACTCCTTGATTAGGACTTTGCATATCTTTGTCTTGGATCTCAGGTGAGCAAGGCTGAACAGCTTTCCGTCAGTTCTGATATGTAAATTGACACCCTCTGTAGATGCCCTGAATGCATATGACAGCAAAAAGAGAAAAATATGCCATTAAGTGGCAGTGGCAGAACACAACCCTCCTTGACCCCACTGCAAATCTCATAGAGTTCCAATGTTTACCCGTCATAGCTGACCTTCATATTATCATGGAAAGAGGAGACCATACTGAGCAACTTTGGTGGGCAGCCAATTTTCACAAGCAGCTTAGATAGGTCCCCTCTCCTCTCATACTTGAATCTCTTGGTGAGATTGATGAAGGCAATTTATCATGGGTCTCCTTTATTCATGGAATTTATTATACAGCTGTAGGGCTGAGAAGATCATGGCAACTATAGACCTTCCAGTTCTGAAACCATACTGGGATTTTGGATAGATGTGTTCAGCCAGGATCTACAGTCTGACAAGGGCTACATGGACAAATACATTTCCCATGATGCAGGGAGATGCCTCAAGAGTACCTGAGGTTGCCTTTGTAGAGGATCACAATCTTTGCATCATGCATATCCTGGGGCACTGTCTCGTCCCTCTGGCAGAGACAGAGAAATTTGTGCAGATGCTGCAGGAGTGATGGTTTTCATGCTTGATGGATTCAGGCAGTATAGTATCATCACTTGGAGCTTTATCCATGGCCAGCAAGTCAATAACTTTGTTAAGGTCTTCCACTGTGAGATTAATATCTAGCTCTGCCAAGACATACATCAGAGGGCAGAGATGGCCCATTAGAAAACATCTAATGACTTCAGGTTATTCATCAGGGTCAGCAGTGGAGGTACCTGGAAGGTGCCATCTCAGACTAAATGCTGGGATTGTTGGTTTTTGGAACTAAAAATAGAGGCCTTTATTTCTCACTGAAAATCTTTTATAAATGTTGTAGAGCTGATCTCCAGACAACTTTTCTTAGTGGAAACGTTTGGCTTTATTTACAAGACAGCAGTAACAACTACACACATCCAGACTTCGTAACTAAAGAAGTACTTGGTCTATAGGATTTCCTCACATTGTTAACACATTGGTTTAAAAAGATCATGTGACCTTACAGCACAGGATTATTCTTAAAACGACAGTGCATCATTTTCCAAAACTACAATTACTACATTCCTCCCCCTTTAACTTTTCTGCACATTTTATATTTACAAGGATATTTATCTCATGACATTGCAATATTTACAAAGGAAATGAAATTACAAGTTCAGTCTTTCAGGTGGTTTCCTGATCTGTGTAGAACGTTGCAGCTCCACAGCTTCAGATTCTTTTGCAGGAAACGTTCTCTGGAATTGCATAACATCAGGTACCTCATTAGCCACAGACAGTTCAGTGCCTTTCACTCCGATAGAGACATCAGGCATGTCTGCCCTTGGTTGAGCATCTTCAACAGGAACCAGTGGTTCAGTCATGGTTACAGGTGGAGCAATATCTTGTTGTGTTATCTTTCTTTTTCTTAAATGCTTACGGGTGATATGGCCTTCCACTCCCACATGGTCTGACAATGGTCTGGTCACAGATCTTACTTCACCAGGTAACTGCTTTTGTCCGCCTCTGGAATTCTTTACATATACTGCTTCTCCAACAGTAAATTGTCTCTCACAACTATGGAAATCATGATTCACTTTTCCCCTCCAAATTTGGGAAGTATTAGGCTCAGTCTTGTCGGAAGACAGTGCTTCATCAGTAATTCTGCATCCTCTTTCTATGCATCTTCTTCTTTTCGCTACAGAATTTAGTCTCGGCCTTCTTTTGGACTTCACTGTCAGCCAGACTCCTCTCAGATGCAATCTCAACTTGTCTTAGTTTAATAGCTGAGTCACTCAAGGCTTCATTATCTGCTCGCCCCTTGGAAAGTTCTACGACTTTTGCTTTCAAAGCCTCTTTAAGCTTCGTTTAGCTGATTCTTCACCTTTTCTGTCTCTTTCTTGTATCTGTTGTCTTCCTCCTGAAAACTTGAACATTGCTGCGTCTTCTCTGCCAACATATTCTTCGCTTTGTTCAGAGAGATGTCAAATTCTTTGTGTTTTTCCTCGTCCTTTTCCAGAGGCACAAGCTTTGACCTGAGGGAATTTTGCAGTGTGTGAGGGTCTTTTAACAGGTTTCCCTTTTCTTTGCAAAGGTTAATCACTTCGTCTTGAACCCTGTCATTCAGCAGAGTCTCCCTGATTTTTTTTCTTCTGTTTTTCCATGTCATTGTTTAAGACAGTCTTCATTTCTTCAGGCTGTTGAACACTTCCACACTCATTTTTCATCCTTTTGCAGTCCTTGGACTCTCTAGGCTTTTTCTGAAGTGCCTTGCCTTGTTCTTTTTTGCAAGGCAAGAACTCTTCCAGCTTCCTTTTGAACCTTGACCAATCATGGTTGATTTCCCTTAACCAATTTTGCCCTAGAAGGCTTGGTCCTTTGCCTTTCAATGCCATCATTGTTAGATACGCCAATTGGCTTCTATAATGAACACTTCCTCTGGTGATACCTTTTACTTGGATTTGGTTGCCTGTGTACCTTTTCAACTTGACAGATGTTTGTTCCAAATTTAATCGTTGATCACCCTTATTTAAATATCTGAAAGTGTGTTCTCCTATCACAGTGGTGGAAGCTCCTGTGTCTACTTCCATTTTTAATGGTTTACCATTCAATTTCACTGTAACAAATATTGGCTCTGTCTTCCCAGCTTTCATGTTGAATAGTGAATAAATGCCTGAACTGGTTGTTTCAGGCTCTTCAACACGATAGATTTCATTGGAAGTTGTTCGTTGCTTGGAAGCCTGTTTAAATCTTGCTTTACACTTTACACTTTCTCATTATGTGTCCAATCCTGTGACAAAGGTTACATTCTGCTTTTTTATATTGCCCGTTGCTAGTAGAAGATTGTTTCCACATCACTGAAAGTTAATTTGCAATTTAGTTGCTAAGCTATTTCCTCTCATTTTTCAGTTAGTGGGTGCTGTTTCCTGCTTCGCGGCGGAGTCCCAGCCTTTTGCACCATCATCGGCTCCTTGTTCCTGCCCAATTTGGAGCACAGTGCCGTTTTACGCCCCTTAAATCGCTTATGAATCTTTTATATTGCTTTCCATCACCTTTCCATCAGATATTTCTAATGCTTTCTTAAAATCAAGGTTCACTTCGGCTGAATAGTGTCTTCCTGCACGCCACATACTAAACAATCTCTCAGCATGTCATTCGTGGTTTCACCAAAATCACAATATTCCATTAGTTGCTTTAATTTCTCCAAGTCAGTAGCAATTGTGTTACCCAAGGCTCTACTTTGCGAATTGAACCTGAACCTCTGCACCTCTGCATTGTGACTGAGGGTTTGGGTTGAAAATGTCCCTTAACGAGGTCTACTAATTCAGAGTTTTAGAATCTGAGGCATTGGAAGCCATCAGGCTTCAAATCAAACTGTAGGTTTTGTTCCCACAAATACTTAAGAGGGGCACTTCCTTCTTCTCTTGTGATTTCTTTTTTCATATATTCATTCACGGGATGTGGGCATCACCGGCTAGGCCAGCATTTATTGCCCATCCCTAATTGCCCTTGCTCAGAGGGCATTTAAGAGTCAACCACATTGCTGTGGGTCTGGAGTCACATGTAGGCCAGAACCAGGTAAGGGTGGCAAATTTTCTTCTCTAAAGGGCATAATACACAATAATTGGCAATGAATTCATGATCATCTTCAGACTTTTAATTCTAGATTTTTGCTGAATTCAATTTTCACCATCTGCTGTGGTGGGATTTGAACCTGGGTCCTCAGAGCATTACCCTACTCCAGTGACAACACCATCATGCCACTGCCTCCCTTGATTTGCTTGAAAGAAGAACACATGACATTCTATGTACTGAGACCTATCATCTGTGGCTGGCTCAAAGGGATAGATTCTGCCAAACTGTGGCATTTTGGATATCTTCTGTTACTTTTAACAAACTTAAATACTCACAGCTGCTGGGCGAGATACAGCACTAAATCTGATTTATCCTTGTCGCCAGTTTGTTACAGAGGGAAATACTTGGCTTTATTTACAAGGCAGCAGTAGCAAGTACATGCGTCCATCAAACTCCATAACTAAGGAAGTGCTTGCTCTATAAAGGTTCCTTACACTGTTATCACATTGGTTTACACAAATCATTCACGGCGCATGATTATTCTTAAAGTTACAGTCCAACATTTTCCAAAACTATGGTTACTACAATTAAGGAAACCAGAGTGTAAAACAAGTTGATCTACAATTGAATACACACTCAGGGTGAAAAAAAAAATCTTTAAAGTTATGAGTTAATGGAAAGGAAATTCAATTGTCAGGATGAATTCTCTGACAAAGCTAAAGGGAATGGGGACGGAGAAAGTTGCTATGACAGACTGGATTCCATCTGCCGATCAGAAAATCAAGACATCATTTGCGCTTTGATAGTACAAGTGACATTCAATTCAATGGTGACATCGATTCATGGCTTCATTATAGGTGCAGTTGTCAATTGCCCAGATCATCTCCAAAAGAAGCTGTGAAACTTAACTGTATTTATACTAAACCTGAGAAGTTAGCAAATATGGTTCCTGTTGTTATTAATCTCAGTTACCTATTGTCAAACCCATTTGTAGATCATCCTAAAGATCAATGGAATCTCCAAATCCTTTGAGTTATCCTAGTTTTCATTACAGTTGTTGCGTTCACATAACTCATCCTTCCTGCATTCTTGCAGTTTGAAATTTTTTTTGATCATGAGCCCTCCACTCATTGCAGTACCCCTACCATCGATCTCCTCAATCATGACTTCATTTCTGCTTGAGGCCACTGTCTCCAGTAAGACCCTTACTCTTGCTCATTACTCTTGTGTCGTTCTCACCTTTACTTTCTTAAACGTTGCACAACTGGTTTAATCGGATCTGCCTGGGCCACATTAAGTAATATTAGGCTCTGAAATAAAAAAAAATTCTGGGAAAATAACTCAGCAGGTCAGGCAGCATCTGTAGAGAGAAACCAAGTTAACATACAAGTTGAGTGATCTTTCGTCAGAACTGAAGAAAGATAGAAATTAAAATATTTTAAGAAGGAGGTGGGTGCAGGAAAAGCAAAAGGAGAGGTTATTAGGATGGAGGCCAGGGGAGATTAAATTACAGAAGATTTCATGATGCAGTAGCCGAAGAGTGCAGCAATGGGTGTAGTAAAGTAACAAATGCTGTGTCCAGATCACAGAATCACAGAATCACAGTGCAGAAGAGGCCCTTCGGCCCATCGGGTCTGCACCAACACGTGAGAAACACCTGACCTACCTGCCTAATCCCATTTACCAGCACCTGGTCCATAACCTTGAATGTTATGACAGGCCAAGTGCTCATCCAGGTACATTTTAAAGGATGTGAGGCAACCCGCCTCCACCACCCTCCCAGGCAGCGCATTCCAGACCGTCACCACCCTCTTGGTAAAACAGTTTTTCCTCACATCCCCCATAAACCTCCTGCCCCTCACCTTGAACTTATGTCCCATCATGACTGACCCTTCAACTTAGGGGAACAGCTGCTCCCTATCCACCCTGTCCATGCCCCTCATAATCTTGTACACCTCGATCAGGTCGCCCCTCAGTCTTCTCTGCTCCAACAAAAACAACTCAGGCCTATCCAACCGCTCTTCATAACTTAAATGTTTCATCCCAGGCAACATCCTGGTGAATCTCCTCTGCAACCCCTCCAGTGCAATCACATCCTTCCTATAATGTGGCGACCAGAACTGCACACAGTACTCCAGCTGTGGCCTCACC
This sequence comes from Carcharodon carcharias, assembly GCF_017639515.1. Classification (NCBI taxonomy): domain Eukaryota; kingdom Metazoa; phylum Chordata; class Chondrichthyes; order Lamniformes; family Lamnidae; genus Carcharodon; species Carcharodon carcharias. Next base: position 56,031,005 of record NC_054471.1, on the reverse strand, counting down.
CAGGTTCTATACAACTCCAACATGACCTCCCTGCTTTTATAATCTATGCCTCGATTGATAAAGGCAAGTGTCCCATATGCCTTTTTCGCCACCCCACTAACATGCCTCTCTGCCTTCAGAGATCTATGGACACACACACCAAGGTCCCTTTGTTCCTCAGAACTTCTGAGATAAGCTGTGAATGGCTATATAAAAACCATATGAATGCAACATGAAGGGATAAATAAAGAAATGCAATATGAAGGGATAAATAAAGAAACAAAGCAAGACCAACCCAGAAAAATGAAAAAAAAGAAAAAGCACACAGAACAAGATGGAGGCAGAGTTTATGATCTAAAGTTGTTGAACTCAATGTTAAGTCCAGAAGGTTATAGAGTGCTGAGTAGAAAGATAAGGTGCCGTTCCTCAAGCTTGCATTGAGCTTCATTGGAGCACTGTAACAGGTCAAGGGCAGGAAAGTCAGCGTGGGTGCTAGGTGGAGAATTTAAATGACAAGCAACTGGAAGCTCGGGGCCAGGCTTGTAGACTGAATGGAGGTGTTCCACAAAGCCGTTACCCAATCTGTGTTTAGTCTCCCCAGTGTTGAAGGCACCTAGTGACTACAATATACTAAATGGAAAGAAGTACAAATAAATGCTGTTTCACTTGGAAGGAGTGTTTGAGACCTTGGATTCTGAGAAGGAAGTGAAAGGATGGGTGTCAGTTTCTGCACAGACAGAAACTATAGGTAAGGGAGTGAGTATTAGGGGTGACTGAGGGGAGGACTAGGGTGTTACAGAGGGAACTCTTAACACTGAAATGGAAGTGCAGTGGAAGATGTGTTTATTGTGTGTCCTCAGCATTAACTCCAGAACTCATGGATGTCTCATGGCATCAGGTCAGGGAAATCTCCTGTTGATTATCATTTACAGCCCTCCATCAACTGATGAATCAGTTCTGCTCCATGTTGAACACCATTTGGGAAAATCATTGAGAGTAGGAAAGGCATAGGATGTACCCTAGGTGGGGGACTTCAATGTTCATCTCCAAGATTTGCTCTATACTGTAGTATAAGGGATTAATTCTAACTGTGTGATATAGTAATGAGATAGTGTATATCATCAGAGAAGTGATGCAACGCCTCATGATCTTACTCTCTCTTATTGATCTCATGACAAGGAAGCCACTGTAAGGTGTTCCTTAATAAAGTTAATGTTTCCCTTACTTCAGCAGACTCTGAGTTAGTACAACAAAACCAAGAATATTATAGGTGGCACCACTGCTGACTGAGCTAGCCAGGTCCTGAAGGACATATCTGCCAGACTGGGCATGTGGCAGGTGGTGAGGGAATGGACCTCATCCTACTTTACTCATCCTTACCAATTTACAGATATATCTGTTTCAAGTGAAGCCTCATCTTTACACTGAGGACACCCGCCATTGAGTTGTCTGGCACCACCACCGTGCTAAATGGGATACGTTCAGAACAGACATGGCAGCTCAAAATTAGGAATCCATGAGGTGCTGTGAGCCATCAGCAGCAGAATTGTATTCAACCACATGGCCCAACCTTTACCACTCCATCATTGCCAGGGGATCAAACCTGGTTCAACGAGGAGTGCAGGAGGGCATTCCGGGAATTGTACCAGGCTTTTTAAAAAATGAGTTGCCATCTTGGCGAAGCTACAACACAGGATTACATGCATGCTAAATAGAAGAAGCACATGCTATAGAGAGAGCTAAGCAATCTCATAACCAATGGATCGGATTAAAAATCTGTAGCCCTGTCACGTCCACTCATGAATGATGGTGGACAATTAAACAACTAACTGGAGGAGGATAGCCTACAAACATCCACATCCTTAATGATGGGTACTCCAGTAAGTGAGTGCAAAACCAAGACTAAATCTTTTTCAACCGCCTTCAACCAGAAATACCAAATAGATGATTCATCTTGGCCTCCTCCTGAGGCTCCCACCATCACAACTGTCATTCTTCAGCCAACTTAATTCACTCCACATGATATCAAGAAATAACTGAGTGCACTGGATATAACAAAGGCTATGACTCCCAACAATATCCTGTTTTTAGTAAGGAAGATTTGTGCTCCAGAATTAGCCGCACCCCCAGCATAGACAGCAAGCCAACAAATTGGAAAATTGCCCAGGAAAGTTCAAACTGATTCCAGTGAATTACCATCCAACAGTCTAGTCTCAAACACCAGTAAAGTGATGGAAGCTGTCATCAACAGTGCTATCGAGTGACTCTTATTCATCAATAACCTGTGTACTGATGTGCAATTTTAGATCCATCAGGATCACTTGTCTCGAGACCTCATTACATCTTTGTCCAAACAATGACAATGGAGGCAAGATTGGCCACCCTTGATATCAAGGCAGCATTTAATTTAACATAACACCAAGGAGCCCTACTACAATTGAGGTCAAACTCTCCACTGGTTGGAGTCATACCTAATACAAAGGAAGATCCTGGTGGTTGCTGGAGGTCAATGATCTCAGGTCCAGGAAATTTTTGCAGGTGTTCCTTAGAGCAGTGTCCTAGGCCCAACTATTTTCAGCTGCTTCATCGGCAGCCTTTCTTCCATCATAAGGTCAGAAGTGGGGACATTCACTGAAGTCCATGCCGCATCCAGGAAGAATCAGGCAACATTCAAGCTTGGGCTAATAAATGGCAAGTAACATTCGCAATACACAAGTGACAACAAGACAGAATCTAACCATCCAACATTCAATGGCACTACTACCACAGATTCTCACCAACGACCTCTGGGGGTTACCATCGACAAGAAACTGAAATGAACCAGCCAGTAAATAAAAACAGAAAATGTTGGAAATGCTCAGCAAGTCTGACAAATTCTATGGAGAAAGAAATAAAGTTAACGTTTCAGGCTGTGATTTTCCATTAACTCTGTTTCTCTCTCCATAGATCCAACCACATAAATATGCTCGCGCAGGAGCTGCAAGGTCAGAGGCTGGGAATTCTGGGGCAAATAACTCACCTCCTGACTTCCTAAAGCCTGTCCACCATCTACAAGACACAAGTAAAGAGTGTGATGGAATACCCTCCACTTGCCTGGATGAGTACAGCTACAATTACACTCAAGAAGTTCAATGCCATTAAGGACAAAGCAGCCTGTTTCATTGGTCTCCTATTCACCACCTTAAATTCTCTCCACCATAATGCACAGTAGCAGCAGGATGTACCATTTATAAGATGCACTGCAGAAACTTGTCAAGGTTCCTTCAACAGTGTCTTCCAAACCTGCGACCTCTACCACCTAAAAGAATCAGTGCAGTGGACGCATGGGAACATCACGACCTACAGGTTCCCCTCACAAACCACCCTAACTATATCACCCTTCCTTCATTGATCACAATTCTAGAACTCTCTTCCTAACAACAGTGAGGGAGTATCTTCACCTGCAGTGGCTCAAGAAAGCAGCTCATCACCATCTTCTGAAGAGCAATTAAAGATGTGTAAGAATGCCGGGCTTGTACAATTCCACGTACCATAAATAAATAACATTTTAAAATTGCATACTTGAACCCCGCTTCTGAGTTTAAAAAAAACATGTTTTATATTTGAAATGACTTTATTTATTGGAGGGGTTAAAAAAATCAGGTAAATAAAAAGACTGAACAACAACATTTCAAATGATTAAACAGCAGCTTGTATGATGGCCAAACATTTGCATAATTGTACCCTACAAATTACAAAGCCATTAGAATGGAGTCAGGCTGTCTAGAGATAACCCACCAGAGACATTCAACTTAGATGAATGTGAATGACCCATCTCTTGAACCATTCAGAAAACATCCAGACATCACTGTGTATTCAGCTGGGTGTGGATCAATCCGTTAGACTCAATCGCTTTGGACAATGGATCCTGGATGAGAAAGGATCTCTTCCAGTCATAATCTAATCATTTCTAAATAATGGACCCAGAATCAGCTTACTATGATCATATTTGGATAACTGGTCTGTTCGTGAGAGGATATCTTATGATGGGCCAATTAATCCGCTTTGTGTTTTTTAAGAAACTATCTTTGTCCAGGCCATTCAGAAGACAGAAAGACAGTGAGATCACAAAAACTGCAAGTGGGCACTTTCCCTCTCTTCAACCATCCTGAAAGCTAGTGCCATGCCTGTTGTTTGAGCACCAACTCACTGTGGACTGTGTCTTAAAGAATCAATCCAATAGCTGCTGAGAATGGAAGAAAATATAGAAATTGTCCATCAACATCTTTAAAATGTTTCGCTGCAGAATCCTGAAAGACTATTGAGCCCAGTCTGAAACTATATCGAAATCATCAATCTACAAGATCCATATACAACTGGCTTTTTTAGACTCTTCAATGGATTTAGATACCCTTTCACGTTGTAACCTACTTTTGTTTGTGTGTGTGTGTGTGTGTGTGTGTGTGTGTGTGTATCCACTGCAGCCCATTTGGTGTAGGTACACCAACACTGCAGTTAGGAAGGGAGTTCCAGGATTTTGACCCAGTGACAATGAAGGAATGACGATATGTTGCTGAGTCAGGGTGGCTTGGAGGTGAACGTCCAGGTGGTGGTGTTCCCATATGTCTGCTGGCCCTTGTCCTTCATGATGGTAGCAGTCATGGGTTTGGAAGGTGCTGTCTAAGGAGCCTTGTAAATTTCTGCAGTGTATCTTGTAGATGGTACACACTGCTGCTACTGTGCGTTGGCGGTGGAGGGAGTGAATATTTGTTGATGTGGCAGTATTCAAGTGGGCTGCTTTGTCCTGGATGATGTCAAGCTTCTTGAGTGTTGTGGGAGCTGCACTTATCCAGGCAAGTGGGGAGTATTCCATCACACTCCTTGTGCCTTGTGGAGAGGCTTTGGGGAGTCAGGAGGTAAGTTACTCACCACAGGATTCCTAGTCCCTGACCTGCTCTTATAGCCACAGTATTTCTATGGCTAGTCCAGTTCAGTTGCTGCTCAATGATAACCCCCAGGATGTTGATAGTGGGAGATCGGTAATGGTAATGCCATTGAACATCAAGGGGCAATGGTTGGATTCTCTCTTGTTGGAGATGGTCATTGCCTGACACTTGTGTGGTGCGAATGTTACTTGCCACTTGTCAGCCCAAGCCTGGATATTGTTAAGGTCTTGCTGCATTTGGACGTGGACTGCTTCAGTGTCTGAGGAGTTGGAATGGTGCTGAACATTGTGCAATCATCAGCGAACATCCCCCCTTCAGACCTTATGATGGAAGGAAGGTCATTGATGAAGCAGCTGGAGATGGCTGGGCCTAGGATGCTACCTTAGGGAACTCTTGCAGTGATGTCCTGAAGCTGAGATGACTGACCTCCAACAACCACAACCATCTTCCTTTGTAATAGGTATGACTCCTATCAGCGTAGGGTTTTCCCCCTGATTCACATTGACTCCAGTTTTGCTAGGGTTCCTTGATGTCACTTGGTCAAATGTGGCCTTGATGTCAAAGGCAGTCGCTCTCACCTCACCTCAGGTGTTCAGCTCTTTTGTCCATGTTTGAAGCATGTTTTAATGCATGTGTAAGTGAGAGTTGGAGCATTTTAATTATTTTATTTTAAATTGGGTGTCAAGTACAATAAATGGTATTCCCTTTTCTTTAAAAGCTTACAAGAAAACCCGTCTGTCTGTGTCTTTTATAGTCAGAGCACTTAAACAGTTAAACACTCACTGAATTGCAATAGAAATTATTATTTTTTTAAATATCTGTGGTTAACTGAGGACTGGAGGAAGAGGGTAGCAATTCTATCTCTCAACTGACCATTACACTCTGCCACAGCATTGAAATGGCCCTTCTCAAATTAACAAATGACATTTGTACATCAGATCATGGAAAATTATCCTGCCTCATTCTTTTTGATCCCTCTCCAGCTTTTGACAAGTTTGATCACCCCATTTTCCTCTAACACTTCGCCACCATTGTCTTTCTGAGTGGGGCTGCCCTCGCTTGCGTCCACTCTTACTTGTTCAGTTGTAGCCAGAGAAGCTCAAGCAATGTACTCTCCATCAGCTGCTGCACCATTACCCCCAGGATCAATTTAACAATGTCATTAACTGTTTATTTTAAAAGGAACTAAGTATCGAGATATGCTATAATTTGTCTTTCAGAAGCCTGCAATCACCGTATTTTCACAGATTTTAAGTCTTTATCCTTCATTTGTTTGTGTAACAACATTTTAGGATATTAATGTAGGGGTAGTTTATACGATCTGCTTTGATAGCTCAGTGAATAATGCTTTTCAAACTAAATCATGCAGACCTAGAAGTTTCGATTACTGATCTGTGCTGTCAGGTGATCTTGTCTGAGATGATGATAAGGGTTGTTGCAATTGGTCTGATGGCCTGAGATTTTACAAAGGAAGAAAATGTAATTGTGGTTCCCATTCCTAATTGCTATCTAGTGACCTCTGCTGGAAAGAATGATGGAAACATGATGGATTGAGATTGTTTATATTATCCTCATATCCAAATGGGCAGGCTGGGGTTACCAGCATCTCTGGAACCTAGCATGAGTTAATGGGAGAGGAAAGGAGTAAAGGCGAGATAATCAGAGAGCAAAAAGAAGAAAAAGTAAAACCTAATGAAGCTGACACTTACTGTTACAAAGCAGCTTGCACCAACACTGACAGTGTTGTGTTGCATTGTGTTATATAATGTCTGGTTAATGTGGAAGCTTCCCCCCGGAAGTATACTGTGATCATCCACAGGACCTACTCATCAGATTCCATGACCATTGGAAACACGTATGCCTGAGATTACAGGATGTGAATTTCCAGCACGTGCCATCGCCACACATCACCAGTTGGCTTCTGAACAGCAAGTTGATACTGAAATTAAAACAGTGACTCTTCAAAAGCTCATTAGAGCAACAGCTCTGGCTGCTCATAAACCAATTACCTATTCTGTTTTTTTTTATCAGCTTAATGCAAATGATGACATTATCAATAATAAACTCCTTTCTCATGTGAATTTCTTTTGCAATCTCTTGATGATATAAAAATTGTTCCAAGACCAATCTCCAACTGTCTGTATTTGCACAAAATCAAAGCATTGTGTGGAATATTGGAATTGCACATGGTTTTAAATTGATGCCTTCATAAACAAATAGCTGCCCATGATTTTCTCTTTCTTGCTGAACATGATTGCAACTGTCTATTACCATTTGTTTTCCTCAAACTGGTTTCTATGAATGCAGCATTGCAAAAGGTGGTGTCGTGTGCTCAGAATCCAAAGTAGGTGCAAACCCATGATACATCCAACACTGAAACATTCCTAGAAATGTTGATAAAGACATATCTATTTTGTAAAGACAAAAAATTTGACCTTGAATCCAAATCCTGCTGGCATCAGGATTTCAGACATGTGTTTAAAAGCATAGGCTGTTCGATAAATCATTTAACAATTTGATATAAACAAAATGATAGAAAGCAATCTGCACCTACGGTTCATTTTACATTAAATTGATTTACTTCTGAAAAGCTGAGCGGCAGTTCCCTGGGTGAAATTTGACTGGATTAAATGTACTTCACCTGGTGAGCCTTTGCTTAATTAGATGATGAGGATAACATTTGGTGCCTAGGTTAGGAATTCAATACAATTGGATTTAGATCGGTACATTGGAATTCTATGCTCAAACAAGTTGTCTGCTTACCTGGGATTGACTAAACTTGCTCACTGGTTGACAGTGTGATTTTATGTATGAACATAAATCCTCACACCTAGAAAGGGAAAGCCCCACCAGCAAAAAGACAATCACATAAATAATGAGCGCCTGGAAATTAGTTTCAAGGTTGCATTCAATTGAGACGTTTAGTTGTTGCCATAAATCACAACACAGCTTGGGCCAATTATAACATTTGCACGTTATATTTAAATTACTGCCTTGAATTTAATCTCTGATATTCTTTTCTAAATATCGTGTGCAGGGTTTATTCCCCTGTCTCACACACACACTGAAATTACACCTCAAATCACTGCAATTTAAACACCTGATACAATGGCTGTTTGGTTTGAATTATGTGTGCTCAGCCCTTTGAGCGGGTCACTAGCTATTGGCTCCCAGTTGACACTTTCCACCAGCACAGATAGCAGAATTTTACCTTCACATCAGTGCACACACTGAGCATGTGATCAAAACAACACAGGGAACTTATACTGTACACAATGGGGAAAATACAAGTAGGAGTACGGTTTCAGGAAATAGCACCACTTAGGGTTCGAATGGCACTGTTAAATTTACTGAGCTTTGCTTAGAATGACATATTTGTCCCTGAATGTTTCTAACATACTGCTTGTTTTAAGATACACTGTATGATTTGGTGAAGAGAAAATGGCGCAGGTAAAGCAGAGTTCTAGAAATAGCAACCACTTAGGTGTAAATTCAAAACATGGGATTTATTAAATGCTCTAGATAAAGCATTAGCCAGAGCTGTGGAATATCATTGACTAAACCTACAATGTTTTCCTTGCCATCATTATTCCGTCAACATTATCAGGTATTGACAGCAGCATTTTGTCAAAATTCCTGTTATCACTTAGCAAAACACAGTTGTTTTTTCAAAATCTACGCCGTTGATATTTTGGGAAAAAAGACATGGCAGTGATTCCAATCTCATCTGTAATTCTCATTTGGGAGTGGGGCCAATTATGACCAATCAAGCTTAACAGTGGTTTTAAGTTCAGTTAGTGACAGAGTAGTAAAGATTGCAGAACTTCAAACGTGTTAGCCAAAAGCCCTCAAGGGCTTCTCCATCTCCCCAAATAAAATGGTGGAGACTTGTTTTGCCATACATTCCCCTCATGTCTGTGGGTTTGCTGACTACTTACATGGCAAAAGACAACAAGGGGCTAGAGCTTGCAGAGGTTCTTTTTCACTGGGCACAGTCAGGACCTGGCAACTGATGCACCCATGAGGCGGGGCCTACCAACTTTCATATGAACAAAAGGAGACCCTGTTAATGGGGCTTGGACCAGCTAGAGAAGTAACTGGACAAACCCCAGGTTGCCTTTAAAAGAAAATTCGCATTAGCCTTCTTAGGGGCAAAGAGAAGCAGCATTAAGGGTGGGGGAAAGAGCAAAATAACACAAGAAATAGGAGTGGGAATAGACCATATGACCTATTCAGCTTGCCCCACTATTAAATACCAGCATGGTTGATCTTGGGCTTCAACTCCACTTCCCTGTCTGTTCCCCATGTCCCTTGATTCCCTGAGAGACCAAAAATCCGTCTATCCCAGCCTTAATCGTATTCAATAATGGAGTATTCACATCCCTATGCAGAGCCTGCAAGCTTTCCTCTCCTACACTCACCCAGGCACCACCGATGGGAGCCATATTGTAAAGCTTCCAATTGGGTCAGGTGTACGTACCTGATGTGCCTGTAGTTACTTTTGTACATGCATGCACCAAGCTACTTATATACTTTACCACCTATATCGGTAAATTCCAGCAGGGCCAGTGGTGGTGTTGGGGATGTTGGGAGGGGAGCTAATTAGCATAGTTTATACTGGTATCACAACTTGAGGAACATCAGCCTGTATTTATAAGGCAGGATTCAGGGCACGGCATGCATCTTCCAATCTAACAAGCATTTCAAAGTCATTGGGAAACCAACAGGGAACCTGCGGTACCAAACTAAGGTTATAATTACACCAATATTGATACATGCTGTGTAGTTTATCATCACACTACAGACCCATAAAACAGTATTTAATGGAGCGATAAAGGTCTTGCCTTCTAGCTGGAGAGCGAGTGAGAGTCCTGCAACATCCCTCTTAGGGAAGGACCACCATATTATGTGCCACTCAAGCATTTAACTTGGCAGCGGCTAGCCATCCCTGGAATCAAAGACCTGGGACGGAAGTCCTGCACGTCAAGAGCTGTCGGGCTGCTATTGAGCAGCAGCGCCCTGGGGACATGGTGGCTGCTACCAGTGTGACAGCCGCCTGAGGCCCAGGATCACCACTGGATCCCAGGCCACAGGGGACTGATGATAATAGGGGGGAGGGTCGTGGGGGTGGGAGTTGGTGGGGTGGAGAGAGGTTGGCAGCAAGGACAAGAGGGTGGCTCTCAGCATGGTCCCTTTCCCAATGTCACATCCCTCGATTTAGTACTGAGTGTCTTTAAACAAGGGACCCCGTTGAGAGCCCACAGGCTAGCCCGCATGGGTTTGCTTGTCTTGCTTCCCACATGGGTTGAAACTAGCGGCTGCATGATGAGACCTTTAAGTGACCATTAATTGCCCACTTAACGACCTCAATTGGCAGTGGAGCAGGAAGGCCTTCAGCGTCCCAGATTTAATCAGGTTGGATGTGGAAAGGCAACAGGATCCCCACCCGCCACCCTCCAGCCTAATTCAATTCTCCTCCACCACCAAACACTCTGTAGGAAAGGGCATTAAATTCAACCATGGCATGAGATATCTTACCATGCTAAATGCTTCAATCTGATACTATATGGTAGAGGTAGTGGGTGCATTGGCTGTAATCTTCCAAAATTCCCTAGATTCGGGAAAGATCCCAGTGAATTACAAATGTAAAACTTTACTATGCAAGAAAGGAAAGAGACAGGCAGCAAAAACTATGGTCAGGGTTTTCCATGCCCGTCGCTGGGCTCGGTGGCGTGAGCAGACAATATGGCACAATTGGTTTCACAATGGCGTGAAACCAGTTTGCAATTGTCCACTCAGCCCACCAATGGCATTTCCCACCTTCAGATGTTGAAAACCTCATTGTAACACATCAGCATATCATTATTAGGCCAGCACGCTGGAATCATCGCATTATCCCATCCCGTCGCTGCATCGTCCGCCCACGTTGGCTGGAAAACACGCCGACCTGTTGCACATCAGCACATAAGCAACATGCACCCGATGAGTTGCACTTCGCTCAGGACTTCAAGGTTCATTTGCCTACCTTGCTTCGGTCAGCACTCAGTCATCAGCACCAGGCTTCACAGACAGCACCACATCGCTATGTGTGGTTTTCCATGGCTGCAGGGCTAGAGCTTGCATGGTGAAGGTGGCGATGTGGCCTCAGGCAAGGGAAGAGCCCACAGGATGAGGGCTGTGCTGGGGAAGTAGCATAACCCAGGGTTTGTGGTGGGGGGGGTGGGGGCGCAAGCGGCCTCAAGATGATGAGGGCTGAGGAGGCAGTCTCCGAAGGAGATGAGGCCAGATGATATGTGAGGGTATATGTGTGAGAATGGTTAGCGATGAATCTTGAGCTGATAGTGAGTGAGATGCCAGTGAATGTCTGATGGTCTTGAGTGTATGAGTTTAGAGTGATGAGATGGTTGCCATACCCTGGATGCATGGATGAGATCATTCATCCACTGTCTGCATTGGATGGCCAACCTCTTCTGTGCAGCATTGGTACTGGTTACTGCTGTCACCGCCTCCCAAGCCTGCAGACAGGGTGGGGGCAGAGGCCATTGTAGCAGGCCTCCATGGCATCCAAGACGCATTCCAGTAAAACGTCGCTAAACCTGGGGGCTGCAGTCTTTTTGCCTTTCATGGGCATCTTCCCTGCAGTAGCCCTGGGCTGGAAGCACTGACATGTGTGTGCGTATTTGAACTTTAACTATGATGCCCAGCATGATAAAGTGGCGAGGTGATGGCATGACAGGTGAATCGAAATGGCGTGCTTCCCGAGAATGCATAACTGATGCAGCAGGTTTGGGACGATACAGCATGAAAGCCTGCCATTGCGGCTGGCGGGGAAAACGTTGTTTTACCCACCTCCCAATGCACTTAGTGCAAGCCTGGGACAATTCTGCCCTACGGGTGGGATTTTCCAGCCCCACCCACCACTCGGATCTTCTGGTCCCACCAAGTTCAATGGATGCTTGGCTGAGTCGCTAAATCGCCAGGGGCGGCTCCCTCCACAATAGGGCCAGAAAATCCCAGCCCACAGGCCAGGTAGTCTAACCTCTGTCATTGGGAAAATGCTAGAATCCATTATTAGGGAGGTAGTAGCAGGACATTTAGAAAAGTAGTGTATTTGGGTTTTTAAAAGGCATTCGAGAATGTGCCACATAAAAGGTTACTCACAAGATAAGAGTTCATGGTGTTAGTGGTGATATATTAGCATGGATAGAGGATTGGCTAACTAACAGGAACAGGTGACTCAGGATAAATGGGTCGTTTGTAACGTGTGGGGTGCTGCAGGGATCAGTGCTGAGACCTCAACTACTTACAATCTATTTTACTGACTTGGATAAAGGGACAGACTGTCTGAGTTTGCTGATGAAACAAAAATAGGTAGAAAATCAAGTTGTGAGGATACGAAGAATGGAATTCTCCGGCTCCTCCCACCGGCAGGATCTTCCGGTCCTACCAAAGTCAATGGACCTTTGAATGATAAAAACAAAAAACTGAGGATGCTGGAAATCCAAAACAAAAACAGAATTACCTGGAAAAACTCAGCAGGTTTGGCAGCATCGGCGGAGAAGAAAAGAGTTGACATTTCGAGTCCTCATGACCCTTCAACAGAACTAAGTAGAAATAGGAAAGGGGTGAAATATAAGCTGGTTTAAGGTGTGTGTGTGTGGAGGGAGGGGGAGGTGGGTTGAGTGGGGGGAGAGAAGTGGAGGGGGGGGCTGTGGTTGTAGGGACAAGCAAGCAGTGATAGAAGCAGATCATCAAAAGATGTCACAGACAACAGAACAAAAGAACACAGGTATTAAAGTTGGTGATGTATATCTAAACGAATGTGCTAATTAAGAATGGATGGTAGGGCACTCAAGGTATAGCTCTAGTGGGGGTGGAGGGAGCATAAAAGATTTAAAAATATTTAAAAATATTGGAAATATGTGGGAAAAAGAAAAATCTATATAATTTATTGGAAAAAAAAAAGGAAGGGGGAAGAAACAGAAAGGGGGTGGGGATGGAAGAGGGAGGTCAAGACCTAAAGTTGTTGAATTCAATATTCAGTCCAGAAGGCTGTAAAGTGCCTAGTCGGAAGATGAGGTGTTGTTCCTCCAGTTTGCGTTGGGCTTCACTGGAACAATGCAGCAAGCCAAGGACAGACATGTGGGCAAGAGAGCAGGGTGGAGTGTTGAAATGGCAAGCGACAGGGAGGTTTGGCTCATTCTTGCGGGCAAACCGCAGGTGTTCTGCAAAGCGGTCGCCCAGATTACGTTTGGTCTCTCCAGTGTAGAGGAGACCGCATTGGGAGCAACGAATGCAGTAGACTAAGTTGGGGGAAATGCAAGTGAAATGTTGCTTCACTTGAAAGGAGTGTTTGGGCCCTTGGACAGTGAGGAGAGAGGAAGTGAAGGGGCAGGTGTTACATCTTTTGCGTGGGCATGGGGTGGTGCCATAGGTGGGGGTTGAGGAGTAGGGGGTGAAGGAGGAGTGGACCAGGGTGTTCCGGAGGAAACGATCCCTATGGAATTCCAACGGGGGGGTGAAGGGAAGATGTGTATAGTAGTGGCATCATGCTGGAGTTGGTGGAAATGGCGGAGGATGATCCTTTGAATACGGAGACTGGTGGGGTGATAAGTGAGGACAAGGGGGACCCTATCGTGTTTCTGGGAGGGAGGAGAAGGTGTGAGGGTGGATGCGCGGGAGATGGGCCGGACACGGTTGAGGACCCTGTCAACGACCGTGGGTGGAAAACCTCGGTTATGGAAGAAGGAAGACATGTCAGAGGAACTGTTTTTGAAGGTAGCATCATTGGAACAGATGCGACGGAGGCGAAGGAACTGAGAGAATGGGTGGGAGTGCTTACAGGGAGCGGGGTGTGAGGAGCTTTAGTCAAGGTAGCTGTGGGAGTCAGTAGGCTTGTAATGGATATTGATGGACAGTCTATCACCAGAGATTGAGACAGCGAGGTCAAGGAAGGGAAGGGAAGTGTCAGAGATGGACCACGTGAAAATGATGGAGGGGTGGAGATTGGAAGCAAAATTAATAAATTTTTCCAAGTCCCGACGAGAGCATGAAGCAGCACCGAAGTAATCATCGATGTACTGGAGAAAGAGTTTTGGAAGGGGGCCGGAGTAGGACTGGAACAAGGAATGTTCCACATACCCCATAAAGAGACAGGCATAGCTGGGGCCCATGAGGGTACCCATAGCCACACCTTTTATTTGGAGTAAGTGAGAGGAGTTGAAGGAGAAATTGTTCAGTGTGAGAACAAGTTCAGCCAGATGCTGGAGAGTAGTGGTGGATGGGGATTGTTCGGGCCTCTGTTGGAGGAAGAAGCTAAGGGCCCTCAGACCACCCTGGTGGGGGATGGAAGTGTAGAGGGATTAGACGTCCATTGTGAAGAGGAAGTGGTTGGGGCCAGGGAACTGGAAATTGTTGATGTGACATAAGGTGTCAGAGGATTCACGGATGTAGGTGGGAAGGGACTGGACAAGGGGAGCGAGAAGGGAGTCAAGATAACGAGAAATGAGTTCTGTGGGGCAGGAGCAAGCTGACACGATCGGTCTACCGGGACAGTTCTGTTTGTGGATTTTGGGTAGGAGGTAGAAACGGGCCGTCCAAGGTTGGGTGACTATCAGGTTGGAAGTTGTGGGAGGAAGATCCCCAGAGGAGATAAGGTCAGTGACAGTCCTGGAAACAATGGTGGGGTCATGGTCCAGGGAGAGGTAGGACGAAGTAAGTGTCTGCGAGTTGACGCTCAGCCTCCACGAGGTAGAGGTCAGTGCACCAGACAACAACAGCACCACCCTTGTCAGCGGGTTTGATGACAATGTCAGGGTTGGACCTGAGAGAATAGAGTGCAGTAATTTCAGAGAGAAAGAGATTAGAATGAGTGAGAGGAGCAGAGAAATTGAGACGACTAATGTCGCGCCGACAGTTCTCAATGAAAAGATCAAGAGAAGGTAAGAATCCAGAGGGAGCGGTCCAGGTGGAGGGAGAATACTGGAGATGGGTGAAAGGATCCGTTGAACGGGGAGAGGACTCCTGCCCAAAGAAGTGAGCCCGGAGACGAAGACGGCAGAAGAAGAGTTCAGCATCGTGCCGAGCCCGAAATTCATTAAGGTGAGGGCATAGGCGTATGAAACTAAGTCCTTTGCTGAGCACTGAACATTCAGCATTGGAGAGGGTAAGGTCAGGGGGTATAGTGAATACACGGCTGGGGCTGGGATTGGAAGATGGGGTGGGGACGGAGGGACAGGCAGGGGTGCAGGGTCCTAGATGGGTGTTGGTGTCGATGAGTTGTTGGAGCTTGCGTTCCTTAGCAGTTGAGAGAAAGAGAAAAAGTTTCTTGCTGAGGCGCCGATGAGACCTTTGAATGACCTGCTGCATTTTCCAGCCCCATCCCCATCGCGATGCGGCCAAAAAACTCCACCCAAAGAGTCTGCAAAGAGGTGTAGATAGTTTAAGTGAGTGGGAAAGAAATTAGCAGATGGAGTATAATGTGGGAAAATGTCAGATTGTCTACTTTGGGAGGAAGAATAAGGACATAAGAAATCGAAACTGAGTAGACCACTCAACCCTGCTTCACCATTCAATATGATCATGATGATCTTCTTGTGTTTCGATTTCCACATTCCCATCTAACCCCAAAAAGCTTTGATTCCCTTGCCTAACAAGAATCTATCTACCTCTGCCTTAAGAATATTCAATGACCCCACCTCCACCACCTTCTCAGGCAAAGAGTTCCAAAGTTGCACAACCCCATTGAGGGAAAAAAAATTATCCTCACCCCTGTCCTAAAAGGGTGAATCCTAATTTTAAAACAGTGCCGCCTAGTTCTGGACTCACCCACAAGAAGAAACATCCTTTTGACATCCACATTGTCAAGGTTGTATACTTCAATCAAATCACCCCTCACTCTTCTAAACTCCAGTGGAAACAAGCCCAGTCTGTCCAACCTTTCCTCATAAGGCAACCCACTCATTCCAGTTATCAAGCTAGTGAACCTCCTCTGAACCGCCTCCAATGCATTTACATCCTTCCTTAAATGAGGAGACCAAAATTGAACATAGTATTCGAGGTGCAGTCTCACCAATGCCTTGTATAAGTGAAGCATAACATCCTTACTTCAATGTTCAATCCCTCTCATAATAAAGGATAGCATTCCATTAGCTCTCTTAATTATTTGCTGTACCTGCATACTAACTTTATGTGACTCATGTATTAGGACAACTAGATCCCTCTGCACCTCAGAGTTATGCAGCTGTTCTCCATTTAGGTAATATTCAGCTTTTTTGTTCTTCCTGCCAAAGTGAATAACTTCATGTTTTCCCACTTTAAACTTCATTTGCTAAATATTTGCCCACTCACTCAACCTATCTATTTCCATCTGAAGCCCCCTCATGTCCTCTTTACAACATACTTCCCTACCTATCTTTGTGTCATTTACAAATTTAGCTACGATGTCTTCACTCCCCTCATCTAAATCGTTGATGTAAATCATAAAATGTTGAGGCCCCAGTGCAGACCATTGTGGGACTCCACTTGTCACATCCTGCCAATCCGAAAATTTTTGCAGATTCTACTTTCTGCCAGCCAGCCAATCTTCTATCTATGCTAATATGTTACCGCCTACACCATGCGCTTTTATTTTCCATAATAACCTTTGATGTGGCACCTTATCAAATGCCTTCTGGAAATCCAAGTACGTCTATAGGCTCCTCTTTATCCACTGCGCATGTTACTCTTTCAAAAAACTCCCATAAATTGGTCAAACATAATTTCCCTTTCTCAAAATCATAATGACTCTTCCCGATTACCTTGAGCTCTTCCAAGTGTCCAGCTATAACCTCCTTAATGATCAATTCTAACAACACGACAGACATCAAGCTTCTTCTTATCATGTCCACGGACAGTCTATACATGACCCAGCCGGAACTGGACACATTTTTACGCCTTGTTGTTGAATTCGGCAAGATCTGCAACAGTGCAGTGTTTCCCTAGCAATAGGCATTGCAGGAGATGTTGCATAGTCTGTGGCTCAGTTCCATTCACAAGTTGTCGGGCAGGTTGTATATCCCTATTTGCTTAGTGACACCTTTGAATGACCTACACCAATCCTAAGTCTGTTAAGGCACTTCCAGGTTGCCCAGCTGCAATTAGCTCCTGGGGGAAGGCTTTCATCCGGTAGAATTTCCATCACTGGGGGTTGTTCGAGACTGGTGAGCCGGTCTTTCCACAAAGCGATGGGGGCTTCAGAAAGGCTTGATTCTAATGGAACAACATCAAGCTAACTGGCCTTGTGGGAACCTTGTCCATGGTCTGAATTGCCACCATAAATATACAGCATTTGGAAATGGGTCAAGCTGCTTGATCCTGATATTATAACAAAAGCCCTGTCTTTCTGCATTGTCAAGAGGGTTAAAATTAAGACATGCACTTCTCTCTCCATTGATGCTGCCTGTGCTGCTAGGGGGTAATGTTCATTGTGGGCGATAATGTAAAACAGCCGATATTGATTCAGCTGCCCGTTATGCATCTGCAGTATTCTTTTTCATTTGTTTTATTGCCAAATTTAAACATCAATTAGAACTACATGTCACTACAAGCAAAATAGTGGAAATTAATTAACGTAAAATATATTCTTGTTTGTCTAAACTATGTTGTCTTCTACACTTCAGTTCATTATGAAATCAAAATACAGCAGACTGATAAAATAAACTGTCGGCTTCTTCGTTTCATCTGCTAATAATAAGTGTCATCACCCACGGCAAATTTCTTCAGTCTCAAGGCTACTTTGTTCACCCAACCTTTCGCCATGTGAGTTTTGTGCTAGTTCTTTCAGCTCATAAAATGTGGTAAATACCAGCTGAGAATATTCATTACTTGCACTAAATTCTCAAATATTTTCCCTCGCATTGTGGATGACAGCTGCCAGTCAATCCCATAATGTGCTATTTTTATCTTGCCAAATTGCTTCTGAATTTTCTTGATACTTCACGGCACCCTTCCAGAATGCTAACTTTGGTGAATCCAATAAGGCTGTTTATTTGGACTAAAATTTACTTTGAGGACCCTACACAATGTGTCAGGATAGTGGGTTCTGTGTTTGGGTGTGAGATTGCAGCATTGTTTAATGCACTGGGTAGGCATCAATCGAGAACAAGAGGGCACAGACTTAAAGCAATTAATAAAAGAACCAAAAGTGACATAAGGAGAACCTTTTTTACACAGGTTAAGAGACTGGAATGCATTGCCTGACAGTGTGGTGGAGGCAGGTTTAATTGAAGCATTCAAATGGGAAGCAGACTGTTATCTGAAAAGGAAGGATGTACAGGGTTATGTGGAGAAGGCTGGGGCACAAGGTCAGTTGCTCATTTAAAGAGCTGGTGCAGACATGATGGCCTGAATGGCCTCCTTCTCTGCTGTAACAACCTTGAGATTCTGTGATCCCTCTATTTTTTTAAATTCGTTCATGGGGTGGGGGCATCGCTGGCTAGGCCAGCATTTATTGCCCATCCCTAGTTGCCCCTTGAGAACTGAGTAGCTAGCTATGCCATTTCAGAGGACAGTCTGGAATCACATGTAGGCCAGACCAGGTAAGGACTAAAAGACATTAGTGAACCAAATATGTTTTTGGCAACAATGGTCATCGTTAGACGGGGTTTTTTTTTTAACTGAATGCAAATTCTACCTACCATGACAGGATTCGAACCCAGGTCCTCACAGCATTACCGTGTGTCTCAGGGTTATTATAAAAGCAAAATACTGCAGATACTAGAAATCTGAAACAAAAACAAAAATAGCTGGAAAAATTCAGCAGGTCTGACAGTATCTGTGGAAAGGAACACAGTTAACGTTTTGAGTCCGTATGACTCTTCATCAGAAGTAAGGAAAAATAGATATTGGTCTGGGTTATTAGTCTGGTGACAATATCACTATGCCACCACCTCCCCAGTGTATTATACAGATTAGAATGTTTAATAAAGCATCTGAATTTGAAACAAGCGGCAGCCTCAGGAACAATCCACACGCAGACTGTTTGAAAGAAGACTTAAAAACAAAATGGAAGCTGAGCCGGCCAGGCTTGTTATCGCCTCATTTTTGTACTCTTTAGTCCAGTTAGCGCTGTTAACTGCTAACCATGGTTATGGCATATGGGATTGCTGCTGGAGCCCATATGTTTTGTGACAGTTGGTGTTCAGCTGAGAGCATTTAGTGTCAAACAGGTTCACGGCTCCAGCAACCAGATTAATTGCCAGTAACTGCATAGGCAGCTGCAGGTTCTCATTCAAAATATTTTCTTGGCACTGTCAGATTTCTTCAGAAATCATTCATATTTTAATTGGTGCACTTGGAGTTTTTGAATACATCGGAACCAATTTCTCCCCAAAATGACATGAATATTAACAGAGCCTGAACTAATTGTCACAATACCTCTTCCAAAGCTTTATTTTATCATTTATTTGACTTTTAAAGTGACATTTGTATGGAATTATGTCAGTAACCGCACGTACATTTTTCAATTCAAAATGGACAATACAATTGGGTTGCTGAAGTCAAGGAAGTTGAAGTGAAGACCATCTTTGCCTTGTCAGTATCTTCAACAGCTGATCAAGCTGACTAAATCACTCAGAATCCAAGTACCAGATTGATAGAAAGGAGGACAACATGGTGTGGGGGCATGTAAATTCCTTCATGTGTCAGTTTGCAGTAAATGTGCAGATGACACTGGGCAATCATATATCAACTGACAGCAGAAGGGAACTAAAATAAACCCCAGTGGTAGTTCCTTTAACAGAATTATAACATACCATAATGCTTCATTCAGATAACATGTTGCTATACTGAAGTGGGCGATAATCATCTCAGGAAAAATAGACTGATGCAAGTTGAAAACTGTACAAAATATGATTTAACACAAATGTACTTATTTGAGATATATACATTTATTCATTAAAATATGACAAATAAATATGACAAATACATGTGGAAGTATTACATTTTATTTTGTATACATTTATATGCTATATATATATAAAAAATATATATATATACATATGTATACACATGTATATTCTGTACATTCTGGTCTCCATAAGCTTGAGGTCATCCAAAACTGCTGCCTTCAGTGCCCATACCAGCACCAAGTTCCATTCACCGACCATCCGTAGCTCACTGCTGACCTTGGCTCCCGGTTAAGCAACACCTCGATTTTAAAATTCTTCTCCTTGTTTTGAAATCCCTCCATGGTCTCACCTCTCCCTATCCCTGTAATTTTCCATGGCTCCAAATGCCTCTGAAACATCAATGCTTATCTAATTCTGGCCTCTTGAGAATGCCCAATTTTAATTGCTCAAGTTTCGATGGCTGTGTCTTTAACTGTCTATGCCCTAAGCTCTGAAGTTCCCTTCCTAAACCTCTGCAGTTCTTTACTGTTCTTTCCTTCTTTAAGATGCTCTTTAAAACCTGCATCTTAGCCAAGCTTTTGGCTATCTGCTCCAATATTGCCATTATGATTATATGTCGCTCAATGTTAAATTTTGCTTAAAAATGATCTTGTGAAGAGCCTTAAGATGTTTTATTGTGTTAAAAGTCTATATGAATACAAGTTGTTGTTGTATATGTATTTATGCATGCTGATCAGGACAATGGAGGCCTTGTGGCGTAGTGGGTAGCGTCCCAGGGGTTCAAGTTCCACCCCAGGACTTAATGGCCATGGGAGGCATATTTATAATATGGCCAAACAGGTTGATTAGCAGCCTGCAAATCCTTCCAATATGCCTAATGGCTGGCAATAAGAGCAGGAGAGTTTCCTGGTCAACCATACTGCAGAAGGCAATGGCAAACCACTGCAATACTTTATCAAGCATACATAATCATAGACCAATCCAATGGAAGTCTATGGTCACCAACATCCTCTTAGGGAATGGTACCCGAAGGAAGAGGAGGATCAGGGCAATAAAAAAGGTTATCAGTAGACTGACGTTAAAGCAAGGAAAATTCACTCAGAGAAGTTACTGTGCATCAAGTGGCTTGCAATTCCTTGCTTCACACTATTTATTCCACTTGAGGTGGCAAACTGGGGCCCCATGTGAATCAAAAGTATCAGTTACTGTATTTAAAACAGTTTTACAATGCTAAAAAAAACAACTTAAACAATTAAAATGATAGGTTTTAAAATTTTTCTGCTTTTATTTACCCTTTTCTCTTTGCTCTCAATTTCTCACCAGTGTAGAAGTGATAAGGGAACTATACCTTTGAATTATGAAATAATTAGCACTGTGGATGTGGAGTCGGATTTCTTCCAAAAGCAGAACAGCAGTGATTGAAGCCCAATTCTTGACCACAAAATATTGAGAGTACTGAAGATGTATTTGATCATTTGATGTCTTTCAAATAAGCGATGCCCCATTTGCCTGGTCAGGCGAACAAAAAAGATTCCATGGTATTATTCAAAGATGAGCAGCAGAGTTCTCTGAAGAGGATTCTTCAAATAATACCTTCCAAACATTGCTAATCTGGCCATGTGTCTATTTACTCTTTATGGAGACTTGCTGTGGGCAAACTGGTGGTTGCATTTCCCTCCATTGAAACACGCTACAAAAAACAATCAATTGATTTGGAACTGACTGAGAATATAATGAAATGCTATATAATTGCAACGTTCACAAATGCGAGTTCAATTCAACCTGGCTAATTACTGTCCTATCAGTCAACTCTCAATCATCAGTAATGTGATGGATAGAGTCATCAAAAGTGCTATCAACAGCACTTACCAATAGCCTGATCACTGACGCTCAGTTTTGGTCCTGACGGAACATTTAGCTCCTGACCTCATTGCAGCCTTAGTCCAAACATGGACAAAAGTGTTGAATTCCAGAGGTGAGGTAAGAGTGACTGCCCTTGATATCAAAGCAGCATTTAACCCATTTAACCAAGAAGCTCTAGTAAAACTGGAGTCAATGGGAATCAGGGGGAAATCTCCCTGCTGTCTGGAGCCATACCTAGCACAAAGGAAGATGGTTGTGGTTGTTGGAGGTCAATCATCTCAGTTTTAGGACATTGGTGCAGGAGTACTTCGAGCAGTGTCTGGGCCCATCCATCTTCAGTTGCTTCATCAATAACCTTTCTTCCATCTTGGGGGCAGAAGTGGGACTGTTTGCTGATAAATGCATAATGTTCAGTTCCATTCACAACTCCTCAGAGTCTTTGTTGACAGGACACACCTGGATAATTTTTCACATTGTCGGGTAGATGTCAGTGTTATAGTTGCATTGGAACAGCTTGGCTGGGGGCACAGCTAGTTCTGGATTGCAAGACTTTAGTACCATTGCTGGGATGTTGTCAGGGTCCATAGCCTTTGCTGTATCCAGTGCTTTCAGCCATTTCTTGATACCATGTGGAGTGAATCGAATTGGCTGAAGACTGGCATCAATAATGCTGGTGACCTCAGGAGGAGGCCGAAATGGATCATTCACTCGAGGTGTGCTAAGCTCCTTGGAGATAAGGGAGGCCCAAAGCTTATACCAGACACAGTACATACCTGGCCCATGACTGGGTAGAAAGATTTGGATTGCTGTGTAAGGATCAAATGGTTCGCGCACAAGCAACGCTCCCTGTTCAATGTGCATGTGCATGGCTGCGCATCAATCTTAAAGGGACCCTGCAGTGCAACAAGCTGGCATGCACATCAAACAGAAGTTAGAGAGAACATTACTCCTGACTCCCCAAAGCCTTTCCACCATCTACAAGACACCAGTCAGGAGTGTAACAAAATACTCCCCACATGCTTCTCCACAGCAACAACTTTTATTTATATAGCACCCTAAATGCATTAAAACATCCCAAGGCCCTTTAGAGAGGCATTATAAATAAAAATATGACACTGAGCCACAAAAGGGAATATTAGACCAGATGGCCAAAAGCTTGGTCAAAGAGGTAAGCTTTAAGGACTGTCTTAAATGAGGGAAAGCAGTAGAAAAAAAGAAAGGTCCAGAGCTTGGGGCCAAGGCAACTCAAGGAATGGCCAATGACAGTGAACCAATTAATGTTGAGGATGTTTAAGAGGTCAGAATTAGATGAACACAGATACCTCGGAGGGCTGTGGGGTTGGAGGATATTTCAGGGATAGGAAGGGGCCAGACTTTGGGGGAGGTTGGAAAACAATCCACTTGGCGCATGCCGAGTCAACGGGCCCAGAAGCGGACATCTAATCCAACGGCTGGGTGGCCGGTTAAGGGCTGCCCGGTGTGAAGTGCACCTTCTCAATGGGCGGAATGGCCAAGTGGGGGCGGGAGCCTGCCGGGTCCAATGGTGACATGGTGGGGGATTTAAAAGCAGCGGAGGCAGCTCGCTGAAGGCTGCCAGGGGATAAGTTGTAGCTTTGGAGTTGTTTGAGGGAACATTTTTTCTTTGAGCAGCAATGGCATCTGCACTTGCCCCAGCGCACCACCCCCTCCCCACCCCACCCCATCTCTGCTCCCGGTTTTCTGATGAGTGCCTGGGAATCCTCGTGGAGGAGGTCAGTGCCAGACAGGATATCCTCATCTCTAGGGATGACAAGAGAAGGCCACCACACCTGACCAAGAAAGCATGGGCAGCGGTGGCAGCCCAGGTCAGCGGCCATGATGTTGTGCGGTGCACGTGGATGCAGTGGTGCAAAAAGGTCAACAATCTGCTGGGCGTGGCAAAGGTGAACACCAAGTTGGCGTGGATCTGGCGTGGAGAAGTGTTAATGGTTGGCTGCCCTCCCCTGCCCTGTGGCACTAAGGGGTAAGAATCTGAGTGCCAACTGTCAATGACTTTGGCACCGGCTAGGGCAGTGGGCTTCATCTGCTTGGCCTGATTGCTTGGCAGGTTGAGGGCCACAACTCGGATGTGCCTGAAGGTGTCCCTCAGGTGGCGTTGGCCAGACTGCAATGGCGCTACAGGTAGAGAGTGGACTAATCAATGCTCCTCTGTCATTTCAGGAGAACAGAAGCCATAACAACATTGAGAGGCCAGGGACGGTCAGAGGTCCCCCAAACCTGCTCATATTGACAAGGAATAAGATGGATGCCTTAGAGATAGAGTGCCAGCACCCTGCTCGTTCAACCAGTCGTAGAGTGGCAGGGGTCACTGATGAAGATTAGAGTGCAGTGCAGAGGTGAGAGTGTCAGAGTGTGTAAACATTGTTGTGTTGTCTCAAGATAATGGAAACCTCAAACCTGGAGTCCCCATTGTTCACTGAAAGGCAATGGCACCAGGATGCAGATCTCCATTGTCTCACCAGCCCGCCTAGCATGCACAGTGACAGTGTGATGACTAATACTAATGATATGTCATTTTCCTCCCTTATAATTGCCATCCAGCCGATGAGTGCAGGACCCTGAGGAGCCACCCTTGATGCTGGAGGACCAGTGCCCTTCAGATGCAACTGCATCACACCCCCTCTCTGCACCAGGCACCAGCGCAGATACCAGCATCTTGGTGGCATTAGATCATCAGCTACAATGTCGGTGCACAGCGGTGAGGTTATGGCACATTTGCATGCGGAAGCATACAGTGCCTGCGGTGCCAGCAGTCGGAGGATTCTGGAGACCAGGACCATGTTGAGTCCAAGGCAGATGATGAGCCCCTGACATCCGGTATTAGGCAGCAGATGCTGGATGTCCAATGGGATGCATTCGAGGTTCTGGCGGAGATTCCTGCGGTATTGTGTGCCATAGTCTCTGTCATAAGGGAGTCCATGCGAAGCATGAATGCAATGTTAACCCTCAGCTCCAAGCACACTGCCCCCTCAAGTGAGAGAGTGATGACTATCATGGAAAGTCAGTTCCAAGAACAGAGTCAGGGGTCTCTAGGATTGCGCTTGGGCCTGCAAGCCCTCACACATGCAGTGACCTCAAGAGGTCATTGCCAGTGATGTGGGCTTTGCTGGCTGGGCCAGCATTTATTGCCCATCCCTAGTTACCCTTGAAGGTGGTGAGCTGCTTCCTTGAACCGCTGCAGTCCATGCGGTGTAGGTACACCCACAGTACTGTTAGGAAGGGAGTTCTAGGGTTTGAACTCAGTGACAGTGAAGAAACGGCAATATATTTCAATATCAGGATGGTAAGTGACTTGGAGGGGAACTTGCAGATAGTTGTGTTCCCACCTATCTGCTGTGCTTGTCCTTCTAGATAGTAGTAGTCATGGGTTTGGAAAGTGCTGCCTAAGAAGCATTGGTGAACTCCTGCAGTGTGAGAGATAGATGAGGCACCGAGTATCTCTGCTTGGTGCCTGTCCATCAATGGTGAGCAAGGAGGTCCAGAGAGACATCATGTTAAAGCACGAGCTGCCTGTTGTCTCTATGGTCTCCTCTCAGGGCACACTGGATGATGGCAGCAGCTCCTCCGCCCCTCTGCCATTGACCGTGGCATCTGATGAGGCCGTGATGACTGAGGAGTGCCCAGCGTGGCACTGGACGCTCCCTCCTAGGCGGGGCCTGCACAGAATCCACTGGCCAGATGACGACCGCCAAAGTCACCAGGGCAGCAGGCTGCCTTCAATGTCACTGCCTGCAAGGGGAAGTGGGGGGTGGGGGTCACCAAAATGCAGCACTCACAAATTAAATTTAAAGGGGCCGTGAGCACGAGGGCATTCTCATGTGATCTTCTGTTCTCCCGTGTTTCGTTAATTTGTTTACTGGTGTGACACTTAACACCTTATATTGTTATGTTCATTTTTGTAAGTGTCAGCATGATATCAATTTTGCTTTTGTCTCAATGGCCTGAGTATGCTTCACTTGTTTTGTAGGTGCAGGGTACAACAATATGTCATGCTGGACATGAGTGGCTCCAAACTTTATTGCACAGGCACTGAGTGGACTTTGGGTTCAATGAAATGGGTCATTACAAACATCCAGTAAAGAGGCGGCACCAGTGGCATGAGGTGAAAGCAGTGCCTTGGCAGCCTAGCTGAAGGAGCGTTGAACCAAGGCCTCTCTGGTGCCCCTTCCTTTCTGAAGATTCAAGAGGCCAGCATCCACGTCCTCCCTGTGTTCTTCAATGGGCCCCTCTTCTGATCCATCACTGGACTCATCGTCTGTGGCCTGTGTAGCTGCCTCAAGATCCTCTTCCTCCAGTGGGTCCCCCGTTGTCAGAGCCAGATTGTGGAGAGCACAACATGCAATGACTATTACAGACACACACTCTGGAGGGTATTGCAGTGCTCCCCCCTGAACGGCATCTGAATCTCATCTTCAGCAGTCTTCTCTATCACCGCCTTGTGGAGGCATAACATCTATTATCCCCTGCTTTTCTTCTGTTCTTGGGTGCTGGAGAGACATCATAAGCCATCTTTTCAATGAATAGCTCTTGTCACCCAGCAGCCATCCATTTATTCGGGCTGGAGCCATGAACAGCGTTGGCACCTGTCAGTGTCGGAGGATGTATGCATCATGGGATCTGCCAGGGTACCTTGCACAGACTTGTAGAATCTGCGTCTTCTGGTCAAAAAACTATCTAGATGTTCATGGAGTGGGATCTCTTCCTGTTGACGAAGGCACCCGGCTGACCTGCTGGTGCCTTGATGGCCACGTGTGTGCAGTCAATGGCACCGTGGACATGGGGAAACCCAACAATCGCAGCAAAGCATCTGACTCACTCAGCCTGGCTGGCCTCATCCACCTGGAACTGAATAAATGTCATTATCCACCTGAACAGAGCATCAGTCACCAGCTTGATACAACTATGGACAGCTGACTGGGACACTCCACAAAGATACCCCACAGACCCTCGGAAAGAGCTGGAGGTATAGAACTTGAAGGCCACTATGAACTTCAGACCCACTGGCATGGGGTGTCCACCCACACAGTTGGAGGTGCTCTCTGGCCCTATCATCTGACATATGGAAGTCACAGTCTCCCTGGAGAGATGGACCCTCCTTCGGTATTGCACCTCTGACATGTTGAGGTAGCTGCATTGCTGCCTGTACACTCTGGCAGCAGGATAATGGTGTCTTCTGTGGCCCCTTCTGCTTTCGGCTCCCTGCTGGTCCAGCATCTCTCCTCCCACAGGTCACTCCCTTGGCTGCTGCCTATGGACACCTGGTCTTCTCTCCCATCTGCCCCTCTCTGCCTCCTCAGAGGAAGTGCCAGCAGTGGAGTAGGCAACCCCCCTTACCAGAGAAACAGACAACTGTCTGGTTACTGGTATAAATCCTCCAGGATCCTTGGAGACACCAATGAGTCCTGAAATGAAGTTTAGCAATGCAAAGACTGAAGTTCAAAGCAGAGATGAAGCTGTCTAGTTTCACAAGTAACCAGCAGAAAACTATCTCCTAAACTCCTCACTGCTCACAATGGCATTGCTCCAGACTATTTTTATCACACCCTTGGACAGCAATTCGTTAAAAACAGGCTGCCCACCTGTCCATTTTGCCTGCGCGATGAGCGTAAACTCTCATGGGCAATGTAAAATCGTAGGCAATAGGCTTTTTAATGGCCTTCATTGGCCCTTTAATTGTTGGTGGGCACTGCTCCGACTCCTGCGCATGCCCGCCGACCTCAATATTGCTCGCATGGGTAACAATGTCGGGATGCACGCCTGACGCCATTTTGTGCAATTTCATGTGCGGTCAGATCGGGCGCACACCCAAATTCGGAACATAAAGTTCAGGCCATTGTTTAGCTGGGAATCAATGTAGGCCAGAGAGCACAGGGACAATATGTGAACGGCATTTGGTGCAAGTTAGGACATGGGCAGCAGAGTTTTGGATGACCTCAAGTTTAGGGAGCAGGGAACGTGGGATGCCAGCCCATAGCGTGTTGGAATAGTTAATTCCAGAAGTCACAAATATATAGATAAGTGCTTCAGAAGCAGAAGAGCTAAGGCAAAGGTAAAGATGAGGGTTGTTACGGAAGTGGAAATGGGCGATCTTAGGGACAGCGTGCATATGTGGTTGAAAGGTCATCTCAGATTTAAATGTGACAACAAGGATGCAACCAATCAGGTTCAACCCCAGACAGTTGCCAGGGAGAGGGATGGAGCTGGTAGCAAGGGAATGGAATTTGTGACCGATACCAATGACAATGGCTTCAGTCTTCCAATATTTTATTGGAGGAAATATCTGCTCATCCAGTACTAGATGTTAGATAAGTAATCTAATAAGGGGTTAAGAGAGCTGCTGGTGAGACCAGTGTACACTGTGTGAAAACTGATGTGTTTTCAGATGATGTTGCCAAGGGGCAACATGTAGATGCAAATTAAGAGGGGAGCCAAGGATAGACCCTTGGGGAATACTGGAAGTAACTGTGTGGGAATGGTAAATGAAGCTCACAACACTGAAGAAGTTCAACATCATCGAGGAAAAAGCAACCTGCTTGATTGGCACCCCATCCACCAGCTTCTTCATCCAGTCCCATCTCCACTGGCACACAGTGGCAGCAGTACCATGAACAAGCAACAAATTGTCAAATCTGCTTCGGCAGCACTTCCCAAACTGGTGACCTCCATCATCTAGAAGGACAAGCGCAAGCAGTGCATGGACACACCATCACCTCCATTTTCTTTCCCACACACCATTCCCCATGCCGACATTTATGTCACTATTCCTTTATTGCTGTTTAGCCAGAACTCTGAAAATTCCTACCTAACGGCATCATGGGAGTACTTTCATGAACTGTAGCAGGTCAAGAAGAAAGTTCACCACCACTTACTTACGGACAATTAGTGGTGAACAATGGGTGCTGACCTTGCCAGTGACACCCACATCCTGAGAAAGAATAAATAAGGCCTTTTGTTTTTGTTCTATAATAAGTTCCTGTTACCTAATTACTTATCCTGCTGTGATCTATAGTTTTCTACTTCTAATTTTTTTTACAGTTTTAGTTCAGACGTTGGAGGTTTTATTACATTCCTCTGTTCCAGAATAAGCATTTTCATCTCATCTTTCTCATTCCTTTATAGCTGCCACTTTCACTATCTGACTCCTCTAAGCTTTGCTCTTCTCCATCATTTGATAGTTACTTTAGAGCTCTTCAGCTTTTTAATTGGTCTCTCTCTCTCTCTCATCATGCTGCTTTTTTCCCCAAATCAACCGTGTTCAGTGTACTAATTCACCACCAGTTCTAAGCTTTCCTCAGACTGCATGGAATTATAGTATGTATGATACAGCACAGAAAGAGGCCATTCAAGGAGGGGGCTGAGTGTAATATATTCAAATTTCCTGACAATACAAAAATAGGTGGGAGGGCACGTTGTGATGAAGGCATGAGGAATCTACAAGAGGCTGAGTGAGTGGGAAAAAACTTGGCAGATGGAGTTTAATGTAGGAAAGTGTGAGGTCATGCACTTTGGTAGGGAAAATCTAAATGCAGGCTGTTGTTTAAATGGAGAGAGACACCAAAAATGTGCAGCACGGAGGGATCTGGATGTCTGCATGAAACACAAAAAGTTAGCATGCAGGTGCAGCAAGTAATTAAGAAGGCAAATGGAATTTTGGCCTGTATTGCTAAGGGGTTAGAGTTTAAAAATGGGGAATTCTTACTGCAACTCTACATGGTGTTGGTGAGGCTGCACCTGGAGTACAGTGTACAGTTTTGGTCCCCGTATTTAAGGAAGGATATACTGTCATTGGATGCAGTTCAAACGAAATTCACTAGGCTGATTCATGAGATGAAGGGGTTGATTTACACAAGTTAGGCCTTTATTCATTAGAGTTTAGAAGAATGATGGGTGATCTTATTGAAATGTACAAGGTTCTGAGGGGTCTTGACAGGGTAGATGTTGAGAAGATGTTTCCACTAGTGGGACAATCTTGAACTAGGGGGCATAGTTACAGAATAAGAGGACACTCATTTAAAACTGAGATGTGAAGAAATTTCTCCTCTCAGAGGGTAGTGAATATCTGGATTTCTCTACCTCAGAGGGTTGTGGAGGCTAGATCACTGAAAGTATTTAAAGAGGATGTAGATAAATTTTTAAAATACCGAGGAATTGAGGGCTATGAAGAGGAGTTGAGGCCTGGAGCAGATCAGCCGTCTTATTGGATGACGGGGCAGGCTTGAGGGGTCAAATGGCCTACTCCTGCTCCTATTTCTTATGTTCTCAAGTTCTTATGCCTGGGCCGGCTCCCTGGTAAACTCCACTCCTTTATTTTTTCCCCATAGTCCTTTAAGTGTTTTCCCTTCAAGGGTTTACCAAATTCTCTTCAGAAAGTTACTATTGAATTTGTTTCCCCCACTCCTTTAGCTAGTGCATTTCAGATCATAGAAACGCACTGCATAAATTTGCTTCTTCATGTCTCTTTCTGATCCTTTGCCAATCACTTAAATCTTTGTCCTCTATTACTGACTAATCTGCCACTACAAACATATTTCCATCTTTAATAAAAGCAAAAAACTGCGGATGCTGGAAATCCAAAACAAAAACAAAAATACCTGGAAAAACTCCGCAGTTCTGGCAGCATCTGCAGATAGGAGCACAGTTAACATTTTGAGTCCGACAACAGTTCTGTTGAAGGGTCTTTCGAACTCGAAACATTAACTGTGCTCCTATCTGCAGATGCTGCCAGACCTGCTGAGTTTTTCCAGGTATTTGTGTTTATATTTCCTTCTTTGCTCTGTCAAAGCCATTTTTGATATCTCTGAAGAAATTACATTGCGCACGGTTGCCAATTGTGTACTATGACTTGCCATTGTCATGCGACCTCTAAGTCATGTGACCTCTGAAGTAATTCCTTTGCCAGTAAAGGATTCAGGCAGAAGTGATTTTAACCACCACATGGAAGATGGTGTCAGGTGATAGCTGGAAAGAGAGCCAGCATCTCTAAGAAACAGCAGAGAATAATTAAAACTTCAGTCTGCAACTTTGTACTGGACATTGACTCCTGGCAAGTCAGTATGGCTTTGAATATTTCAGTACCGGCCCCTATGGAATGAAGGCAGATTTGAGAATGAATTGGAAATTCATCCAGTCTCAATGGCAGATCTGTAAAATTGCCAGAGACCTAAACAAGAAACAGGAAAAAATAAGAGGAGGAAATCTGTTTTCAGTGCTGGGGAAAGAGTGCTGCAAGTTCTATTCTGCCCTTGACCTCACCGAGGAGCAGAAAAGCCAGTCTTGTGCAACTTTGGAGGCCTTGAAGACCCACTTTAAACCCTGTACTAATGTTATTTATGAACGTTTCAACACCAGAGCTCGGGAAGAGGGGGAGAACATTGATCAGTATTTTCCTGTACAGAGACGTCTAGCTGAATTTTGTGAGGTTGAGCAACTGAAAGATGATCTGATCAGTAATAGGATTCTCTTAGGATCAAGAGATCCACCATGAGAGCATGTCTGCTGAGAGAAGAGAGGCTTTCTCTCAAGAAAGCTATTGACAAGTGCAGAAACTCTGAAATGGTTAATCATCAACAGAAGAGTGTTGTTGCGAAAGCTAACAAGGCTTTTTACAATGCTGAGAGGCAGTTCAAACCTTCCAAGCACAAGACAATAGAAAAAAAAGAGTAAAGGGCTAGTAGAAAGATCAAGGCCAGAGTACTGGATGTAAATATTGTGGAGGACACCACACACAAAGGAAAAGGAAGCATGTCCAGCATGGGAAAAGTAATGTTCCAACTGCAAGCAGTTGAATCACTTTGCATGCAATGTTTTTGTGGAAAGAAGAAACACAAGCTTGCAAAGATAGTTGCTGGAGAGATGTCAGACAATGATTCTGAAGAATCACTCAACACCCTGGAATAGATTGACACTATCAAGTCTTCAGGTGAAAAAACATGGTTTGTGACAATTGGAATGATGGCTGCAGAAGGACAGAAGCACATCAATGTGAAGTGTCAGATAAGCACTGGAGGTATGTACGATGCCATGAGCTTCACAGACCTGTGTGAAGTTGCCCAAGATGGTGATCAGAAAATGAAGCTGTCAAAGGTAAAGTTGAGGTTACCTGATGGGACAATGCTCTCTCCAAAATGGCAAAGTAAGCTGAGAGCCCAATGCAATGGGGAGAAAGACAATCTATAATTCCATGTAGTAGACACGAAGCAAAATCCTCTCAACTCAGCTGAGACAAGTCAAAAGCTTGGACTGGTAGCTTCCTATTACCAGAAGAGATTTGTAGTGTTTCGCACAGTACAAAGCCACTGACTGATGAACAAACCCTAAAAAATTACAAAAATGTTTTCACGTGTCTTCCTGGTGAATATCATCTTGAAGCAGATGAGTGTGCGCAACCAACTCAGCATCTTCCGAGGAGAGTTCCAGCTACTCTCAAGTCCAGCCTGAAAGACAAGATAGAGAAGCTTGAAAAGATGGGAGTAATCAAGAAAGTGACTGGATTAGCAGCATGATAGCAGTGAAACAGCCCAGAAAGCTGAGACAGTGCATAGATCCAAAGGATCTCAGAAAACTTTGACAGATCCCACTACCCCTTGCCAACCATTGAAGAAATGTTGCCACAACTTGCCAAGGCAAAGGCCTTTGCCACCCTAGATGTGAAGGATGGTTGCAGGAAAGTGAAGTTGGATGAAAGCAGCTGTTTTCTGACTGTATTCTAGATACCATTTGGGAGGGACAGATGGTTGGGCATGCCTTTTGAACCAGAGGACTAGCAATGCAGAGAGCAGGAGATAGTTACATGAATATGAACATACAAATTAGAAGCAGGAGTAGGCTATTCAGCCCCTCGAGCCTGCTCCTCTATTCAATAAGATCATGGCTGATCTGATTGTGGCAACAACTCCAGATACCGTGAACTCCCGATAACTTTTGACTACCTTGTTAGTCAAGAATCTATCTCTGCCTTAAAAATATTCAATGGCCCTGCCACCACTGCTCTCCAGGGAAGAGAGTTCCAAAGACTCACAAGCCCCTGAGAGAAAACAAAAAAATTCTCCTCATCTGCCTCTTAAATGGCAGAGCCTTATTTTTAAACTGTGTCCTCTAGTTCTAGTTTTTCCCATAAGGGGAAACATCCTTTCAGCATCCACCCGGTCAAGTCCCCTGAGGATTTTATATGTTTCAATAAGCTCTCCTCTCAATCTTTGAACTCCAATGGATATAGGCTCAACCTGTCCAACTTTCCCTCATAAGGTAACACCCCCAACCCAGATATCAGAGTGTTTCTTCTCTGAACTGCTTCTAATGCACTTATATCCTTTCTTAAATAAGGAGACCAAAACTGTAGGTTTTAAGGTTTGATCAGGGATAGTCAGCGTGGCTTTGTCAGAGGGAGGTCATGCCTAACAAATTTGATTGAATTTTTTGAGGAGGTGACCAGGTGGTATAGATGAGGGTAGTGTAGTCGATGTAGTTTATATGGATTTCAGCAAAGCCTTTGACAAGGTCCCACATGGGATATTTATAAAGAAGGCAAATGCACATTGGATACAGGATAAGTTGATAAGGTGGATTCAAAATTGGCTTAGTTGTAGGAGACAGAGGATGATGACAGAAGGGTGGTTTAGTGACTGGAAGCCAGTGTCCAGTGGCGTGTCACAGGGATCTGTGCTGGGTCCCCGATTATTTGTCATTTATATAAATGACATAGATGACTATGTGGGGGGTAGGATTAGTAAATTTGCGGATGACACAAAGATTGGCCAGGCTGTTAATAGTGAGGTTGAGTGTCTTGGGCTACAGGAAGATCTAGACAGGATGATAAAATGGACAGATAAGTGGCAGATGGAATTTAACCCTGAAAAGTGTGAGGTGATACACTTTGGAAGGAATAATTTGACAAGAAAGTATTCAATGAACGGCATGACACTAGGAAGTTCTAAGGAACAAAGGGACCTTGGCGTGTGTGTCCATAGGTCTCTGAAGGTGGAGGGCCATGTTAGTGGGATGGTGAAAAAGGCATACAGGACACTTGCCTTTATCAATTGAGGCATAGATTACAAAGGTAGGGAGGTCATGTTGGAGTTGTTTAGAACCTTGGTGAGGCCACAGCTGGAATACTGTGTGCAGTTCTGGTCGCCACATTATAGGAAGGACGTGATTGCACTGGAGGGGGTGCAGAGGAGATCCACCAAGATGTTGCCTGGGATGAAACATTTAAGTTGTGAAGAGAGGTTGGATAGACTTGGGTTGTTTTCATTGGAGCAGAGAAGATGGAGGGGTGACCTGATTGAGGCGTACAAGATTATGAGGGGCATGGACAGGGTGGACAGGGAGCAGCTGTTCCCCTTAGTTGAAGGGTCAGTCACAAGGGGACATAAGTTCAAGGTGAGGGGCAGGATGTTTAGGGGGGATGTGAGGAAAAACTTTTTTACTTAGAGGGTGGTGATGGTCTGGAATGCACTGCCTGGGACAGGGGGTGGGGGGGGGTGCTTGTGGAGGCGGGTTGCCTAACATCCTTTAAAAAGTACCTGGATGAGCACTTGGCACGTCATAACATTCAAGGCTATGGACCAAGTGCTGGTAAATGGGATTAGGTAGTTAGGTCAGGTGTTTCTCACGTGTCGGTGCAGACTCGATGGGCTGAAGGGCCTCTTCTGCACTGTGTGATTCTGTGATTCCATGATTCTGCGATTCTGTACACTGTACTTTAGATGTGGTCTCACCAACAAGTAGCCTGTACAATTGTAGCAAAATACCAATCGTTTTATATTTCATCCCCTTGCAATAAACAACAACATCTCATTTACCTTCCTAGTCACTTGCTATACCTGCAAACTAACTTTTTGTGGTTCATCAATGATCTTCCAGGAGTGGAAGTGATTGTGGGTGATCTGCTGGTCTATGGATGTGGTGATATGATGGAAGAAGCCACCTCAGACCATGATTTGAATGTAGTGAGACTGCGGGAGAGAGTTCCCCAGATGAACCTGAAGCTGAACACGAAAAAAACTGGAACTGAACATGGCTGAAGTCAAGTACATAGGTCGTGTGCTGAGAGTACAAGGACTTCACCCTGATCCTGATAAGGTGCAAGCTGTAGCAGAATTGCAGCAACCAACAGATGAGATGGAGTTCAACAATGTGTTGGATTTGTGAACTACCTGGCAAAGTTCTTGCCCAATTTGTCTTCAGAATGTGAATCTCTACACAAGCTCACTGTAAAGGATGTTCAGTGGTATTGGGGAAAAGAACAAGAAACAGCTTTCACTCGCATCAAGCAACTAGTGACGACAGTGCCAGTGCCGAGGTACTATGACGTCAATGATGAAGTCACGTTCAGTGTGAAGCCAGTAAGACATGACTTGGAGCAAACTATATATAGCATTCATGTCCAGAGCATTAACACAAACTGAACGACGCTATGCACAGATCAAGAAAGAGTGCACGGCCATTTGCACATTTTAATCAATACCTGCTTGGGGGAGACAAAGTGACAGTAGAGTCTGATCATAAGCTACTTCAAAGCGCCTGACTCAAGCTATTCCTATCTGCTCCAAAGCATTTGCAAAGGATGTTACTTAGTTTGCAAGTGAATTTCAAGTCGGGGAAGCAGATGTACATCACCGACGTGATGTCAGGAGCTGCATTCCCTTTGAAAAAAGTTGCTGATACTAGTACAGAGTTTTAAATCTTGTGGATTCAATGAGAAGCAACAGCATGACTTGCCCTGGAAGTCAGCAACTCAGCAAAGGCAAGAGCCGGAATTTTCCGGCCCTGTTGGCATTGGGCAGGCTGCGGGGGCGGGGGGGGGGGTACAATATGGTGAGAAGGGCAACAATCTGTTTCACGCCGGCATGAAAGCACAGTGGGGTCATCCAATGATGTCTACCATGGTGGAACACCAATCCCTCTACAGGCTGGCGTGAACCCGCTTTGCATCCTGCTAATGAGATGCGAAGTAAGAGCCAACTGGAATCATTCCCCCACACCAGATTTGCCGTTACACCAGTGGGAAACCACACTGGCTTAGAACGCAAACAAAAATCGGTGGATAAACACAGCAGGTCCGACAGCAGCTGTAGAGAGAAAGTCAGAGTTAAGGTTTCGAGTCCTTATGATTCTTCTGCAGAACTAAAGAGAAGTAAAAATGTGGTGAAATATATAGTGTTTAAGGGGGGATAGAACAAGTGAAGCTGGATAGAAGGCAAATGATAGATGGAGGCCCCTTTTTTCAAATCCCCTTTTTTCAAATATTTATTTTAAAATTTTTATATATTTTTTCCCATCTATTTTTATTATTATTTTTAAAATTTATTTCCATTCATTGTTTTATCCCCACCTATTAGCCTATTTTGATCTTTTCTCCTACACTGTTCCCTCCCCCCACCCCACCCCCACTAGGGCCATCTGTTACTTGCTCATCCTGCTTTCTACTCTTAATGTCACCATTAGCACCTCCTTTAGCCAGTACAACCACCATCAACCTCCATTTGTCCTTTAGTTTATGACATCTTTTGCAATCTCTCCTTTGCCTCCACCTATCATCCACCACCAGCTTCATCTGTCCCACCCCCCTTACACAGTATATATTTCACCACATTTTTACTTCTCTACAGTTCTGAAGAAGTCATACAGACTTGACTCGAAATGTTAACTCTGTCTTTCTCTCCACAGATGCTGTCAGACCTGCTGAGTTTTTCCAGCAATTTTTGTTTTCGTTTCTGGCTTAGAACATGTCTGGACAAGTATGACATGCAGAAAACTTAAGGTTAGGCCCTTGCTCAGATCGCAGACACCTGATGAGCAGAAGATGCTGGAGCCCCACAGCTACTGGACCCTGGAGGGACATGTGCATCGCATGCTGAGTGGATCCTCAAGGACATGGCTGTGCAGCAAAGCAGCTCTCGGAAGGTGCGAAGTATCTGTTGATGTCTCGCGTCTGTTTCGTGACATCACGGTCTTGGCCTTGGGCTGCTACAGATGATAAACGATGGGGGGAGAGGAAGGTCCAGCTGTGGAATCGGAGACAAAGGTGTACCGGGATTGGGGGCGTTGAGAGAGGAAGGTGTACCAGTGGGGGATAAGGTTGGGGGGGGATGGGAGAAGAAGGTAAAAAAGGTGAAAAAAGTGCAAGTGAATCGCTGCTTTACATGACAGAATGTTTTGGGCCTTGGATGTTGAGAAGGGAGGAGGTAAAGGGGCAGGTATTGCACCTTCTGTGATTGCATGGGAAGGTAATGTGAAAGAAGATGAGGAGCTAGGGGTGATGGCAGAGTAGACCAGGTATCACAGAGGGAATAGTCCCTGTTGAATCCTGACAGGGGAGGTGAGGGGAAGATGTGTTTGGTGGTGCCATCATGCTGGAGTTGGTGGAAATAGCGGAGGATGATCTTTTGAATAAGGAGGCTGTTAGGGCGAGAAGTGAGAACAGGGAGGGCCCTATCATGGTGCAGCAGCAGGCTTTGTAAAACAACATTTTAACAACGCAATGGCGGCTTTTCACATTGTATCATCCCAAACCAGCCACATTAATTATTCATTCCTGGGAAATTCGCTGTTTCCATGGCGGGCAGGCTCATATTCACCCACCACACTTTCACCTCACCGCTTCAGCATGCTGGGTGCCATACTTAAAGCGCTGGATGGCTTCCAGCCCACAACTGCTGCAAAGAAGACACGATGGCCCCAAAAGGCAAAAAGGCTGCAGCTCTCAGGTTCAATGACACCTCCCTCATTACCTTTTGGACACAGTGGAGGCTTGCTGTGATATCCTGTACAGCCGCTCTGGCCGCAGGATGGGCAGCAACCTCACTAAATTGGCTTGGGAAGTGGTGGTCAGCACCAATGCCCTGCAAAAGAGGACAGCCACCCAGTGCCGAAAAAGGATGAATGGTCTCATCTGTTCCACCAGGGTAATTC
Organism: Carcharodon carcharias; assembly: GCF_017639515.1. Taxonomy (NCBI): domain Eukaryota; kingdom Metazoa; phylum Chordata; class Chondrichthyes; order Lamniformes; family Lamnidae; genus Carcharodon; species Carcharodon carcharias. Next base: position 55,993,399 of record NC_054471.1, on the reverse strand, counting down.
ACTCTTTTCATCATTCTCAACTCACACACTCACAAACCCATCATACATTCACAGGGATCACTCACCTCAAAGAACAACTCCACTCTCACACACCCTCACATCTTCATCAGGTTCATAACATTTCAAGCTCATGTCTTCACCCTGTCAATTGCTCCACTCACCGTACAAACATTCCATGCAGTGCCATGTGCCCTGCTCCCAATCTCTCCATTTCTTTTCATGCAGGAGAAACCCATTCACATCAGCAGGGAGAGGTCCCAGACCAGGAGTGGAATGGTCTAATTAGACCCCTCACTCACTTTGAGGAGTGTGCCATCGTACTGACTGGTGAGAATGTGGACCGTGCCTGCGGTGACAGTGAGGTCAGTGATGAACACCTTCGCAAGAATCCTGCACCACATCATCCCTCTCTCAACGCAAATGTGAATATTTTTTCCCCTGCTTTGGACTCTGCTGTCATGCACTACTTATCTCTACTTTGGATCAAGGGGAGCTCTGCCATGCAACTGACACCCTCAGCCAGCGAGTCCCTCAGCTCCATCCAGGTCCTCACCTCCAGCCAAGAGGACACTTCCTCCACTGAGGAGTGAGAAATAAGCAGCCTGGAAGACCCATCACAGCCCTTACCCACACCCTGCACCAGCGCAGAGACAAATACCTCAGTGGGACCTAAATCTGGAGCAGGATCGGGGTCACAACCTGGTTGGTGCTGCATGGATACATGTCCGCTGCAGGAGGAGGCAGGTTCATGCGAGCTCCCTGGCACTTGGAGGACTGCTGGGGATCAGGCATCCGTGAGGTCCGAGTCAGATGACGAGTCTCTAGATTTGGCCTTCCAACTCATCGTGGACAGTCAGCAAAAGGTGTGGGAACATCATGCAGAACTGTTGGAAGCCCTTAGAAGCGTGGCACGCGAGTCAGAGCAGTGTGTCTGCCCGCTCTGGTGAAGTGGTGCCCACATGTGTGTGAATGGAGGTCTCCATGGGGAGGATTTTGGACGCTATGGAGACTCTGTTTCAGCAGAACGCGGAAATGTGTACAGGCATGTAGTCCATCGTGGGAGCCGTGGGTGAGTTCCTGCAGTGACAACACGAGAGGGAAACGGGGCACCTCAATGTCCCTTCAAGTGCTCCTTCCCCTCAAGGAGTCAGACAGGGGCTCCCGGGCACCTGAAGGGAGGAGGAGCGGCAGCTGGATACCCCTGGGTCATCCACTCAGGAATCTCAGAGGCTGTCCTCTCCCTCTGAGTCCCCTTTGCCGGTGAGTCCCACAACCACGTCCCCTGGCACCTCATAGGGAGCAGCTGGCCATCGGGTGATCCTGGAGGGAGACATGTGTGTGTGTGGCCAGGCCTTTTGAAGCCTCGTGCAAACACTCTCTCATTAAGGCAAATCCTTCATGCCATCAAACTCACCTCAATGTCCTGACCATTTTGAATGCTGCCTGCTGGGGTTCCCTTTCAGTTGTCCATCTGAGCTGACCTGCATCTCCATCCACCCAATGATCACACACCCATGCAGCACTTGATCTTGCTCACCACGACTGTCGTTCCACTTTCGATTTGGACAGCATGGTCTGGATTCGCTTTTTTGTCAGCTTCCCCATCTTTTCCCCTCCCTCAGTTACACATTTCCTTTTGCCCATCACTGTTGACCCCCCCAGCATCACCTTCCACCTCCCCTCCATGACAAACCAGCCACAACCCTTTTCCTTCGGGGATTCCAGGTGAACATGCATGTTCCCTTCCTTCCCGAAAATTCCACCCCCATCCACCTTCACCTCCCCGACCTTCTCCTTCCCACTCCCAGGGTCCGTGTCTGCCTCAAAGACCCCACCAACCACCCTCACCGCCCCTTCTACCGCTACCGCTGCATGCTCACCCTCCCACCCTACCGCCTCAGTCTGCCCTCACTCATTCTCACCATTCGCTCAAACCACGCCTACCCTTAATTTGCTTCCCAGGACCCATCAGGCCCCTCCTTTGCACGTTCATCACCCAACCCCCCCAGACCCCTCCCCCTCCCCCCCAACCCAAGAACCCCTTCCCCCCCTAGTTCTCCCCCTCCACCCTCCTGACTCCCTCAGATACCCTTACTTCTTCTGCCACCCTTAGTCCTTCCCCCCTTTCGACTCCTTCCTCCAGCATTACCTCTTCCCCCTTCCTGACTCCCTCGGACACCCTCACTTCTTCCTCCAGGTTTAATCCTTTCCCCTTCCCGATTCCTTCCTCCCCCGGACACCTTCCCCTCTCAGCACTCCTTCCCCCACCACCAAACCTTTCCCTTACATCTTCCAACCCCTGAACACCTACTGCCCATTTGCCATCTTCTCACCTGTTACCCCCTCTTCCCCCTGGTATTTCCTCCCCCACTTCCAACCTCACCCCCTCACATCTTCACTCCCCCCACAACCTCACCCCCCTCACACCTTCACTCCCCTCTACTAACCTCAACCCCGCCAACATTCATTTCCCCCTCTCAACCCCACCCCACTGAGACCTTCACCCCCCCAATCTCAACCTTACTGCTCCAAACATATTTTCCTCTCCCAGACAATCCTAGACCTTCCTCTCCTACCCCTTTGACCATCATCCATTGTGAGCATCAACAGTGATCTTCTAACTTCCGTGAGCTGCTTCGCGGCGGAGCCATGTCCATGAAGATCCACCCAGCATGCCATGTACGTTCCTCCAGCATGCCACTGCTGTCAGGCTCCTCGAATGTCCACAATGTGAGTGAGGCCTGGCAGTAAGTCCTGACCTCTGCACGTCACACTCGTCAAGATGTGCTCTGCACCAGTGTGATCTCCTGCCTACGTGGGTGGATGATCCAACAGTGGAAGATGAGTCCAACGGGGTGGCCTTATAATGAACTGCTCATGTGTTACAATGAGATTCCCAACATCCAATGGTGGGGAATGCAGCCCGCCATCGACAGGCTGAGCGGATGATCGCAAATTGGTTTCAGGACATTGTGAAACTAATTTTTGGGCTTCTCACCATCTGCTCATGCCAGCAAACACACCCAACACCAGCGTGCGTGGTAAATCCTGGTCTATGTGTGTAATGCATGTGTAGAAACAGATGAAAGTAAGACAGACCAGAAGCAACAGTTTTCTTTCTGTGCATGATGATTTACCTTATAGACTGTGAATGTGGGTACATTCCAATTGCAAATGAATGCATGCAATGGATTTTTTAAATGGGGGTTGCACAACATTCCCTGTCGGCTTTGCCTGTGGCTGCCCAATGGGGGGTCCCTTATAGCCAGGCATCTATACCTGATTGAGAGATTTGGCATTGGGAAGGGGGACCGCTGAAAGCCAATCCCCTGTCTTTGCCTCCAATTCCCTTCCATCCCCTTCAGCAACCCCCATCCTGTAACCCCCAGTCGGCCCTCACTCAATTTCGGCTGGGGTCACAGGATGATCCTAAGAGTCTGGTGATGCATTTCCAGCGGCAGCCACCGCTCCTGATGGTGATGGCGACATGAGGAGCTGCTGGCCTCTAATTGGCCAGCAGCCCTCAGTGGCTGGAGCTTCTGCTGCCAGGGATCTCAAGCATGGGGAAGTTCTGAGGGTGGTCAATTAAATGCCTTAAGGACACTTGAATTTGTCTGGCCTCCCCCATGCAATTGACATGGGTTCCCTGCTGGTTATCTGAAAGGTGGGCATCTCCCCATCAGCCTGATATTCCAGTTGAAGCCTAATGCTTAGGATAACTTCCTTACTTTTGTACTCAATGCCTCTAATTAAATGTCCTCGCAGAGTTCCTTATGCTTTTTTTTATTGGTAATACCTAAGGTGATTCCTGATGGATGTCTACAACAGTTCTGTTACCCCTTCTATAAGCAGTTTAAGCCCAGGAAGCTTAATTTTAACTGCAAGTCTGCATCATACTGACATTTCATATCTAAATATGTTAGTTGCAGCTTCCTTGGTTTTTTTTTAATATCAAATGCAATGTGTTTGAATTGTGCAAGCTCTACCATGAAGAAGAAAAGGAACAGTCACTAACAGAGAACAGAAATAAAATAATAGGATAAGCAGGGGAAATGTGGGTATCCATAGCAATGTGTTTTATTTTCATGATAGAGTTTCAGAAGACACCAGGAGTAATGGAAAATCTTGATAGAATATTTTTTTCAAAGCATCCCTGACTCCAGCAACAGCACTGTAGAAAGATTTGATGTGACACTGTGGGCAGATGAAAAGATCAAGCAGGGGTTGAACAGTTGGAAAATAGCAGCATTATAGTAAAAAAAGGGCAAGGTGCCTACTGAAGCATCTAGCAAGTATCCTTACACCACATTGGAAAAAAAAGAAAGAATCCAAATTGTAGGAGGCCTCAGTGTGAGCACAAAACCAATTCCTAGCTTGCCAGGCAGCTGAAGTAGGAAGTCAGGCCATCCCCTTCCTGCCTCATTTATAAACCTATAAGACGCCAGTTGGATCTTACCCAATGGTCTTTGAGATATGGTGGCAGGAAAATGCATTTTCATTTGCCTACCTACCTTTAAATTTAAATTGCAGCATTTTTCCCAAAAGATTTTACATTGAAAAATTAAGCATTGATACAAATAAAGCAAAAAGAAATATAAAATCTTAGAAGTTTATTGCTCAGAATGAAGCTCATGTATCGTTCTGCTGCAGCAACCCAAACTGACTCCGGTTGCCTTGCTGTCTGTTAACCACCTTGTATTCTGCTCAGCTTCAAATATTCATCCACATTTCCCTTAAAAAAATGTAGTGGTACTGCCTCAACTATTTCTGTGACAAACCATTCCATGCTCGAATAAATTTCTGCATTAAGATATTTCTCTTAACTTCCCTCCACACTCTCTTACGGGCAATTTTAAATTGAATATCCTTTGTCATTAAAATCCCAACCAATGGAAATAAGTTTTCCCGTGTTACCTACAAGAAAAGCCTTCATAATATATCGGACCGAATTAATATATGCTGACCTTCTTTATTCCAATGTCATCTTGCATTGGTTTGTGACATTCTTGCTTCTGAATCAGAAGGTTTGAGTTCAAGCTGAGGAGCTCTGATTTTAACCCTACCCATACATCGGGAACAGGATAGACAGGTGGATAAAATAGTGGAGTCTATGTTGCTCTACGTTCTTGCCATTTAACTGCTGATTTGACTTCAATTCTGATGAAAGGTCATCTCGACCTGAAACATTAACTATGTTTCTCTCCACAGGCGCTGCTTGGCCTGCTGTGTATTGCCAACAATTTTTTTTTTTTGTTTTTAATTAACTGCTGTTTGTTTGGCCATCTCAAGGGCCCTCATTAATATGCAAAAGTCAGGGTTGTAGGAAGCAATTAGAAGCAGTTTTAGCCCTGATCATGGGAATCACACAAAACACTGAACCTGACAGTGAAACCTGACAGCAGGCAGGAGCAGCTGAGGAAGGTACAAACATAGGGCAGAATTTTGCGCTCGTTGGGCAGGCTAGGCAGGGGCAAATAGGAGAGGTCAGGTAGCCGACCACTGCCCGCTATCAGGGCCCGAACATGATTTCACGCTGGTGGGGCAATTAAGCAAAACATAAGAACAAATTACAGAGTGGCCCTTTTGGAGGAGGGGGTTGGGACAAAGAAATATCAAAATGAAGGACAGAGTCCAATTTCTGAAGTTGTTGAACTCAACGTTAAGTCCAGAAGGCTGCAAAGTGCCTATTCAGAAAGTGAGTTACTGTCCCTCCAGTTTGCATTGGGCTTCGCTGGAACATTGTAACAGGCCAAGAGCAGACATGTGGGCATGAAAGCGAGATGGTGAATTGAAATGGCAACCGACAGGATGGTCGGGGTCATGCTTGCGGACTGAGCGAAGGTGTTCCACAAAGCGGTCACCCAGACTGCGTTTAGTTTCCCCAATGCAGAGGAGACCTCAATGGGACCAGCAAATCCAGTAGACTAAATTGAAAAAAAGCACAAGTGAATCACTTCTTCACATGTCAGAATGTTTCGGGCCTTGGATGGTGAGGAGGGAGGAGGTAAAGGGGCAGGCGTTGCACCTTCTGTGATTGCTTGGGAAGGTACTGTGGAAGGGGATGAGGAGTTAGGGGTGATGGTGGAGTAGACCAGGTATCATGGAGGGGATGGTCCCTGTTGAATCCTGACGGGAGGGGGGGTGATGAAGGGAAGATGTGTTTGGTGGTTCCATCATGCTGGAGTTGGCAGAAATGGCGGAGGATGATCCTTTGAATGTGGAGACTGTTGGGGTGAGAAGTGAGGACAAGGTGCGGAGGGGGCCCAATCATGGTTCTGGGAGGGAGCAGAAGAGGTAAGGGCAGAGGGGTGGGAGATGTGTCAGACATGGTGGAGGGCCCTGTCAGCCACAGTGGGGAGGGAACCCCAGCTCAGGAAAAAGGAAGACATTGCAGAAATGCCATTTTAGAAGGCATCATCACCGAAACAGTGCGACAGAGGTGAAGAAACAAGGAGAATGGGATGGAGTTCTTATAGGAAGCAGGGTGTGAGGATTCGAGGTAGCTATGGGAGTCGGTGGGCTTATAATGAATATTGGTGGACAATCTGTCACCAGAAATGAAAACAGAGAGGTCAAGGAAGGGAAGGGAAGTGTCGGAGATGTACCAGAAAAAGAGTTCTGGGAGGGGGCCTGAGTAGGATTGGAACAAGAAACATTCCTGTTATAGAGTTGATCTTCCAGACAACTTTTCTTAGTGGACATATTTAACTCTATTTGCAAGACAGCAGCAGCAAATACATGAATGCATCAAACTCCATAACTAAAGACCTCTCTCTCGAGGTTCCCCGCACTTCTAACTGATTTGCTAACCCAGATCATGTGAAATTTACAACACAGGATTATTCTTAAAGCTACAGTCCTATGTTTGTCAAAACTATAATCCACATTTCTCACAAAAAGGCAGGCAAAACTGGGGCCCATGCGGGTTCTCATATTTGGAGGATGTGAGACAAGTTAAAGGAAAAATTGTTCAATGGGAGAACAAGTTCAGCCAGATGGGGATTGTTCAGCCCTCTGATCAAAGAAGGAGAGGAGAACCCTCAGGCCATCCTGGTGGGGAATGGAGTTGTAGAGGGATTAGATGTCCATAGCGAAGAGAAGGCTGTTAGGTCCTGTAAACTGGAAATTGTTAGAATGACATGGGGCCTCAGAGGAATCATCAATGAAAGTAGGAAGAGACTGGACAAGGGGTGAGAGAATAGTGTCAAGATAGAAAGAAATTAGTTCCATGGAGCAGGAACAGGCTGAAATGATGAGTCTACCAGGACAGTCCTATTTGTGGATTTTAAGAAGAAGGTTGTATGGGACTGGGCTGTGTGGGACTGGGAGACTACTAGGTTGGGAGCTGTGCAGAGAAGCTCTTTAGAGGAGATAAGGTTAGTGACAGCCCTGGAAACAATGGCTTGATGTGAGGTAGTGGGGTCATAGCCTGGGGGAGATAGGAAGAAGTGTCTGAGAGCCGAAGCTCAGCCTCATAGAGTCATAGAGATCTACAGCACAGAAAAAGGCCCTTTGGCCTATTAAGTCTGCAAACAAGTACCTAACTAATAATCTAATCCCATTTACCAGCACTAGGCCCATAGCCTTGTATGCCACGGCATCACAAGTGCACATCCAAATACTTCTTAAATGTTCTGAGGGTTTCTGCCTCTATCACTCTTTCAGGCAGTGAGTTCCAGATTCCCAACACCCTCTGGGTGAAAAAACTCCTCCTCACATCTCCTCTAAACTTCCCGCCCCTTACCTTAAATCTATGCCCCTGGTTATTGATCACTCCACCACTCGAAATGTTCCTTCCTGTCTACCCTATATATGTCCCTCAGAATTTTATACACCTCAGTCATGTCCCCCCTCAATCTCCTCTCCTCTAGGGAAAATAACCCCAGTCTATCCAATCTCTCCTCATAGCTAAAACTGTCCAGCCCAGGCAACATCCTGGTAAATCTCCTCTGCACTCTCTCAAGTCCAATCACATCCTTCTTATAATGCGGATTCCAGAACTGGATGCAATACTCTAGCTGTGGCCTAACTAGCATTTTATACAGTTCCAGCATAACCTCACTGCTCTTATATTCTATGCCTTGGCTAATAAAGGCAAGTATCCCATATGCCTTCTTAACCACCTTATCTACCTGTCCCGCTACTTTAAGGGACCGATGGACATGCACACCAAGGTCCCTCTGATCGTCGGTACTTCCCAGGGTGCTATCATTCATTGTGTATTCTCATGCCTTGTTTGTCCTGCCCAAGTGCTTCACTTCATACTTATCCGGATTAAATTTCATTTCCCACTGATCAGCCCATCTGACTAGCTCATCTATATCCTCCTGTAATCTAAGGCTATCCTCCTCACTAATTACCACCCCACCAAGGAGCAAGGAGTGGTTGATTCATCAGGCAACAACAGTATCATCCTTGTCAGCATGTTTGATAACAAAGTCAGGGTTGGACCTGAGAGAACAGAGAGTGGCAAGATCAGAAGGAGACAGATGTAGCAGGTGAGAGGGACAGAGAAATTAAGATGGCACCGATGTCATGCTGACAGTTCTCAATGAAAAGATCAGGAGCAGATAAAAGACCAGGGGGAGGGGTCCATGTAGAGGGAGAATACTGGAGGCAGGCGAAAGGGTCTGTTAAACAAGAGGAGGATTCCTGCCCAATGAAGTGAGCATGGAGACTAAGGCAACAGGAGAAGAGTTCAGCATCATGCCGAGCCCAAAATTCATTGAAGTGAGGGCATAAGGGGTAAAATTAAGTGCTTTGCTGAGCACAGAACATTCAGCAGGACTGTCCTGGTGGACCCATCGTGCCAACCTTTTCCTTCGCACTGAACTCAATTCTTCCTATCTTGAATCTATTCTCTCCCCCCGGTCCAGTCTCTTCCCACCTATATTCATGATTCCTCTGATGCCCTACGTCATTTTAGCAATTTCCAGTTTCCTCGCCCGAACCGCCTCCTCTTCACTATGGACGTCCAGAGCCTGTATAGCTCCATCCCCCACCAGGATGGTCTGAGGGTTCTCCTGCCCCTGCTTGAACAGAGACTTGAACAATCGCCATCCACCACCATCCTGCTCTGTCTGGCTGAACTTGTTCTCTCATTGAAAAGTGTTTCCTTAAACTTGTATCCCTTCCTCCAAATGAAATTGTGACTATGGATAGCCACATGGGCCGAGTTATGCCTGTTTTTTGTGGACAACATTTTTCCATTTACTCAGGCCCCCTCCCAGATCTCTTTTTCTAATACATCAGTGACTGCATAGGTGCCACTTCATGCTCTCATCTGGACCTGGAAAAAAATATCGATTTTGTTTCTAATTTCCACCCCTCTCTCATCTTGACATGGTCCATCTCCAACACTCCCCTTCTCTCCCTTAACTTCTCTATCTCCATTTTTGGTGATAGACTATCTACCGATATTCATTACAAATCCACTGACTCTCACAGCTAACTTGACCACACCTCCTCACTCCCTGCTTCCTGTAAGAACACCATCCTAATCTCCTAGTTTCCCTGTCTCCATCGCATCTGTTCTGATCATGCTGCCTTCCAAAACAACACTCCTGACATGTCTTCCTTTTTCCTGAGCTAAGGTTTCCCCTCCACTGAGGGACCTCATCTGTGTCTGACTCATCACCCATTCCTCTGCCCTCATCGCTTTTCCTCCATCCCAGAACCATGATAGGTTCCCCTTGTTCTTACTTCTCACCCCACCAGTTTCCACATTCAAAGGATCATCTTCCATCATTTCTGCCAACTCCAGCATTATAGAGCCACCAAACACGTCTTCCCTTCACCCCCCGCCCACCTCCCATCAGCATTCCATCAAGAATGTTCTCTCCATGACAGCCTTGTCTACTCTAATATCCCAACACCTCATCCACCTCCCACGGCATCTTCCCATGCAATCGCAGGAGGTGTAACCCCTTTCCCTCCTCCCTCCTCCCTGTTTAAGATCAAATTCTCCATCCAAATGAAGCAGTGATTCACTGGCACTTCTCTTAATTTAGTCTACTGCATTTGCATGCTCCCAATTCGGTCTCCTCTACATTGGGAAGACTAAACCAAGACTGGGTGACCGCTTGTGGAACATCTTCACTCAGTCTGGAGACATGATCCAGACCTTCCTGTCGCCTGCTATTTCAAATCACCATCTTTCTCTCACGTCCAAATGTCTACCCTTGGCCTGCTGCAATATTCCAGTGAAGCCCAACGCAAACTGGAGGAACAGCACCTCATCTTCCGATTAGGCACTTTACAGCCTTCTGGACTTATCATTGAGTTCAACAACTTCAGAAGATGAACTCTGTCATCTATTTTGATTTTTTTTGTTTCAACACCCTCCCACAAAGGGCCAGTCAGTCACTTGCTCTTATGTTTTGCTCTCACGGGGCGCTGCCTCTTGTTCTACTATTAACACATTTAGCTGTCTGACCTTTCTGCCACTATTAGCACCTGCCTTAGCCTCTAACATTATCATCACCACTCCCTTTGTCTTGTGTCCATGACATCTATGTCAAATTTCTCCTAAGCTCCCACCTTCCCCTGTCCTTCTATTTTTCTCCACCCTCTCCACCCATGTCTTCAATATATAAAACCCCTTCACATTTCTGCCTCTCTTCAGCTCTGAAGAAGTCATACAGACTCCAAATGTTAACTCTGTTTCTCACTCCAGACTTGCTGAAATTTTCCAGCATTTTCTGTTTTTATTTCAGATTTCCAGCATCCGCAGTATCTTGCTTTTATTAAAAAGGGAAGCAAGTTCTCCCATTGCCACAGACAACATTTTTCCATTTATCAACATCACCAAAACAGATTATCTGGCCATTCATTAATTCGCTGTTTGTGGGATTTGCATGGTGCACATTAGCTGTTATGTTTGCCTACATCACAATTGTAACTCCTTCGAGTACAAACACATTTCTATCTGTTCCTATTCAGATGAAGTCACATTATTTCATAGTTTGCCATTGTGAGATTTGAACTCTTGATCTTGGGGTTATAAGCTCAGTACCATAACCACTTGGCTATTTAGGCCAAGCCTACATCACAATTGTAACTGCACTTAAAAAAGTAACCCATTGGCTGTGAAACACATTGGGAACATCCCCTGAATGATATGAAGTGCTATATAGGTTGAGTTTTTAAAAAAAATCTGGAATAAAGTGCCCTTGTAAAACATAATGGATTAGGAGAGCTGTATGGGTCAGTATAACACAAAGCAGCAAAATTGTCAAGGAACATTTCAACAAATCACTTCTTGGGTAACAATGAAATTGAATCTCAGTTGTCAATGGCCCAGACATTCGTTTAACTTCCAGCTCTGTGAAGTGACCGCATTGCACAAGGCAAGCTGCTAACCTGTCAGAACTTGTTGGGCATTAGAATGTGGGATAACTAGGGTAATAATGCCTCTGGAGGTAGAGAATATTGGTGTTGAGCAATTTTTGAAGCGCCCAAGTCATTTCCTGTGTGTTGCTGTTGTTGTGGATCTATGTGAGTTATCAAGGAACACTCTGTTGTGTGTATGCAATTCACCTAGCCATGGGTTTCACAGGGGAACTGTGTTATGTTTCTGACAGTGTCAGGTTGACCCCAGTTTCCTTTTACATCTAATGGTGGATGATCAATGCCCTGGGTCTTGCATCTACAATTCTACAATGCATTCTACAATTACGAACTGAATTCAAATGTTCACATATGACAACCACAAAATGTAGTAAGAAAGGAGTTTTGTATACGCATTGTGACACCTAATCTGGACCTCTGATTTGTTTCTATGCTGTAGAGTAAAGGGGTAACGCTAACACTACTCTAACAATAGCTACTGAGCATGTGCATAAGGAGCTATGTAATTATGATGTCACACAGAAGAGAATAAGGAGAATCTGAGAGCTGAGCAGTGGCTCTGTCCTAGTGCTTTGTAATTCTGTACATATTTAAGTACGTAAATGTAGGTTACTTTAAAAAAGGATCTTTGCCTCCAGCCAGATCTCTTGCTAAGAGTAAGACACCTAACATATTCCAAGATGACCCAAGAGTAAGACACCTAACATCTTCCAAGATGACCCAACAGCAACAGATTTACGACCATCCCTTTTGTCTTTTCTTCCATGACATCTTTGGTATTTAATCTTTCCCATCCCATAACCCACCTCTGGCCTTTGCTTTTGTTCAACCACACCCTTCCCGCTTTTTAAAACTCATCACATTTCTACCTCTCTTCAGTTCCAAAGAAGAGTCATATTGAACTCGAAATGTTAACTCTGTTTCTCTCTCCACTGATGCTGCCAGACCTGTTGAGTTATTCCAGCATTTCCTGCTTTTATTTCAGATCTCCAACATCTGCAGTATTTTGCTTTAATATTAAAACAAAAGTTTAGTAGTTATGATCATCCCAGATTCTTTATATAAACATCATGAGGACACCCAAATGATGATTATTATTTCCCATATTTTTTGTATACCCTGTTGTTTTATATTTTGAATTTATTATTATGTTGACCACTTTGCCCTAACCTCAGAACAGTTTGACCTGACAATAAGCTTGGATAAAACAGAAATCTTGTATCAACCCACCCCTGGCCACATACTGCAAGACCCCACAGCCACTATCAACAACATACCCCTCTGTTCAGTCCAGAGGTTTTGCTATATTGGGAATGTCCTCTCCAATAACACTACTCAGGATGATGAAGTGTCCTATCGCCTGGCAAAAGCAAGCTTAGCTTTTGGGAGGCTTATTCACAGACACTGGAAAGAGCATGGAGTTTGTCTCCGGACAAAGATCAAAGTCTACCAGGAAGTGATTCTTATATCACTTCTTTTATGGATGGGAGACATGGACAACCTACGTAAAACAAGTGGAAACATTCCATCTTCCCTCTCTGAGATCTATTTGCTACATCAGGTCGCAGGACAAAATCCCCAACACAGAGGTTCTTGCAAAGCGCTGCATACCTGGCAGCGAGAGTATGCTCATCAGAGCTCATCTTCGCTGGGTTGATCATGCGGTTCTCAAGGAGGATTCCCGTATACCAAAGGCAGCACTCGGCAGCCAGCTGAGCACAGAAACCACACCACAGAGTGTCCCAAACTTAGCTATAAAGACAATTTTAAACCAACCTCAGGGCTTCAAGCTGGATCCCAATACAATGGGAAAAAACAACCTCAGACAGGCACAAGAAGAAGTTCCTGTCATCAAGGATTTCGACATTTGAGGAGAACGGAGTCAGTGCCTTCAGGACAATCAAGACCAGTGCAAAGCCAGTACACGCATCCATCCCGCAGACACTGACATCATGTGTAATATTTGCAATTGGTTGCGCAAATCAAGACTTGGCCACACAAGGTGACATCAACTATAATTTTAACCAGTCCTTTTTTTTTTAACTTGCTGAACACTCAGCTGTCGAAGTGATGGGACAATCCATCATTATTCTGTATTCATCTCTTTGAGGCTTCATTTCCGCTGGTAGCACACTATTTAACATATCTGTGCAAGATTCATTTGCATGCTGTTATAATGTGTCATTAAACAAACAGGAATGGGTAACAATGTCAGTAAAATAGTTCACAACCAAACGTAACTCTTGCGAGTATAAACCTGTTTCCATCTGTTTCAGATGAAGTTACATTGTTTCATAGTTTGCCATTGTAAAATTTGAACTCTTGATCTTGGGGTTACAAACCCAGTACCATAACCACTTGGCTATTTAGGCCAAGCCCACAACCAAATGTAATATGAGTATTATTATTACCAGAGCAAAATAAAGCCACTGGCGGTTTTCTGATCCAGTTAACATGTGCCTTAAATGGTTATCAGACCAGCTGCATCATATAACTGAAAGTTTTCAATGGTTTTTGGCATGATAATGACATGTTCCTACTAAATTATACCCAGATAAACTATGATAATATAGCACAAAGAGAAGCTTAAAATGTCACTATACGGCAACAAAAAAACTCATCTATGTAAAAAGGTTTAGGAGGGTAAGTTAGCTCAGTTGGCTGGGCTAGCATGTGTTTCAAATAACATCAGCAGCATAGGCTTCAATCTCTGTTCGGTTGAGGTAGAGTTGGGGCCTGCCTCATCACCCTGCCCTGTCGTAGGCATAAAACTGTAGTTTGATGACCTCCAAATAATCAAGGACACCACCTGGAGAAGAAGAAGGTGAAACAGGTTTAATACATGCATGGAAACATTTTAATCATCGACACAATTAATTTTCTAATATTAACTGATAAAGGGCATTTGCTGGCACCTTAGCCTTTCAATCTAAATGAAATCCTGTCTAAAATAGCTAAAATAGTCATGCTGAAATAAATCTCTAAGGCAGAGACAAGGTCAGCACTGATTGCTCATCCCAAGTTGCCCCTGATAAGGTGAGCTATGCTGCAGACTGTGTGGTGAAGATACTTCATCAGAAATTTGACCAAGGCCTGAATTTTACTTTTGGCGGGTGTGTGCAATTGGTGGGCCCAGGTGCGGAAGGGAAATAGACTGCTGACTGTGATCGGCCCCTGCGTGATTTCACACCGGCTGGCCAATTAACAGCCAGCCAGCATAAAATGCATGCTGAAAAGCTCAGCGCTGCCGGAGTGCAGGCAATTACAACACTGCAGGCATGGGTGAACACTGCGAGAGAGCTCCCTGAAGGCAGACAGTTGCCTAAGGGTGTGGCAGAGCACCTGAACATACACCTCATAAAAATGCTGTCTATAAAAATTTATTTTTATTTTGTTTCATAACAGAGAATTCATCCGCCCTTGAATGAGGTTTAATGAAAAATGTAAAGGCCGCCTGGCCAATTCGCCTGTTTGCCAACTGTAAGAATGGACTGGCCACAAAAAATTGGAGACAATTGCACCGTTAGTGGGCTTAATTACCCTCTTAATTGCCTGGGCAGGCGCGCAATAGTCGGAAGTGCGCCAACTGAGCGAAATATTGCACAAGTGCACGATGACGTCGGAACGCTCGCCTGGCATCATTTAGTACGATTTTACACCCAATCGGGCCAGGTATGCACCCGCCCTTGTGTCAAGGCTGGCGATATATTTCCAAGTCAGGGTGATGTATGATTTGAAGAGGAACTTACAGGAAGTGGTGCTTCCATTCGCTGGCTGCCCTTGATTTTCTAGTATGCAAAAGCCTCAGGTTTGGAAGGTGCAGTCGAAGCCTTGGTAAACTGCTTCAGCATATCTTGTTGGTGGTACATACTGCAGCCACATTGCATAAATGGTGGATGGAGTGAATGTTTAAAGCTGACCAAATGGGTTGCTTTGTCCTGCATGGTGTTGAGCTTCTTCAGTGTTGTTGGAGCTGCACCTATTCAGACAATTGATGAGTATTCCTTCACACTCTAGATGCTGGACAGACCTTGGGAAGTTGGGAACTGAGTTACTCACTGCAGAGTGCCCAAACTCTGATCTATTTCTGTACCCCCAGTATTTATGTGGCTGGATCAGTTAAGTTTTTGGTTAATGGTGACCTCCAGGATGTTGATTGTGGGAGATGCGGTGATGCTGATGACATTGAATGTTAAGAAAAGCTGAAATACTCTCTTGGGGATAGTCATTGCTTGGCACAAACCTTACTTGCCCAAGCCTAAATATTGTCCAGGTCTTACTGCATGTGGGCATGAATTGCTTCATTATCTGAGGAGTCTCATATGATGCTGGACATTGTGCAAACATCTGCACTTCTTCCTTATGATGGAGGAATATTCATTGATGAAGCAGCTGAAGATGGTTGGGCCTAGGACACTGCCCTGAGGAACTCCTGCATTGATGCCCTGCCATGGAAATGATTGGCCTCCAACAACCTTAACCATCTTCCTTTTTGCTGGGTATGACTACAACCTCTTGAGATTATTCCTCTGATCCCAATTTCCAAGGGTTTCTCAGTGTCTGTCTAATGCAGCTTGGATGGCAAGGACTGCCATTCTCACCTCACCTCCTGAATTCAATTCTTGTCTCCAGGTTTGAACCAAGTCTGCAATGAAGTATGGTACTGAGTGGTCCTGATAGAACCAAATGAGCATCAGTGAGCCAGTTTTTGGTGGTAAGTTCCACTTGAATTCACTGTTAATGTCACCATGCATCAATTTGCTGATGAATGAGAGCAGAGATGTGGGGCAGTTATTGGTTGGATTGGACTTGTCCTGCTTTTTGTGGACATGTCTTACCTGGTCAATATTCTACTTTGTTGGTTATCTTGTACACAATTAGTTTTGGAACACAAATCTTCAGTATTACAGCCAGGATATTTCATGGGTCATAGCCTTTGCTGTATCCAGTGAGCTCGGCCTTGATAACATGTCGAGTATATTGAATTGGTTGAAGACTGGCATCTTTAATGGGCTAGCAAACCATTTTCCACTGCAGTGTTTCTCCTGCTCCTCATGACACATGCTTCATGGCAGTTGTTCCCCTAAGGTGGCATTTGCACTTTGGTGTAATTTGGTTCTTATTGATGTTGAAGTTTGGTATAAATCCTACAGGAAGTCTCTTTCTCTCCCATTGTGAATTCTCATTGGGCTCTGGCACTGAAGGCTGAATTTTAGTTGAGGAGGTAGGATTCAGGACACAGTTTCTTTTCCAGGTCACGATCCCACTCCTGACAGGAAGCAGAAAAAGCTTCCAATTTTGGTGGAGGTGAGGGGTTAATAGGTGAGGGGCTACTTGGTGAGATGCTGGGGGGTGGGTCAGCAAATTAGTGGCTGGGATGTGCAGGAATAGAGGCAGCACACCAGGGATGTTCTGCCATGTTCTAGCTCAGCTTGGCAGCTATTGCCTTGGCTGCCATCTGTGTGTGGTCTTAAAAAAAAGAGATGATCTTCATTTTTATATTCATTCATGAGATGTGGGCATCACTGGATATGGCCAGCATTTATTGCCCATCCCTAATTGCCCTTACTCAGAGGGCATTTAAGAGTCAACCACATTACTGTGGGCCTGGAGTCACATGTGGGCCAGACCAGGTATGGATGGCAGATTTCCTTCCCTAAAGGACATTAGTGAACAAGATGGGTTTTCATGACAATCAGCAATGGTTTCATGGTCATCAGCAGATTTTTAATCCCTGATTTTTATTGAATTCAAATTTTGCCATCTGCCATGATGGGATTTGAAGCTGGGTCCCCAGGGCATTATTATGGTTCTCTGGATCTCTAGTCAATACTACTATGCCATCACCTCCCCTGTCTTCAAACTAGCCATGGCAGATTGGAAAGTGGGCATCACTGGCTAGGCCAGCATTTATTTCCCATTCTTAATTGCCCTTGAGAAGGTGATGATGAGCTGCCTTCTTGAACCACTGCAGTCCAAAGGATAGGACAATGCTAGTATTGTTAAAATTTTGCTGCAGTTGCAATAGATTTTCTTCAAAACTTGCACTTTTTCCAATCAAATAAAAAGTTTTTGATGCTGCATACTCTGTTCCTGACAGGTTGAAGTTGTTCAGCTTTACACAGCCCCCAGCGGTCGCCCTCCCCACAAAAATATTATTACCTTAGAATGTTGGACGTTAAGAAGCTGCTCAACCACCTTAATGCACTCAATTACCGATGTGGCCAACTTCACTTTGCTACCCTCCCACTTCCCTCCTCCGGCCCTCACAACGATCAACAGGGTTGGGATTGGGGGCGGGATGTCCTGGCACATGACAAGGACATCATTTTCTTTGGCTGGCTGCTTCCATGCCGACCTGACTTGGAACACAAAAATGTGGCCTTAGCTATTTAATCTAATTATGATTCTTGCAGGCATTCTGTATTGCCTTAACAATTGCAAATAAAACAGATATCTCTTGTACCTTATCAATGGCTACTTATAAACTTACATTCCAATATGTAAATAAATATTGAGTGATTGACAGTAAAGATCAGAGAAACAATCCTGTCAATCAAGCAATGTTTTCTCTGGGGTTCAGGTGTTTTAGTATTCTCATGGATGTCTGGGCTCTCAGCTAAGAATTCAAGATGACGCTGTGCTGAGAGACCACAAATATATTAAACTGTTAAAACACTTCAGCACCAGAGAATACAATGTTTCATTGAGAGCTCTTGTTCTCTGATTTCTGCTATCAATTGCGCAATATGTGTTTACACAAGATTAAGAGATTTCAAGTGCTTGCAGTTTCAGCTATTGAAACTTTAAAGGGCCTGGATAATTGACACTTTTATTGTCCTTTAGTAAAATGACTCTTTTTTAAAATATTAAATGAATGATATATATATATATATCCTAGAGTCACTATAGGGTTCATTAGTTCTATAGAGTGTATAGAGGGTCAATGGGCAAATAAGTGCCATAGGTTGACATAGGGGGAATGAGGGGCATGATGGGTGTGTGGGGGGGGCATGTGGTGGCATGGATAGGTCATGGTGAGTGTATGGGGGGCTAATGGTGTGTGAGCGCTGGAGGACCTTTCTGTTTTAATTTTAACTGGGAGAAGTTCCACAGCACTGAGGCAGTCCTTTTAAACAGCCCATCTGGGCCCACAGCAGCCCTAGTTCTACCTCCAACCTTTTTCCCGGATCAGATGACCCACCTCCAGCCCACACCCACCTCTACCCTCTGCCCACCACAATGAAGATCCCATCCTTGCAAACATTTTCTCCCAAGGCTAGTGGGCCAAATTGGGAATTTTCCCAAATTCCACATCCTGCCTTGAGATGAAAATCCAGCCCCATATGTTTCTATGAGCAAGAGAAAGATGAGTGCTGTCTTGATTTAACATATGCATGAACATTTAAGCAAACAAAGAATATCTAAGCATGCTAAATTAACAATGAGACTTGTAAAATAAATTGAACTGATAGACCTGTGAACTGTCTTGCGAATTTCCTTTTGCCCCAATAAACCCATGTTGCAAATATAATACTCCTTAACTTGCAACTCAGTTCTATCTGACATTTTTAACATATTGACCCAGAACTTCCAATCTCCAGATGGCTGCACCCCGGTGGTAAGCCCCCACCCAAGATGTGCTGGGGGACCACTCAGAAGTCCCAACTGACTGACCATGTAGGAAATACCCGGGAAGTTTGGACTTCCGATGGGCAATTCCCCTGCATATGGAACCCCCCAAAACTCTGAGTTACAATTGGAGACTTCAGATGGTTCCAACTCTCTTACTAGAATAGTTACCCAGGAAAGGTTAGAAAGATTATAAACAGCTTTAATTCCTGGATAACTATACTACTGAACCCCTGACTCCCTACTGGACCCACCACATCAATCTTCTGACTAACCCTCGCAACTCAACTGCCCCCCCACTCCGACTTCCCACAACCATTTGACTATCCCCCAATCCCCAACAGTCCAAATTTCCCCAACCCCCTGACTACCTCCCCACCATCCAACTACGCCCCAGACCCAACTACCACTCCGGCCCCTGGAATATCCAACTACCTCCACACCCCCAACATCTGACTATCCCTCCACCCCGCCCCACAACTACCCCAATCCCCCGGCTACTCCCCTGACCTGACTACCCCCAACCTTCCTGACCATCCAATTACCCCTTAACCCCCAAATACCCCACTGCCTCCGAACTACCCTCCTAACCTGACTACCACTCTATCGCCCCAGATATCAGATTTCCCCTGACACCCCAACTATCCCGAAAACCACTAAATCCCCCACTACCACCTAACTCCCAAACCCTCAAAACCCCTATCCCTTCACCAACCCACCTGCCACCTGCCCCCTCAATCTCTGCTACCATAACCCATCATCCTGCTACCCTAGTCCCTCACCCAACTGCCACCATTCTCGATTACCCAACTGCCTTCCCATACTTTCACCCATTTACCTGCCACCCCAATCTCTCACACCACCATTTTATTCCCACTGATCTGCGATCTTCTCATTCAATTCATGTCCATGTTTGAGTGATGAAGTTGTTGAAGAATATCAGGTCGCAAAGATTCCGTTATGATGACCTGCCTGCATTTCAAAGTGACTCCCTGGGAGATGCCTAACTTGTCCTGGTAAGGCCAAAGTAGTTTTGTGTGTTTGTGGACATGAACTGGATCAGGACATGCTTCAATGATAGTTTTCCACAGTTTCTGTAGTGTAGAATCTTTCACTGTTTCTTCTTGTAGCCACTGATATTTGCGTTGGGCAAAATGTACCAGATCAAATGACAGACTTGCATTCGCCTGCAAGTGCAATATTGCAGCTCCCATGAAACTGCCAGTTTTGTCACTGCATTCTGGATATTTCGATGTTAGGTCATGAAGGGAGGTGCTAGAAGCAGATTCTGAGGTTGATCTGCCTTGTGGTGCCTGATAATTCTATGGATTGTGAACAGTGTGAGAGCATGGCATGCCAATAGACCTGCAATCGCCAGACCTTTGTTCTCCATGATTTAGAACATCTCTGACATCCAGGAGGATTGATTGTATTTGTATCTAGGACTATGGATTCTGCGCATGGAATTAGTGAACCGTTGTACGCTGAAAGTCATGTAGTACTAGGTTTCACCATGGCCTTCCATGCCTGTGGACATACATCTTGGAGAATTCACAGAGGTGGTATGTGAGCACATCTTGGCCAATAAAAAGTAGTTACCAACAGCAGCTAATTTAAACCTTGGCAAACACTTTGGATGGTGAGATGGCATCTATATTTTCCTTGTTGATTGACAGTGTGAAATTTGTGTTCACCACTCTTGGTCTAGTTGTGCACATCATCATCGTTTTCTGGATTGTCAATCACTTCATATATTTTTCTGACTGAAAGCCAGGTGATCATTCTCATTGCTTGAAGTGCCCGTTGTGTACAGTTTCTTTGGATCAGTGCATGGCTCTTTGTATCTGCATCAGCCTTTGCTCTAGTGCACTGCCACTGTCAATGGCCCTTTCTGCCACATGCCTTGCAGAAGGGCTGAAAGCTGGGCATTTCCTTGGTGCATGCAGAAGAACACACCTTTCACATGTCTTGGTAGATTTAGAAGGTTAGGTTTAGAACTAGTGCAGTGCCACAGGGATCAGTGCTGGGGCCTCAATTATTTACAATATATATTAATGACTTAGATGAGGGAAGGGAATGTACTATCCCCAAATTTGTGGATGATACAAAAATAGGTGGGAAGGCAAGTGGTGAGGATGATGCAAGGAGTCTACAAAGGGATAGAGACAGATTATGTGAGTGGGCAGAAATGTGGCAGATGGAATATAAGATGGGAAATGTGAGGTTATGCACTTTGGCAGGAAGAATAGAGGAGCTGATTATTATTTAAATGGAGAAAGACTGCAGAAAGCTGCAGCACAGAGGGATTTGGGAGTCCTTGTGCATGAATCCCAAAAAAGCTAGCATACAAGTTCAACAGGTAATAGGGAAGGCAAATGGGATGTTGGCCATTATTTCAAAGGTAATGGAGTATAAAAATAGGGAAGTCTTACTAAAACCATACAAGGCACTAATTAGACCACACGTAGATTACTATGAACAGTTTTAGTTCCCTTATTTAAGGAAAGATATACAGGCATTGGAAGCAGCCCAGAGAAGGTTCACTAGGTTGATTCCAGGTATGGAGACATTTTCTTATGAGGAGAGGTTGAATAGTTTGGGCCTGTAGGTTAGAAGAATGAGACGCAACCTTATTGAAACATATAAGATTCTTAAGGGGCTTGACAGGGTAGATGCTGAGAGATTTTTTCCCTTGTGGGAGAGTCTAAAGCCAGAGGGCATAATTTCAAGGTAAGGTGTCGCCCATTTAAGATAGCGATGAGGAGGAATTTCTTCCCTCAGAGGGTCGGTAATCTGTGGAATTTTTTACCGCAGAGGGCTGTAGAGTCTGAGTCGTTAAGTATACTCAAAGCGGAGATAAATTTTTAATCAGTATGGGAATCTGCGTCTCGTGGTCAAATAATATGTGCATGTTCATGGAGTGGAATCCCTTTCTGTTAACAAAGGTACCCGGCTCACCCACTAGTGCCTTGATGGCCACATGAGTGCAATCTGTGGCACCCTGAATGCAGGGGAACCCAGCAATTGCTGAAAAGCCCCTTGGCTCGGT
The DNA here is from genome assembly GCF_017639515.1 of Carcharodon carcharias. Lineage (NCBI taxonomy): Eukaryota > Metazoa > Chordata > Chondrichthyes > Lamniformes > Lamnidae > Carcharodon > Carcharodon carcharias. The sequence goes on along the minus strand of NC_054471.1, from coordinate 55,971,369 downwards.
CAGCCTGGTTGGCTGGTAGTGAAGGAATGTCATGGCCCAACTGAGGAGAATGTTAGTGACCAGCTTGATGCAACTGTGGACAGCTGATTGGGACACTCCACACAGATCCTCCACTGACCCCTGGATGCAAAAAAATTGAGGGCTACTGTGATCTTTAGGGCCACGGGCTCTATACACAGTTGGAGACAATGTCCAGCCCAATCATCTGGCATATGGATGTCACACTGTTCCTAAAGAGGCGGAGCACTACTCACTGACACCAGGTCTCCTCTGCTTTCTGCCTCACTCTTTCTCTTCAGAGGAGGTCCCACCAGCGGATAACAATCCCTTTTGCTGACTTGCAGGTGGCATTGTCTCATGCACTGAAGGTTGCACGCAGCAGAAATCCTCCAAGAGAGTTGGAAAAACAAATGGGTCCTTAAAACAAAGCTAACAAAGCAAAGACTTCAGCAGAAACCACAGGAAAAGGTCTGAGATCTCAGCAGCAGCAAATTCTCACCTGAACTCCTGACAACTCACACAGCCAATGCATCAGTCGCCTTTTATACCGCCCTTGGAAGAAAAATGTGAAAAAACAGATTGGCCACCTGCCCGTCTTGCCTGTGCGACAAGTGCTAAATCACATGGGCAATGTAAAATTCTGTTCAGCTGGCTTGTTGGATTTAATTGCTTGGTTAATTGTCGGCGGGCATGCTTCCGACTCCAGCGCTCACCTGCTGACCATAATATCGTGCGTGAGCTCAAGAACATTGGGGTATGAGCCCGATATCCTCTCATGCAATTTCATATGATTTTGGGTCAGGCATGCGCCTGTTCAATCAACATAAAATTCTGGCCTGTTTCATATTTTCCCTTTTTTTTATTCATCTACTGTGTGCCATGATTTGTTAGTTTGATCTTCCTTTTTACTGGGATATATTTCTCCTGGAGTCTATTGATGACTCATTTAAATATTTCCCATTGTTATTCTATTTTTTTGCCATTCATTTTTACCAGTTTATTTTCCCTAATTCAATTTTCATCCCCTTGAAATATTTCTTTCCATTTAACACTTTGGTGTTGACCTTACTTAAGTCCTTCTCAATCATTTTCTTAAACCTTATTATGTTTTGATCACTAGTGCCTTGTTGCTCTCACTTTGCTTATCTGTGCTGGTTTATTTCCCAGTACTAGAGGAAGGTCAAGGGAACATATATTCAAACATGCCTCAGAAAAAAATACTGCATTGTTGACTCCAATTAACAGTTTCCCAGAAATAAAGGGAATTACTTATCTTTGAAACTGATTATAAATCCAACACAAATTCCCATTGGAATCTCATCCCTTAAGAGTATGGCTGCATGCAGCCCTGTCATTTATTTTACAGATCAGAATCAAAGCCCAGAATTTAACATCTTGTTCAACATTAAGTAAATGCAGATTTTTACTTATAAGCAGATTTAAATGGTCTGTCCTTCTTGTTTCGAAAGCCCTGCTTTTCTGTTTTCAAAATCAACATATAGATTCAACTTGCCAGTTTAGCATATCTTGCCAGCTTTCTGTAGGATTGCCTTTGTTTTTGTGATTTAAACAGAAGCTATGTTATACACTAAGGACACTGAAATGCTAAGGGCATTTAATGTGCTTTTATATGATATCCATTAGTCACCAACTTATAAAGCTAGGGAATCATAAATAATAAATATGCCTGTGTTTATGGTATAGAAGGGGCTATTATAATTGGAATTTATTGTATTATTAATACTAAGTGTAAATTCCTGTCACAACACTGATCATTCCTTTGAGATCAATCCATCTGTCTTTCTTTTGTGTCAAAGTATAACATTTTCTGCTGTTATATTCACTGCTTTATTATTATTTCTCGCCCAAGGGCATGGACTAAAAGAAACAACATATAAAATAAATCGGCTTGAAGATAAAAGTGGATAAAATGAGCAACTTGCTCACATCAGACATTAAAGACTTAAGAAACAAATTTCATGTGACTTCCACTTGCAGAATAAATGTCCACAGCACGAAAAATCAGTTGTTAAATATGTAACCCTAAATAAATAGTCCATCAATATTTATTTTTTGGATTAATTAACTGATATATGGGGCTGGGTTTTCCTGGGGCTTCAGGATCCCACCATGAGGCTCAAATGGGGTTTAGAACCCTGCACTGTGTGGGATCAGTCACGAAGCCGAAAGTAGCCATAGAAGACCACTCCCAGTCCCCACCTCTGCCCCCGTTTGAAATCAGTATCAAGTTATCATAGCAGTTAAGTGAGAGACAGGTTGCCCCAAAATGGAGGGTCCCTCTCTCCAACTTTTTCAAAGTAAAATTTAAAAATGGCCTTTGCAGCGAGCCACCACAAAGTGGGGGTAGCCTCCCCACATGGTGGCTCCTGGCTGCTGTTACACTCAGGCAGGCAGGGAAGGCTAAGCCTGATTGGAAACTAGCTCTCAGGTCTGCTGGTGGGAAGCTGCATCTAGGCAGCTGTACTGTCTCACCCATTCCCTGTGGGAACCTGGAGGCTGACTGGATAAGTACAACCTGGCACCAACATCCCTGTTCTAATACAAGTTCGAACTTACTGTGAGCAGCATTGAAGGAGATTTGTAAGTGTTAACAAGATCTTCTACCTCATCTTTGATTTTCCTATTATTTCACTTACCCTGCAAGTTCATTTACCCTGATCTTAACTTTATTGATTATTAGTAACTAGCAAACAATTTAAGTAATTGTTCACAATAAACCATGATGTTGTACTGAAATCAAAAGACAAAGCAGGTTGACTGATGTCTGAAAGGGGAAGAACAATAAATATTTTGGGTATGGCTTTTGACTAGAAATGTCCTGTCAAAATACTATGCAGTAACTTTGCCCTGCTTTCACTGTCCCTTTCTCTAAAGGCTTCCGATATAGAAGAGCTTTACCCGACAGCACAATAGTGAGCAAAGCAAAATTTAGAGTTACAAGCTCATAGACGAAAGAAAATGGATGTGATGGGTCAATTTAATATGCATATTCACAGTGTAGTTCTGATTAACTAAAATTCTCTCAAGATGACCAGTCACAGTAGGGATTGCAATAATGTATTCAGGGGAACCGGAAGAAAGACAGCCTCATGCTATTGGATTCATGTGCATTGTGCTTTGTAACTCAATTTTAACTGTTGTAAGTAAATTATAACTAAATACCTGCAAGCATCAGGCTGAATTTACGCATTTGCATGCCAGGAAGACATATTGGGAATTCCTGCACAGATGTCAGCAAGCCCCAAAGAGTTTTCCATCTATTAAATGTGGAACAGGACTAGACAATAAATGAGATTGAATTAACACAGCAAGGCAGAAAGGATGGTCTGAAAATTCTAGTGAACATGTTGAGGGGAATTCTCCTCCAAAATTCTGCTAGAAATTAGACAGGATTGGAGCAATGAAACTTCTTACCTCCTCATCAGTTAAAATCAGGATTTTCTTCTCACGGTCTCTTATCGGAGTAGGTCTCAGGGAACAGAGGCACAAAGTAAGTACAGAAATGCACATACTTGATAAACATGCAAATGAAGGAAGGGCCTTCAGCAGCCTGTTTTTTTTAATAATTTATTCTTTCACTGGACGTTGGTGTTGCTGGCTAGGCCAGCATTTATTGCCCATCCTTAATTGCCCTTGGGAAGATGGTGGTGAGCTGTCTTCTGCAGTCCATGTGGTGTAGTTAGTGCTGTTAGGAAGGGTGTTCCAGAATTTTGACCCAGCAACAATAAAAGAACGGATATATAGTTACAATTCAGCCTGGTGTGTGATTTGCAGGGAATATATAGTTACAATTCAGCCTGGTGTGTTCCCATACATCTGCTGCCTTTGTCCTTTTACATGGTAGAGGTTGTGGGTTTGAAAGATGCTGTCGAAGGAGCCTGGGTGAGTTGCTGTATTGCATTTTGTTGCTGGTACACACTATTGCCACTGTGCATCAGTGGTGGAGAGAATGAATGTTTAAGGCGGTGGATGGATTGCCAGCAAGCAGACTGCTTGTGCTGGATGGTGTTGAGCTTCTTGAGTGTTGTTGGAGCCACACTCATTCAATCAAGGGGAGAGTATTCCATCACACTCATGATTAATGCCTCGTAGATGGTGGACAGGCTTTGGGGAGTCAGGATGTGAGTTACTTGCCGCAGGATTCCCAGCCTCTGACCTGCCCTTGTAGCCACAGTATTTCTATGGCTAGTCCAGTTCATTTTTTGGTCCAGGATATTGACAGTAGAGGATTCAGTTACAGTAATGCCATTGAATGTCAGAGGGACATACTTACTTTGGTTAGATTCTCTCTTGTTGTAAATGGTCATTGCCTGGCATGTGTGTGGCACGGATGTTACTTGCCACTTGTCAGCCCAAGCCTGTATATTGTCCAGGTCTTGCTGCATGTGCACCTGTGACTGCTTCAGTATCTTAGCAGTCGCAAATGGTGCTGAAAATTGTGCAATCTTCATTGAACATCCCCACTTCTGACCGTATGATGGAGGGGATGTCATTCATGAAGCAGCTGAAGATGGTTGGGCCTAGGACACCACCCTGAGGAACTCCTGCAGTGCTGTCCTGGGACTGAGATGATTGACCTCCAACAACCACAATCATCTTCCATTTTGCTAGGTATGACTCCAACCAGGAGTAACCTTTCCCCCTGATTCCTATTGGCTCCTTGATGCCACAGTCAGTCAAATGTCTTGATGTCAAGGGCAGTCACTCTCTGGGCTTCAGATCTTTTGTCCATGTTTAGACCAAGGCCATAAGGAGGTCAGGAACTGAGTGGCCCTGACGGACCCCAAAGTAAGCACACTGAGCAGGTTATTGCTGAGTAAGGGCTGCTTGTTAACGCTGTCGATGGCACCTTCCGTCGCTTTGCTGGTGATCGAGAGTAAACTCTTGGGGCGGTAATTGGTCAGGTTGGATTTGTATCGCTTTTTGTGGACAGGACATACTTGGACAATTCACCTTCAAGATACCTCCTTAGTCCTACCTACTGAAAATCTCAGCTTCAAAAGGCCTGAATTGTCTCCTTTCATCACTCATCACATCATGTGGGGCAGCAGCAGGGGTTTCCTGACTGGAACTGGTGGGCTCCCTGTTGCGAGTGAGAATCCCACATGAGAATGGCATTCATCATTAATCCAGCAAAATGGGTCAGGGCTGAGGGAGACATGGAGTGATGGACTCAAATGTTGCCATTCCAGAATATCCAAGATAGAAAATTCCAAACATAACTTTAAAGACCAGACAATATGGCAACAGATATAAATAAACAAGTAGGAACTTATATCCAGAACAGCAGAAGACAAATGCACAGAAATTATGCTGAACCCATACAATGCAATGGTTGGAACACATGGGCCAGAATTTTACTTGTTAGATTCGGGTGTGTGGTCGACCCAGATGAATGTTAAATCGCACATGATGACATCTAACACTTGTCCTGACCTCATCATGCACTCGCACGATAGAACAGTCGGCGGGCACGCATGGGAGCTGGCAGTGCGCCCACTGACAACTAATCAGCCACCTCAGGCAATTGGAAGGGCAATTGACTTGAATTTTACATTGCCCATGCAATTTTTGGTTCGGCGCATAGGCAGCACGAGCAGGCAGCCATCCTGTTTATTCACTTTTCTCATCCAAGAGCAGGAAAACAAAAGGGGACAGGAGCAGTGGCTGGGTGAGCCAGGAGGAATTCAGGTGAGAGTTTGCTGCTGCTTAATTGAGATTTCAGATCTTTTCCTCTGGTTTCTTATGAAGCATTTGTGGGAGGGAATGCATAAGTACTGGGGATGCAGGACCTGCAGGGAGATCAAGGTGGAAGGGCCCGCAGAATATGCCACTGTCCTGCTTCCAGAGTGAACAGGCAGCAATCCAGCTACCTCAACATGTCTGAAGTGCAGTGCCGGAGGAGTCTCTGCCTCTCTACGGATACCGTGACATCATTATGCTTTATGACTGGTCCGGAGATCGTCTCCAATTGGGTAGGCACCCAATGCCAGTGGCTCTGGAGATCACAGTTGGCCTCAATTATTATGCATGTGGATCTTTCTGGGGTCAGCGGGGGATCTGTGTGGAATTTACCAAACAGCTGTTCAAAGCAACATCAAGTTCATACCTGACGCTCTGTTCAGACGGATCCTTACATTCATTCATTACTGAATGGACGAATCCAGGCTGAGTGAGCCAGAAGCTTCGCAGCTATTGCTGGGTTTCCTCGCATCCAGGGTACCATTGACTGTACTCATGTCGCCATCAAGTCCCCAGCAGGTCAGCCGTGTGCCTTTGCAAATAGAAAGGGTTACCACACCATGAACGTGCAGATAGTACAAGATCACAAGACCCAGATTCTGCAAGTCTGTGGCACCTACCATGATTCATTCATACTGCGCCATTCCCAGGTGCCAAGTCTGTTCGTGGCTTCAGCTCAGTTGGAATGGTTGGTTGCTGGGTGACAAAGGGTATCCCTTGGTGGCTCATGACACCACTCCAGCATCCTAGGACAGAGGCAGAAGAGAGGAACAATCGGAGCTATGCCTCCACAAGGGTGATGGTTGAAAGGGCAATAGCGCTACTGAAGATGAGGTTCCGCTTTCTGGACCACCCGGGGGTTTGCTGCAATATCCTCCAGAGTGCGCGACGCTTATTGTCGTGGTCTGCTGTGCTCTGCACAATCTGGCACTGACAAGTGGGGGACCCACCCGAAGTTGAGGATAATGGGGCAGCTCCACAGGCCTCAGAGGAAGACTTCACAGCTGGATCTGATGAAGCACAGGATGAGGACGAGAAGGTAGGCTTGATGAGCCTTCAGGGAGGCAGGGACACCAGGAAGGCCCTGATTCAACGCTGCTTCAGCAAGGTTGTCAAAGCTGCCTCCGTCACACACATTCCTGGGTCGGCAATGCCATGACCCCAGTGTCACCTCACAACCGCTGTAATAAAATTTGTTTCCCCTGCCATCTATCATAAGGCACTAATGAGGCCTGCATGTACGGAAAACATGAGGGGCACTCAGGCCATGGAAATAAAATCTTGCTTCATATCTTTACCAGTTGCAAACAAGGATCAGAATATAATACATAAGAACATAAGAACATAAGAAATAGAAACAGGAATCGAGCATTCGGCCCCCCGAGCCTGCTCTGCCATTCAATAATATTATGGTTGATCTTTTTGTGTTTCGATTTCCACATCCCCATCCCACCCTTTGATTACAGTTGCCAAAGTCATGTAGCTCTGCTGAAATGAATGCATGTCACCTCTGATAACCCTATCCCGTGTTCACTGTGCATTAAACTTACACTTGCAAGTGCTGCATCTTAGTTCTCCCCGCAACACCCCCACCCGCCAGCAGCAGCATTGGAGGCAGCTCGCTGCCTCTGCTGCCATGTCGGCTCTGATGACCTTGGCAGTTGTCCTCTGGCTGGCAGGGTCTGAGCAGGCTCCGCCTGGGTGGGTGTGGCCAGCTAGGCACTTCTCAATCATCACAGCTTCAGAAGATGCCACAGTCACTGACAGAAAGTCAGAGGCTGCCACCCTCATCTGGAGTGCTGTGAGAGGAGCCCACGGAGGCGACAGGCGACTCGATTGCCAGCAAGAGGTGGACATCTCTGCTCACTATTGATGGGCGGGCACCTAGCAGGGAGACTAGGTAGCCCACCCATCTCTCACACGGGCAGTGAGCTCCTGAGGTCACTGCCAGTGTGTGGGCTTACAGGTCCAAGCATGACCCCAGGAAGCCCTGAGTCTATTCCTGGAGCTGTGTCTTCAGAAGACTCACCACTGTCTCAATGGACGGGGCTGTGCACAGGGCGCTCAGGGTCAACGCAGTGCTCAAGGTCCGCATGGATTCCTCCATGCCATATAGATCCTCAGGGATCTCCACCAGATCCTCCTGTGCACCCTGCTGGACATTCAGCATCTGCCACCTAATGGACAGGCTTGTAATTTGCCTCGGACTCAGTATGTTCCTGGTCTCCAGCAGTCCTCCAACAGCTGACGCCTTGGGCACACTCTGCCTCTGCCAGCCCCTCATGCAAGTGTGTTGAGTCTTCCTCAAAGCGCACGACCATATGAGCCGACAAACTAATGCGCACTGACATGCTTGTATCTGCGCTGGTTCTTGGTGCAGAGAGTGGATGTGACGTAAGTGCATTGCTCAGTGGTTCCTCCTTGGGTGTCTGGGTAAGCCACGTGTCATGGGGATGGCATTTCTGAGGGAGAAACAGACTTTGTCAGTTTCAAATATCATCACTAAGAGTCTGTGCAAGCGCAACCATTGCTTGCCACAATAGACAGGTGCCTCACCAAGGCACTATGAGCGACCAAGCCATGGATACTCTGGATTTGAACTTCTCATTGGAGATGCCACAACCTTGTACTTTGTGCACACTCCCTCAGTCTCTCATCTGCCAACTGCACTCTTACTGACCTCCGAGTCCCCTGGCTCTCCGAAACCTTAGGACCTTGCTCCTCGCTCACATTCCATGTCTAGGGCGTCCATCTCAAACCTGGACAGGATTAGGATGTTGAACACCCCTTCACTTTGTGCTCTCCAGCGTGTTATGGCTTCTCTTCTCATGAAAGTAAACAAGTGCATTCATTTGTCCATCCTCTATTCGCAACACAATTCTAGTCTCATGGCCCACACCCCATTCCCAGGCAGCCAGCTTGAGGTACCAATCAGATTGGCACCCCTCACCTTTCAGAATGCACAAAGTGAGCACCAACATCTCCAACCTTTGGCAGGCACAGGGATATGTGCCATTTAGCACTATGCATCTCACACACCTGACTTATGCTCACCCTCCAAGACATTTATACTCAGCTCCATGCTAAGTTGGTACTCACCCTTGCAGGGTGCAGAAGATCATTGAACCATTTCTGGCACTGGGTCCACATGAGGTGCACCACATCATGCCCACCCAGCTGGGCAGCCACCTCTGCTCTTGCTATCCCCCAGCATGAATATTTCACACCAGGCACTCAGTGCCTCCACTGGACACACAGGCAGTCATCTGAGAACCCTGGGGTAGCGTACCCACCAGCATTGGCGTCCCAAATGCCGTGCCCACTGGGTGCTGAGGCCATCACTTATGCCAAATTTTCCAGTCCCCATTAGACTTCTCCCTAACTCCTTTCAGCCTTCAGGGAGCTCCCTGAGCTCGTTTTATACCCCCCTCTGGATCACAATTCTACCCAGCGCCCGCCCCCCTCCTGCCCCCAACGGCAGCGCATATAGCGGGGACGCATATAGGTGGAGTGCCATGGAGAAGGTGGGGGAGCTGCTCTTGATTGACTTGAGGTGTCAGCTTCCCATTGATCAGTGGCGCTGTCCATCAATCGAACACCTGCACAGGATTGGTTGGGCTGGCACAGGTGGACATGCTGACGGTGGGCAGGGGTGTTTTTATTTATTCATTGGATGTGGGTGGGCATCGCTGGCTGGCTAGGTATTGCCCTTGTTCAAAGGGCATTCTGGAGTCACAGCCAGACCAGGACATTAGTGAACCAGATGGGTTTTTATGATAATCGATAATAGTTTCA